>NC_056668.1:126286839-126592294 GCF_018350195.1 Panthera tigris | reverse complement strand
ATGGTAATAAATTACAGTGTCACCATCAAGATTGTGGCTTCTGGAAAGAAATAAGCAGCAGGGCCAGATGAACTCTCTCAGAAGATGGAGAGACTGTTTTCATGCAAATTCCTGGCATCCTGGGGAACTAGGAACAGCCTCTTTATTATATAGATTCAATTGCAATTCAGCAGCCAGGAGCCATTTCCACTGGCTGTTAGAAGCTGGTAACACTCAAGAAAGATAACCTTTTAGGCAGAACCTGCTTTTCCTTCCTGGCTGATACCGGTCTTATCTGGAAAAATCACTTTGTTGGTTAGGTTGGGGGAAATGGTCTGTGTACTTTCAGAGTGCTTTTAAATAGAAATGTGCATTCCAAAATACCTTCTGATTTTAATCCTTAGAGCCACATTAGACCTCTTGGTCCAGGGCAGTGGACAGTGACTTGGGAACAGGAGGAGGGCGTGTCCTATGGATGCACCCTGGGGACAGGGCCATCTGTGTCTGAACTGTCTTCAGAGTGCTGCACAGAGCCCCTCTCACAGGCAGATGCCTCACCCAGGCTGGCCAACTGCAGAGTCAAGATGGCCACTGCCCCATAGGGACTGTCCCAAGGCCCCTTCTGTGGGACATTTTCTGTGCAATGGAAACTTCAATTCACCCTGTATTTCCCTTGGGCCACAGAGGTACTTGATGGAAACTTTGGGGAAACCAACTTGCTGCCTTTTTTCCCCCATCCTTTTGAGATCTTTTGAGGTTTAGTGCAATATTGGCAAATACTCATCATATATTTATAGCCACTCATTCTCTAACCTGTGGCAGACATTCCTCATGAGTCACGGCCCTCTTCCTTGCTGAGTCCAGATGAAGTCTCAGACTCCTACTCAACCTAGCCATCAACAGCACTCAGAGTTATACTCAAGATGAGCCCTCGCTCAATCCATGACTTCTGCTTGGTAGATATATGCCAGTGGTTCTCAAAGTGTGGGAACCACAGTGGGAACTTGTTAGAAATGTAAATACTCAAACCCTATTCCAGAACAAGTAATTTTGAAAGCCTGGGTTAGGGCTCTGTGATGTGTGTTTTAACAAGACGTCTAGGAGATTCTTATCTACACTCAAATTTAAGAACCACTGTTCCAGGCCAGTGGTTGTGACTAATGACTGCACATTAGACTCACCTGAAGCATGTTAAAATGTTAAAACCTACCAGTGCTCAGGCTTCACCACAAACAGAGACTCTAAATAAATTCTAATACCCACTGGCATTAAGAAAAGGAAAACAGAAAAGAAAAAACCCTTCTCCAGGGTGATTCCAATGGACAGCCAAGTCGGAGAACCACTAGGCTAGGTTTTGTGGGTAAGCCAAGAATAAGTACATTGACACTGCCTTCAACTGTACAACTGAGATGCAGCTGCCTAGGCCTGGAGTGGCTACCTGGGTCTGAGGCCACTCTGGTAGAGCGAGGGCGGATTCTCCCTCAGGCGTGGCATCCCTTTCCAGTGAATAGGAGAAGTGATGGTGGCTCCAGCATCATCGTCAGGACTGCCTTCTGACCCCTGTCCGTGCTAGAACTGCCGTGGTGCTGCCCTTGAAGTTCTCACCACACCACACTCACGTTGCCAAAAAAAAAAAAAAAAAAAAAAAAAAAAAGGCAGTTCCTCAAGGTGTAGACTGGCCTGGGTCTGATCAACAGCACAGAGGGCCCAGGGTTTATCTGCTGGGCTTCCATCAGAGGTATCTCTCACTCTCAAATCCTACTGCCCCCTAATGGCAGCCCATGGTAGCTCTGCCACCTGGGAATTTAATAGCAGTCATTTTCTTTTTTAAGATTTATTTATTTATTTATTTTTAAGTTTATTTATTTTGAGAGAGAGCACAAGTGGGGGAGGGGCAGAGAAAGGGGAGAGAGAGAATCCCAAGCAGGCTCCACACTGTCCGTGCAGAGCCCAACATGGGGCTTGAACTCCTGAATCCTGAGATCGTGACCTGAGCCGAAACCAAGAGTCAGACAGTTAACCTGACAGAGCCACTCTGGTGCCCCTATTTATTTTGAGAGGCGGGGGAGGAGTAGAGAGGGAAAGAGGGAGAATCCCCAAGCAGGCTCTGAACTGTCAGCCCAGAGCCCTACGCGGTGCTCAAACTCACAAACCGTGAGATCATGACCTGAGCCCAAGTCAAGAGTCAGACGCTTAACCAACTGAGCCACCTAGGCATCCCTAACAGCAGTATTTTTAAGCGAGGGCCTGATAAATTTGTATATACTCAATGTATTAGTTTCCTCTAGCTGATGTTGCAAAGCACCACAAACTAGGTGGCTTTGAACAACAGGAATTTATTCTCTCGCTGTTCTGGAAGCTAGAAGTCCAAAACCAAGGTGTTGAATCTGTTCCATGCCTTTCTCTTAGTTTCTGGCTGTTGCTGTAAATCCTTGGCATTTCTTGGCTTGTAGGTACCTCATTCCAATCTCTGCCTCCATTTTCATATGTTATTCCCTCCTACCCATTTTTGTGTCTTCACATGGCCTTCTTATTCTGACACCAGTCATTGGATGTTAGGTCCATCCCCCAATCCAGTATGATCTCATCTTACTTGGTTACATTTTGAAATACCCAATTTCCAAATAAAGTCACATTCACTGGTACAGGAGGTTAGAACTTGAATATGTTTTCGGGTGGGGGGAACGGGACACAATCCAACCCACATAACTCAATAAATCTTGTTTAATGGTGACAATAATATACTGAGTGGTTTACATATATATCATTGTGGATCTCCGCAACAACTCCAATATGCTTTATATGTTATAAACCTTTTGGAGAGTTGTTTATTGTGAAATTCAGAGATACTGCATGATGCTCTTGGTCATAAACCTATTGCTTCCAGACTTCAAGAGAATTCCACATGCAGCATGATCCCAATATTTGATGAATAAGTCTTTTATCACCATACTCAGTATTCATGAGTGTCTGGAACCCTGCTATATCCCCAGTGAGACTTCATCTCACACAAGATGGCAGAGGAAAGTACTGTAGCAGTGCCCCTCGCCCACAGAAGTATTACTTTTATGGGCATCACTAGGATAAGTAATCAGCAAGGGGAATTGGCACTATGCTAAGACTTTGGCCTGTAAAACTCTACAATTGACTGGGTTTTAGAACCAAAGCTATGAGCTGTGTCTACTTAATCTTATTGTGACAAGAGAGTGAACTGGCTCGGAGGCATGGTGGCTATCCATGGATCCTTGAGAGTGGAGCTGAGTCTCATCACTGACTGCCACATCTCCACCAGGATGCTGGGCAGCATGGGTGCTGGCTAGATGCTTGTTGCAGGGTGGCCGAGGCTGAGGGACTTAAAGTACCTCTACACTGAAACCTTCCTGTTGGTCACACCTGCTGGCAGTTGACCCTGAAGATGTCTAGATTAGAATTAATCCACTGTCAGATAATCTTTTAGTTCATCAAGTCACATACACGCAAACACACACACACACACACACACACACACACACACACACACACACATATTATAGTTTGTCTTATACCAGAGTTAAGGCATGTTTATTCTGAAGCAGTGGATTTCAAACTTTTGGAGAATTTCTTGGCAGCCCAACCATTCAATGCAAAGCTTTACACAGTGTGTAAGTCCTGTGGGGAGCCTAGGGCCCTGATGGTGGTGAGAACCTCCTCCCTCCTCTTCCCTTCTCCCTCCCCCACACCCAAACAGTGACCTCCTGTGGCAGCTCTGGGGAAACCGGGTCCTTGCAGAATGCAGACTGCCTCTCGGTCCCTGGAGGTAGCAGTTATCAGGCACCTTGGAGAAACCCTGTGGAGGGACAATGCTCTCTTAATTAGCCCAAGGTCGGCCTCTTTTTGCCCATGTGAATGCACATTCTTTTCCAGTGAGCCTCATCTGCTCCTCCCCCTGAGAATTATTCCCTCATGTGCCTTCCCATCCAACAGAGCAAATCACTCCTTCTCTGTGGTCCTTCCTCATGCCTGCATTGGAGAGAGCCAGTGACTCTGAGAGCACTTTGCAATTATATGAATGCAATGGCCTTGGGCCTTCTGGTCCAGACTTCTCTTCCAGCAGGAGGACCGTCCTCACTGGCAAAAACCCTGCCTTCTGTAACACCATTCCACTGCCTTTTCTTCTGGTCTCCCTCCATGGGGCTGGTCACTATGCTGTACGTTAATAGCTTTCCTCTCACATAACTGAAGACGAGTTAAATAATCATCACCATAATTATCTCTGAGCATCAGAAGGCAAGGCTCATGAAGTGATGTCTGAAAAGCTGGGAGGAATAGTTTAAAATTCCCAGGAATGAAAGCACCCATCCCTATGCCCCGCTGACTTTCCCTCCTTTGGTTCGCCTCAGAGGTCGGCATCTCCTGCTCTCTTGGCTAAGTGGGAGAGCTGGTGTGACAAGCTGTCACCTGTCGGTCCTGGAAGGCTCTTCTGGAAGGCTCTGCTCCCGCTGGGATTGGTGGGGGGGTGGGGGGGAGGTGGCCATGACAGGCCAAACTCTGTGTTCAGTGAGGCCCAACAGCACAAGGTGGCAGGAGGGCTGAGGCGCTTTGCCAGCAGGCCGGGCTCCACCACTTTACATGCAGGAGGGAGCAACTCAACAGCTGTCACCGGCAGCCCCTGGGGTCTGCTCCAGACTTGGCAGAGAGGACACCTTCAGACTCCCAATCAGCCTCTTTGAAATTCAGAAGAACCACACTTTCGAGTCCCCTCCCCCTCTCCCTGACACAAACATACACACAGAAGATAAGCCCTAATTCTCTCACTCACAGACCTACACAGCCAAGCTTTCTGTCTCCCACTCTCCTCTCACACATATTGATAAGTTCTTACGGAGCCCCATTCTCTCTCTCTCTCTTGCGCGCGCGCACGCGCACACACACACACACACACACACACACACACACACACACACACACACACACAGTCACCTGAATTAAACTCCTGCTCTCTCCTGCCTCACTTCACCCAGTTTCTGCCTCTGAGGGAGCAGAAACCCCTCCGCGGGGCTGCCAGGCCTTCTCCAGGCGTAGCATCCACCCCAATGGTGGACACTGGCCTTCCAGGTGTTTGCTAACTCCCGGTTCACTGGCTGAATGTTCCACCTGTCTTCCCAGCCATGGGTGCCTTACAGATAAAACCAATGAGCTCATTCATGTTCTGGGGGATGGTGAGAACAAAGCACCCTGTTGCTGCAGAGGCCCAGGCCTGCCCTCCAGGCATTTGTCATGTTGCTGGCATTTGAGCTGAGGACATCTCCCACCACAAAAGCCTGTGGTCCTCGGGGGAAATCAGGACTGTCTTCTTTGCAGGAAGCTGGATGTGCATCTGGGGAGGTCCTGGCCGGGCAGCCATTATTCCTCTCAGGCCCTGGTCAGGAAACCAGATATAAATACGCTTTGCTGCTTGCTCCTTTTTCTGTCACTCGCACTCAGATTAACCACTTATACATTTTAAAGGTATTTTTGCCAAAGTCCAACATGCATCTCTGGTGATTGGAACAGATCGTGAGAGCGGTCAGTGTAAAAATAGCCCCCTTCAGCAGAGGCTTGAGGCAGATGCAGAGGGGAGGGAGGGAGCCTCCTGTATTGTGCCGGCAGAGCCCAGACAGAAAGGCCAGGGAGGGAAAGCCGGCTAGTTGGCAGGAAGAAATGAAAATGAGGATCGTATTTGTTCTAGAGGTTGACGAGCGAGCTGTGGAGGGCTGCGATGACGTGTGTCCCCCACTTCACCCTGGGGCGCGAAGTGGCATTGGTGCCCTGCCCTCCGCCCCTTTCCCACACTCACCCTTGGGACTGCCAAGCTGCAGCCATGCTGGGGTCCCCCTTGCATCCTCGCTCTTACCCCCCCGGCACCCGTGCACGCTCCTCTCTGCCTGGACTTTCCTCCTCCCGTCTCTTTGCCTGATCAACTTCTACTCATCCTCTGGGACTGAGCAGATGGTGAAGCCACAGATCCCAAATGTGTGGCATGCCAGGCCCTGTCCCAAGCACTGTGTGGGCAGTAACCCATGTTCCAACTGTATAGGTGTGATCATTTCCCCCACTGCGCCAAGGAGAAAGAGTGGTACAGAGAGGTTATGTAACTGGCCCTAGGTCACACAGGTTGGAAGGGGCAGTACTTGTATCCAAACCCAAAGGCTCTAGGTGCCCTTAACCCCACAGGACACTGGCCTTCTGGCTGCTGCTGAGCTCCTTCCCCACCCACTACCTGTGTCAGGGAGTCTGTATCCCCTACGGTTAGGGAGGCCGTATCCCCATTTTAAGTGTCTGTTGTCTTATCTGCCTCCCCACTCCCTGTGCAGCTTGAGGGCGGGAACCGTGGCTGGCTCATCTCTGGGACACCAGCTCCTCAAAAAGTGCCTGGCACAAAGCAGCGCTCACTGCCTAATGTTGACAGGGCAAATGAATGAATGGATGGATAGTCATCCCTTAAAACAGGCCAACGTCTGGCAGACAAGCTGAGGGCCAAGCAGAGAGCAGGTTGGAAGCATCCAGTGTGGGGTTGGAGGGCAAGGAGGAGAAGCAGACCTAAAAGCAAGAAGTGTCTACCTCCAGCCTCGGAATGCCAACCTCCACTGAAAGGCAGGGGGGGAATAGCTGGCACCTGCAGAGACCTCAGCGCCAGCCCATTAGACCCAGTGCAGCCTGGGGCTGTCTGCGAGCTGCAGGGTGAGGAAACTGTTCCCCCCACCCTCAACCCCCTGCAAGAGGTGAAACACAAGGAAAGTGATCTTGTAGTAGGAGGCCCCCACTTTTGTGTTTGTTTTGCTTCTGCCGACCCAATGTTATGAAGGCTACAAAAGCCGTGGAACAAAGACAGCCGCACCTGACATCTCCTGGCTCCTTTAGCCAATCTCCTGTAGTAGGGAATTGGGTGTTGGGGTGCATGTACACCATTTACACCCCCTCTACCGCCCACCTCCCAACAGTGACATTAAGATCAGTGTGCAGGGAGTTGGGACCAACAAAGCTTCGGTACAGCCATGGCCTCACGGTGGTGTGTCCACTTATGGCGTGAGACCAGCACAGGTCACACAAATCCTCCTTGAGCCCCTGTCTGCAGGTGCATAATGGAGGCCTGCCCATGGGGCTCGGGCTATCCTGGATGTTCTAACTCACCAGACATGAGGGCGGGAGAATGGAAAGCACGTGCATGCTGAGTTCATTTTCTCCTGCTTTCGACTAGAAACCTGACAGTTGGGCTGACTGGCTTCTCCTTCTTCCAGGGAGGGAAGATCCCCGTGAGATGGACAGCTCCAGAGGCCATTGCCTACCGCAAGTTCACTTCTGCCAGCGATGTCTGGAGCTACGGGATCGTCATGTGGGAAGTCATGTCATTTGGAGAGAGACCCTACTGGGATATGTCCAACCAAGATGTGAGTGTCAGCGGTACCCGGTCGCCACAAACCCCCATCGAAGGGTTCCCACAGCCAGTGGCATGCCAGCCCCTCCTCTCTGGTTTCAGCTCAGGGCCTCACAACCTGAACTTGAGATGTCCAGGCAGGAGATACAGGCACCCCCTTGGCACCAGTGTTTGAACTAATCAAAGAGTCCAGCATGGAGATATGACAATCCCGATACCCCCAGAGCCTGTAAAGGCACCTGGGCCAACCTGGGAGCTCCAGGGCTGGTTCATAATGGCTGTGGGCCACGAAACACAGCAGGCCCAAATGAAGTAGGAGATTCTGCCCTGCTTCAAAGCGTGCAGCCCCTGTGTTGTCCTTCCGACAGAAGCAGAGCAGTGCTAGTCTGTGGGCGGGGCCTCTGACGGATGTGCTGTGTTGAACCAGTGGCAGTTTCTTTTTTTTTTTTATTTTTTTTAACGTTTATTTATTTTTGAGACAGAGAGACAGAGCATGAACAGGGGAGGGTCAGAGAGAGGGAGACACAGAATCTGAAACAGGCTCCAGGCTCTGAGCTGTCAGTACAGAGCCCGATGCGGGGCTTGAACCCACGAACTGCGAGATCGTGACCTGAGCTGAAGTCGGACACTTAGCCGACTGAGCCACCCAGGCGCCCCAAGTGGCAGTTTCTATGTAGCTCACACCTCTCAACTTTAAAGAGAGGAACTGGAAAGGGCCCTTCTTTCCTGAGAGTCTACTCTTCTGGGGGCCTGTCACCTGTCACTGAAGGAGGAGCTGAGCAAGCTTCCCAAAGTTGGTCAGATTCAGATGGCCAGCAGGAGTGGGACCCTGTCTCTGGGGAGGTGATGAGCACCCCTCCAGGCTTTCAGCGTCTAAGATGCTTTAAGCAGAGGTGTTCCAGATGAGACCCTTTGCTTCATAACTATTAAGCGGTGAGGAAGCCTTTTGAGGATGATTTGCTTTGTTAAGGCCCCAATCGAAAGTCCTATCTGAATTTGCACACTGCCTTTGATCCTGGGCTGTCCCCGCCACCCCCCCCCCCACCCCCCCGCCCCACCATTCCGCTTTTGTATTTTCAATACATACCCTCCCCCTGGAGCTGAGAGGGTTGCAAAACCTGCATTCCTCTGTTCTTACTCTTCCCATCTCCCCGGGGGGCAGTTATTATCTTTCCCAACCTAGCAGCAGGATGAGGCAGGGCTCTCCCCAGTCCAGATCTGCTCCACTGGGCAATCAGCTGCACCATAAGCACCTCCATGCTTGGTGGCTCTGGGGCCCTGTTAACTGGAGAAATCTGGCTTCAGTGAGCCCTCTCTCCAGCCCGAGGTTTAGAGCCATGGCAGGTGCTCAGGCGACTGAGAAAGGTGGTGATCTGGGAGCTGGGCTCCTGCTGTGAATGTGCGCCCTGATCCCATGGGCACAGTGGCGTCAGCCCAGGGCAGGTGAAACAGCTGCATTGTTAACCAGGTCCCAGGGCCACATGTGGCGTGTAGGCCCCCTCTCATCTATGATTATCCCCGCCTCGCCTCTGCCCCGTAGCATGTCAGAGCAGTAAGTGTCAGAATTGATGCCGAGGCTGTGTTCATGAAATCAGCCGCACCCGGCTGCATCCATGCCGTCAGCTGGAGCAGTCATAAATGTGATCCAGGAAACAGGGAGGCCCTTTTCTGAGACTCTAATCCTATTAAGAACAATTCAGCACACATAGAATGGATTATGAAACTGACAGGCAAGATTTGACATTCAAGATCTTCTCAGCAAATGAATTCACCTCTGCTGAAAACAAATGGAATTTCTGATACTAGACTTCCAGAATTCCCAGATCATTCATTCAGCAAACACTCATTGCTGCTAAGCATTGTGCTTGCCGGTTCCGTTCTCAGCTGTTCCCAGTCCAGCGGCACCTACTACATGGGGCTGTGGGAACATTTAGGCGAGGCAGGGAGGAAAAAAAGGCTTCCCAGATATTTGATGCTTGAGCTGGGTCTCAAAGGGAAGAGGAACATCTGCAAATTAGCAGCTTATTCCAATTTTGTATTTCTCCAACATGAGGCCCCTAAGCATTGTCCCAAGTGCATTTGTGCTCTGGGTGGAAAGCGGGGTGGGGGGTGCCTTTGGCCCACTCGGAACCGGCCCGGCCTGAGAGGGAGCCAGGAGGGGCTGCAAGTGGCCGGGCTAGAGCCACACTCATCAGAAACCGCAGAGGTGGTGGCAGTAAAGGGTTCTACAGATGACAGTTGAAAGGCCTTAAGAAAGGGAATTGCAGAGGCAAGTCGGAGTGCTGGTAATTGGGCTTCCGGAGCCCAGGAAGGTCTTTGAACATGTACAGAGAGTTTGTCAGCCAGAGAGAGAACTTGGAAGTTCTGCTGCTTGGATCTGATTGACAGAGATAATGAGAGTGGCAGTGTCTGTGGAGAGGAGCTGTGGTTTTACTGAAACATCAGAGCTCAACTTAACCCCCTCTGCCCTGGTTCCTCCACTGCTCCGAGCTTCTCCACTTCACTCTCCCCTGCGGAAGGTGGAGCAGGTACCACCCAGCTCACTAATAGGAAATGCGGTCTGAGGGAGGCTAGGGGCCCTCTCATCCTCCAGGAAGTTCTAGTCACTTCCCCAAGGCACATGAGTCAGACCGCCTGCCCCGTCCCCACCCAACCCATCCAACCCCAGCCCCCAGCACGTGCCTTCTCCAGGTACAGGGGAAACAAAGGCAGCCCCTCTCCCCTCCCTGCCCCGGCTCTTGAGGGCCCAGAGCATAGGCTTATGCTGGCTGTCAGAGGCCCGAAGAGTTGCTGCAGACCACTCCAAGTGAGCTGGCAGCCTGCTCTGCTTGGGTGACAGTGGCCTTTCTCGGGCTGGTTCTCTTCACCACCACACCCTCACTCTTGCTTCTCTCTGGAAATGCCATCTGATCTCATTCTAATCGCCAGTGTTTTCAACATCCGTTTATCTCATCCTGTTACAGACCAAGGAAGGGGGCCCAGGTCTGACCCCAGTTTTCAAGTCTGCTCAGAAGAATACCTTACACCCCCACCTTGGGCCAAATCTTTCCACCCAATTCAAACGTGGTCACTGGTGTTTACAGCCATCAGGTGGTCGAATGGAAGGGGCTTCTCCATGTCTCCTCCCAGTTTCCCACACCTGCTAGCAAGGCAGGTGTGACAGAGAAATGATCCCAAAACCCCATTAGAGGATCACAGTTATTTTTTTTGAAATGATGTTTTAATTTGATTACAAGTTCTATACTCAGGAAATTTGGAAAACACCCAGATTCTTAAAGAGAGTAAACCCCTCCAAAGGCATAGCACTTCAACGAAAGGTTTGGGTAGATAGATGCTACCCACACATCAATTAATGACTTAGGTAATTTTTTCTTTGGGGTGGAAGGTAAAGGTTTGTTTTTTTTTTTTTTTCCAATGTGCAAGAGGCATCAGTGCTCCCAGAATAACAGCTTGAGTGATGACAGCAAAATTATGTAGAAGAGATAGCAAATGGCACGAAGTCCCATTTTGTAAACATGAGCATGGCTATCCTATATCCTGAAAGGTGAGAAATAGGAATCTGGCCATTAATCAACCCCCCACTATGTGCTTCGTGCTTCTCAAAACACTGTGGCCCTAGATCTGCAGTGACCAGCAGCAGAACAGTAACCTCCTTTGCAGGGACAAGTACCGTAGTAGATGTGGCAGGAATGACAGCCTCCATCTGACGAAGATATTCCCTCTACCATTCCTTCATGTGTATGGTGCTCAACATCACCTCACTGTGCCGTGTAATCTTTTTAATAACCCTATCTGTGCAATGTCCAGAAGTCAAGTGACTCTCCCAAGGTTCTGGAGCTAATAAGAAGTGAAACTAGGATTTGAACCCAGGCCTCCAGTGTCTTTGCCCCTAGCTACAATGCCACACCATCACCAGCACCATGTGGGGGGTCTGCACTCCTGGCCGACCCACAGGGAGGAGGGATCAGTGGTTCTGATATCCTCTTAAAAAGAAACCTTACCAGACAGGCACGGGAAATACAAAACAAATGGCAGGATAGTCTTCAAAATTTCCAGTGAGGTGGCATGCGGAGGAGACAGGGGAAGCGTAGCTAAGTTGCATTTAGCCCAGACCTCACAGACGGAAGACTCAGTCCATGTATGGGTCCCCCAGTCTCTTGGTGCTCTGCCAGGAGTGGTTGGGCCAGCTGGTCACACCATGGAGATGTGCCCCCTGACTCCAGTACTCCTTCCTGTTACAGGAAGACTAGAGGAAAACTTGTCAGTGGGAAGAATTAACTACTTGGGGCTCTGGCACCACATAATTTGAGCAGAGATGCCAACAGTTTAGGGCAACATGAGCTGCCCTGCACTGGAAGACTTTGGTGTCCCCGATCCCCATGAGAAGTTGAATATGGACACTAGCCCTTCCTGCTGGCCCTGCCTAGCTTGACCTTAAGGAACCCAAAATGAGCTCAGGGGCCATTCAGTGGATAATCCCACTTATCTCCACAGTGAGTGGGGGCTCTGTGACAGGGCCCCCGGGTCTGGCTGCCTAGAAGGAGCTGGAAAGGGTGCCAGTTTATGAGCCAGGCTGATGCGAATGATGCCTGGCCACTCCTCCTCATGGATTACTTGGTTTAGCTCCATACCTGTTTCCTGCCATGAAGACATCAAACAGCTCCAAGGACTACTCTTCAGGTCGAGATTACGATGGCAGCCCCACAGAGGCCTCTGTGGGGAAAGTGGGCTTCAAAGTGTTCTAAACTTAAAAATCAGACACCTCTATGATTTATTCTTAGTCCTGCCATTTCCTAGCTGTGGGTCCTCAGGCAAGTTACTCCACTGTGTGTGCCTCTATTTCCTCATGGGGAAAATGGACTGTAATGCCCTCCTTAGAGGAAAGCAGGTAATTTGATTGACAGGAGTTTGGCGGAGGTAAAAATTTATCGGTGAAGCAACATACTATTCAAAAGTGCACGTTCCCAGTCACCAGTTTGTGTATAAAACTGATACCAGTGTGGTTTGTATCCTTGTTTGTTTTTCCACCACCTAGAATAGAAGGAATAATACACCTTGATTATCTCTAATGACTTCAGGTCATATCTCATGCCCCACTCTATGTCCCATATCCTGGGCATAGAATTTGTAAAAATACAAACTGATTGAAAATACTTTCTGACCGATCTACAAAGTTAAAAAAAAAAAAAAAAGAATCCGTTGAAATGAATCTGACATTTTTTAAAGTAGAGGTAAAAACACCTGAAAATCTCTGAACTCCAAATTATTTCCTTTGTTATTGAAGGTGCTTGAACTGTTTATTTTAATATAAAATCAATGTATAATTATTATAGAAAGTAAGAACACAAACGAGCATGAAAAGCACTCATGTGTCTACCTGCCCAGAGGCAACCGCCATTTAATGCCATGCCATCTATTTTTCTGAGGTCTTTTTTATGCATGTGTATAATTACTGTTTTTTTGTTTTGTTTTGATTTTTGTTTTTACAAAAGCAAGATTATACTATACCTGCAGTTACGCAGCCTGCTCTTTTCCCTAAGATTACAGTGTGAGTATATTTCCATTTCAATAGATACATTTTTACATCACTTAAAGGTGCTCATTGTACACCAGGCCTTCCATCATGGTAGGAGGGCACCGTAATAAATTCCCATGTTTAGCACTGGGTCGTTGACAGTTATTTTTGCTATTACAAAAAGCACAGAGCAGTCATAATCTATTTAAATGAATTAGAAATTAAGATATAAAGTGTGAAATAAGCTCTTGCAACCATATGAAAAGCAGACCAAACTATGTAAAGATTCTAAGATCTTGACAAAATTATCCCCTGGAGCCTGCAAAAATTACCAAAACCTCATTGGCTATATTCACTTTAGTTCACCTTGTTTTTGACCGTTGTCATTGCACTTAACTGATTTGTGTAGTCAAATTCTCTTCAAGCCAGTTCATGTTGCTGCATCATGAAGGTCAAGGCAAACAATGCACAGGAAGCATCGAGAGTGGCCCTAGCATGGAGTAGGCTCTCTGTTAAAGGCTGATTCCTTCCCTCCTTTCTCTTCTCTTAGCAGTGTAAGGATGAGGCCACCACAGGCTTTGGTGGTGGTCCTTTATTTTTTTTTAAATTTTTTTAACGTTTATTTATTTTTGAGGGACCGAGCACAAGTGGGGGAGGGGCAGAGAGAAAGGGAGACACAGAATCCCTAGCAGGCTCCAGGCTCCCAGCCATCAGCACAGAGCCCGACAGGGGCTTGAACTCACAAACTGCAAGATCATGACCTGAGTTGAAGTCGGAATCTCAACCGGCTGAGCCACCCAGGCTTCCTGATGGGGGTCCTTTATAAAGAACAAATGTCCACTAGGTTTCCCTTGTGCCATCTCATCATCACTGCCAGCTGCAGAATTGGGCCTGATGTCCTCTTAAAGAGAGGAGAAGCTCAAGCTATTCACCAGCTCATTCTTCAGTAAGCATTTACAGAGATCTAGTGTGTGCCAGGCCTCACTGTGGGTACTAGGGACAGTCTAGGGGGGAAAGCCAAGTACACGTCAAATCCATTATGGAGAGAGGTATATGAGCACAGAATGAGGGATGCTCCATCCTTGGGAGCTACTTTGTGAATGACTGGCTGGTGTCTCATCACCCAATCATACCCGTTCCCATGTGTGTCACTACAGGTCATCAATGCCATTGAGCAGGACTACCGGCTGCCCCCACCCATGGACTGTCCAGCTGCTCTACACCAGCTCATGCTGGACTGTTGGCAGAAGGACCGTAACAGCCGGCCCCGCTTTGCGGAGATTGTCAACACCCTGGACAAGATGATCCGGAACCCGGCAAGTCTCAAGACTGTGGCAACCATCACCGCCGTGTGAGTCTCGTGGAATAGGGTGGTTCGTAGGTGTGGGTGGTCTCATAACTAGGGGCAGGCCCAATAGCAAGGCTGCTAGCCTTTTGATCTATTGAGAGCAAGGGTGAGGTGGCTAACCTTATCCACTAATGGAAGAGATTCCAAGACTTCCTGTTTCCTTTTTCCTTTCCATCTTTCTAAAATATTCCCTGCCTACAGCATGGGCTATAGACAGATATCAAGATACCTGTCTGGGTCTCCACTGTCTGCTGGCTTCAGATGGGCTGGGCACTGGGCTCTGTAATAACTGAATGTGTCTGATAGGAGTGGTATGAGGCCCCACTTCTGGGAGATCCTGTTTCCAGAAGGCACACTTTTTGTTAACCACGCCGGTAGAGCTGCAGACTTGGAACCTTGGCCAACCTATTAGCCGCTAAAGGCCCTGATTGCTATGGGACACAGAAATAAAAAGCCATCGGATTTGTTATGAGCAAATGCACAGAACAACTTTCATCTCCTGTCAGTAGCTGTCAGCTGTATATTATTCTTCTACATTGCAGTGTTAACTGATTTCTTAATCTTTCAACCAAAGTTTATTGGGCATGTATGTGCTAAGCACTGTGCCCCTTGCTGGCAGTATAGAATGAATAAGATAGACATGATTCGTGTCCTCATGGAACTTTGAATCATTTAGGAGGGGCAAGACCAGATGATCACCCAAAGAAATGCAAAATTGAGACCTTGATAGCCACTGTGGCAGGGAGATGCATGGTGTTGGAGAGCATGGATACATACGATACCTGGTGTCAGGGAGGCATCTCTGATAAGTGTTATTCCAGTTGAGCACTGAAGGGAGAAAATGCATGAATTGAATGAAAGGAAGATGGGAGTCAAGGGACAAGTGTTCCAGACCAAGGAACAACGTGAACAGAGGCTCGAGGGTAGGAAGGACAGGGCCAGTGTGTTCTGAGTCCAGTCTGTGAGGGGACTGGGTCAGGGCTGAGGCTGGCAAGGTGAGCGAGGGCCAGACGCTCAGAACATGTGGGCCCTGCTAAGAATTCTGGGCTTGATTTTCAGAGTAGCGAGCACAGATTGAAGGATTTGACACAAATCAGGGTCAGGATGAAGGTTATGGACATGATCACACCTGCAGTTTTCAAAGAGCACCAGGCCACAGTGTGGACCTTATGTTGAGGGGAAGGAACATGCGTGAAGACCAACAGGAGAATATTGCAGGAATAATGGCAGAGAAGATAGGGTCTTAAGTCAGGGTAATGATGCAGAAAGAGGTGGATGAGTATGAGATATTTTGGAGGTCAAATCTTTAATTCTTGGTGAAGGATTGGGCATGGGTGTTGGGAGTTGAAGGATATATTAAGGTGGCACCCTGCTTTGTGGATTGGATAGTGAAGTGTCTGCTTTGAGAATGTCCCAGAGAAGATCAGCGGAGAGCTGCTCTGTTCCAATTAGCTGAGGATAGAATCAGGAAAAAAAAATGGTACCAATAGATTTGGGAAGGTTGTAGTGAACTTTATATATTTTTAATGGTGAAACTTTGGATGGTAAAGCGCCTAGGTTCCAGTTTACAAAGGAGTTATGGGCCTTCTCTTCCCTCCAGACTTCATGCTGTGTCAGTCTAGCTGTCTGAGCTGACTGATGCGAGACAGGGCCCGTAGGCAGGGGTACCAGCCATCTCGCCTCCAGAAGTCATGCCCACTCAGGATTCTGTAAGGCAAGAAGGGTCAGCACAGGGCTCCCCTGTAATCTTCATCCTGTCAGGAAAGAATTCTCATCCTACATGAAGTCTGCTATCTGCCCAGAGTGTGGCTCTATCCACGCACCTCTACAGCTGTGGGGTTACCTGCTTCTCTCTCTCTCTTTCTCTCAGGCCTTCCCAGCCCCTGCTAGACCGCTCCATTCCAGACTTCACGGCCTTTACCACCGTGGATGACTGGCTCAGTGCCATCAAAATGGTCCAGTACAGGGACAGCTTCCTCACTGCCGGCTTCACCTCCCTCCAGCTGGTCACCCAGATGACATCAGAGTAAGTGATGAGAATCTCCTCTCTGTACCCCGTGGGTGGGGATCAAGGCTCCTTCCCTGCTATTGATCATGGTACAAGTCTTGATTTCTGCCTCACCCCCAGAGTTCCACTTCTGTATAGAATCAGATCTGGTGGCGAAGCGCCCTGGAAAGATGGAGGGGTGGGGTGGGGAGGCTGAGGTCCAGTCTGGCCCCAAATGAGAGTTCTTCAAAGTCATAGGCATATGTCATTTGCCTAATCATCAAGACTCTCTCCTCCGTTTGTTTTCAAACTTAACCCATCAAAAAGAGCATCCAGATGGAAAGAACACAGCCAGCCAGCACTTTCAACAACATAGCAGGAAGAGGCACTACACTGATTCAGCAACAATCTCAGATGTGTGGGGAGCTCATATTCGTACTTAGATAGCGCGTGTGAATAAGCATACATTTCCATCTCCCACAAATTATTTACCAGTCTGCAATTCCCACAGGAGTATGGAGGAATGCGAAAACTAAAATTATTCAAATAAGATGAGAGCCAGAAAGGGTCTTAAAGATCCATTAGTCCGTCATTTCCCCAAGAATGTTCTGAGCAGCACCAGTTCTGGGAAATGTTAATAGGTTCTCCTTGGAAAAAAGGTCCCATGGTCAAATAAATTTGGGATATACTGCATACTTTATCACCCTTTTGGAGATTCACTACACATATTAGCATTCTAAAGGCCATGAGAAATCCTGAAATAAAGAAACCCATTTAAAATTATTAAATACTGTGGAACCATATTTTTGAGGGGCAGGGTTTCGTGGAACTGTAGTTTGGGAGATACTCATCTACTTGTACTCATTCCATTCAGCAGATTCAGAAAGTAGGTGAATTAGTGCCTGAACACTCAGTGCTCACGAGTGGCAAAGCAGGGCCTGGGGGCTGCTTTCCTGATGGCTAATTCCATCTCCTTCTACCAGTCCACCCCAGGGGTACAGCGATCCCCATACATGGTGGCACACTGGACTCACCTGGGAATCTTTAAAAAAATATTGTTGCCTGGGGCACCTGGGTGGCTCAGTCAGTTAAGTGTCTAACTTTGGCTGAGGTCATGATCCCACAGTTTGTGGGTTTGAGCCCCGCATCAGGCTCTGTGCTGACAGCTGGGAGCCTGGAACCTGCTTCAGATTCTGTGTGTGTCTCTCTCTCAAAAATAAACATTAAAAAATGTTTTCTTAAACATATTGGTGGCCGATTTCCATGCCTAGATCTTTGGTTTAGGTGGTATGAACTGAGACCTGGGCATCAGGGTGTTTAAAACTCCCCAGATGATTCTAACATGCAGCCAAGGCTGGGAAAAAGTTGGCACGGGTCAAATTTTGAAAAGACACATCCCCCCAGAGGAGACTTCACCAGCTGCCTGGGCCACAACGTTTATAGACAACATGGGGGTTGGTGGCTTGTGATACACATTTCCCAAGGTAGAGGACTGGTCGGTCCTCCAGGCAATTGACAAACACTTACTGATCGCCTGATACATGTCAGGCACAGTGCTAGGTGCCAGGATTCCCTCTCGAGGTGGGCCAGTTGCTGAGTCCCAAGGGAGAGGCTGGGTCCCATCCAGCCCCAGCAGTTGAACCTCAGAGGAACAGCTTCTGTCCCAGACTCCTGCTTTGCAGTCAGTCTTCCTGGAGTCCCACTCTACCTCTTTTTTTTTTTTTTAATGTATTTATTTTGAGCTGGGGAGGGGCAGAGAGAGAGGGAGAATCCCAAGCAGGCTCCGTGCTGTCAGTGCAGAGCCTGACACAGGCTCAAACTCATGAAAACCGTGAGATCATGACCTGAGCTGAAACCAAGAGTGGACGCTCAACTGCTCAACCAACTAAGCCACCTAGGCGCCCCCACTCTACCTCTTTGAGGTTGATTCTTGCCAGAAATGATGGAAGCTCCTCTTTCCCTAGGGAGATGGCTTGAATGTGCATCTAGCCTAGCACCCACTAAACAACAGAATTCATTTTTTAAATGTGAGCTCATTTTCCCTTGATGCCATATAAAGGCAGTCCCTGCCACTATGAATTATTGTCAGGCACCACCATCACCAACAAAAGCAGCACTTACCAGTGGAAAAGCAGCTTCTCCATCTTGCAGAGCTGGCATGGATGCCCTAGATGACCGGAGAGCCCGGGTTCAGGGGCGGCAACGGGTGCTCATGCTGGTGGGGCTGCGCCTGCTTCCTCACTGTGATGTGGCTGAGTATGGAGGCATCACCCCCTAACCCCCCACAACTGGAGGAATCCAATGGAGCAATTTCCTCAGTCTGGAAAAGGAAAAATTAAGGGATTTAGTTCAAAGTAAAAAAATGCCCACACACTATTGGAGCAATTTAGTTTGTTTCTTCAGAGATAAAAGATGGAAAAAGAACATAAGCTACTAAATAAAATAGATTGCAGGACAATTTGTGAATTCAGAATTCAAGCGTGCCTCTCAGAAGTGTTTGCTGAAAAGACATGGACAATTTGACAATCTGAGCCAGCTGCAACTCTGAGGGGGTTGACCGCCAGTTGTAAGGGGGTGTTGAGGAGAGCACAGGAGCCTGGTGCAGCCTCGTGGGTCTGGTGCACAAAGTGATCTGCTATGCCAGGGGCAGGGGCCTTTGGGGGAATATAGTCAGGACCTTAGAACAGTTCTGAGAGCAGCCCTACAGGGTGGCTGAAAACCAAGTAGTCTTGAATTTGAACCCCAGTTGCACCACCAGTTAGTTACCTGCTGTGTGATCTTGAGCATGTTACTTAACTTCTCTGAGCCCTACTTGTCCATAAATGAGCAAAAAATAAGAGTACCCATCTCATTGGTTTGTGGTGAAAGGTTAATGGAATAATGTATACAAAGCACTTGGCCTATTGCCTGCCTACAGAATGCACGCAAGAAACAATTGCTGTTAAATTATTATTACTGACCTTGAGTGGTTTGTCAATTTTCATGAACTGCTTCCTTAGCTATACATGAGATAGTATATCGCACATGAGAAATACTTGAGCAATGCTATAACATTATTATTATTATTAACTAGGGAAAGATGCATGGGTCTCCCCAAAATTAAGACTCACAGCTTAAAGATGAGTACAATCCAAACCCCTATCCTAAACATATTACTTCGATTCCTGCTTGGGCAGATATTTGAAAGTTATTTTGAGATCACCCTTCTTAAAAATTCATGACATTAAAATTCAAACAGAGGCAGAAAATGGAAACTCAGGGGAAAAACATCAGAAAACCCAGCAAACCCCACATCTTTTCAATCTCAGTGGGTGATCACTAATTTAGGCAGAAAGCTCCGCAGCATAACTGAAGCCCCATATCGTGTGTGCGTGGAGTGTTAAAACACACACACGCGCGCGAAAGTTCCAGTCTGCCTAGGGTCATGGAAACAATGAAGGGGCTGCTCCAGCCAACACCCATATGTGAGGAACAGGGCACGACACTTCCAGGATTGTCTAAGTTGGGAGGGGGCCATTGGAGACGAGGGCCACTGCATGAAGCAAATGAGATTGAGCAAGAAAATACCTATGTAGGCATTTGCCAAAGACTTGGGTAATCTGAGTGTTGGATTTTAAACACTTTTATTTGCCTACCCACCTAATTCAAGAGCTTGCCTTCTGTGATGAGTTGTGATCCTTGAAAAGCTGCCGTAACACTAACGTGCCCTTTTTTGTGACTTTTTTCCCCTCCTAGAGACCTCCTGAGAATAGGGGTCACCTTGGCAGGTCATCAGAAGAAGATCCTGAACAGCATTCATTCTATGAGGGTCCAGATGAGTCAGTCACCAACGGCAATGGCATGAGAACTCTCATTTTCTGGGGGGAGGAGAGGAAGGAAAAGGACCATGCTCAAGAGGGAACCAGAGGTTGACCACTGTGGAATGTTCTGGAAAGAGTGGCTTCTTAGCTAAGAAATGCATTACATCAGTGAAGAAGAGACTGGACCTGTTCTTAATAGGCAATCTTCATTTCTTAGTGACAGAAGCATGTATAAGATGCCATGGGAAACCAAAACATAATAATAAAAATATGAAAGGGTGATGTTCGACAGAAGTGAAGACAAAACAGTATGCATCGGGGCAACCAAGAGTAAACTCCGCTCCCACTCGGGGCTGGAGTCACCGATCCACAGGAAGAAAGGGAAGGAGGTAGAGGGAAGAAACAGAGGCAGTTTTCCATTTTCTTCCTCACCAATGACATTCTTTTCTTTTCTCCTTTTGTACTCCTCCCCACGAGCCCTCTCCCTTCTCCCACATCCATTTCCCTTTGCTCATGACTCGTGTAGGGAAGTTTCTTCAAACAAACCCCAGCTCCTGAGTCTCCAGATGTCGTTCTGTCAGTTGCCAAAGGACTTTGCTGACCACTGCATGGGGGATCCAACCAATTCAATTAATGTCTTCATATTGAAGAAGAGATGTACCTTCAATTGAAAACCTTGTTTTTCTTTTGTTTGCATTTTCTGCAAAAAGGAAAAAGAAACCACAAATTGGAAAAAAAAAAAAAAAAGAAAAACCTGTTTCCGTGTGCAGGAGCACACATATGTATGTCTGTGTTATAAAAATGACTGTGCTTGTTCGTAACAGATGCAAACAAGAAAGAAGAACCGGGAGATCTTTGCCCCTAGAAAATTCAAAGGGGCTGGAGCGTGTTGTTGGTTTGGTGTTCTGGTTGGCCCAGTTGGCCTATTGGCCCAATGGGGAGAGAGAGCAGGGAGAAAAATAAAATTAAAGGGGAAAAAACTCTCAGGAGCTTGCAAATTCAGACAGGAAACAGGTGAGTGGTTTGAATTGGATGCAGTGTGGGCCATTCTAGAATGATACTGACTGATTATTCTTGGTAACATCTGAAGAGAAGGAGAAGGAAAGTGTTTCTGGAGAATGTTCTTCCACATCCCTAGAATCTGTAATTCAAGAGATGGCAAGGGAGAATTCTTCTTACCTTATTTGTGGACTGGCTTAAGCCGTGTGGCATCCGAGGAATGTTTCAAATGTGTCTGTGTTTCTCCGCATTCCTTCTTGTACCTCATTGTTCAATTCACTTTTGTAAATTCCACCTAACATTTAAATATTTTTAATTTCTCCTTTTATCTTAATCTCCTTGCTAATTTTATCTGTCTAATTAAAATGAGAAGAAGCATGTCTGGGTTTACATAGAATGGTGTCAGCGTGTGTGTTCTCAGACCCCAGTGGGTCTGTCCCCAAGTTACAGGAAAATCCTTAATGACTGTCCTTCTTCCGCCTCATATGAGAGGGAAGGAATACATCCCGGATCCTGTGCCTCCCAAGAAGCACTATATATAAGAATCATTCTCACTGATGTGACCCAAAGGAAGAACTGAATAAATATGAGGCTCTGAAGAAGTCACTGGCAGATAAATATAAACAATCACCGATAATACACCATCAGCCCTGATTTCAGTTTGCACATTGCATTTGTGATGTTCATATCCAGGCCAGTTTTGTAAAAGGCGCTAAAGACTATTTTAGACTGCTTGTGGTGTGTCTGTGAACAAGCAGTTGGAGGGGAGGGTGTGAGCCAGTAAAGGAGCCATAGTTCCCATGTGGCTTATTTAATGTAAATTGAAAGTGAGATGAGCCTTTTCCCCCTAGTCCTCGGTAACTTTGTACTTGGGGAGGTCTTACCTTCTGAAGCTCCTTCAAAGAGGCTCATGGGCCTACGGGTACAGCTCTGATGCAGGGGAGCCCGATCTGAAAGCATCACCCTTGTGTGTAACCCCTGGGGGACAAAGGGAGATGGACAGAAGTATCTCAGAAGATTTGCATATGGTTACAAAGAGCCCCAACCCAACATGTAGCGGGTAGAAGAGAAAACTTCCCCTTATTAATAGCGTAGCAATTCCATGCACAATTTGCTAATTACCCCAAAGACCTGAATCCATGAAGTGTCTTACAAGCCTAGGCAATTCGACTAATCTACTCTCAATTTTCCATAGGAATGAATTTTAATTTGTCACCAAATTTCTCAGGCAGCATTCTTAACCTGAAGTCTTCACTGTGCTTCCACCAGTGCCAGCCCACCTTCTGGCTGTCCACAAAGCAAGGTCAAGGTGAAAGTCAGGTCACACCCTTTGGTTTGGTTTCACCATAAGATCCCACAAAGGAGACAGAGAGTGTGTGTGAGAGAGAACCCAAGGGCACATGGGAAAGCACAAGGGGTCAGCAGAGCCAAGGCCAGGGCACCTGGAGGCATAGTTATCAGTGGGAGGGGCATGGCCAAGCTCTGGACATGCCCCCCGACCCTGCAGATGCTCAGCACAGTTCAGCATGCCAGGCTTCCCCACCCCACACCCTGAAATGCGGTATATCTCTAGTGATTGAGACCAGGCCTTCCCTCTGTAGCACGGGGCCAGTCACCGACCTCTCTGAGCCTCTTATGTAGAGTCAGATAGTCGTAACCACCTTTGATGAGGCCTAAAGCTCCTGAGCAGGTTCTCTATGCCAAGCACAGTCTAAGTACTTTGCATCTATTAACTCTCTTCTTCACAAGCATCTTATAAAGCAGTAGCAGATACTTCATCACCCTCAGTTTTCAGATGAAACAGAGACAAGACCTTCCCTACATCACACAGTGGTAGAGTCAGGATTTTGCCTCAGCAACCTGATTCCATGCTCCTACCACTTTCCCAGGGGGTCTCACACTTGAGCATGCATTAGTATCATCACTTGGAGGGTATGTTGAAACACAGATCACTGGACCCGACCAACAAGTTTGCTGACTCAGTAGATCTGGGGTGGAGTCCAAGAAGTGGCCGTGTGGTGCTGATGCTGCTGGTCCAGGGACCACACTTTGGGAGCACTGCGCTACAGTAACCTGCCTTCCTGGAGTTAGTAACAGATGTAAAGTTCTTGACTCCAGGAGTGATAGTTATTAAAGTTTTTCTGCCACCGGCAAAGAGAGGAATGAACCCTCACCCTCTTGGGCAGGAAGCGATGGGAGAGGCTGGTCTCTTGCACAGGGGTATCTGTGCCCATTGACAGTTTGGTGCCAAGACACTTTACTCACACCCTCAAAAGAGAGCTCCCTGGGGAGAATGCTCACTGGATCAAGACCCCAGGCCTCTGAATTTCAGTTAGACAAGTTACTCTATCACCTGGCAGAGGATAAATTCCAATTCAGCTTCTTTCTTTTTTTTACATTTTTTTTTTTTTTTTGAGAGAGAGAGAGCAAAAGGGCATGTGAATGAGTGAGGTAGGGGATGTGCAGAGAGAGAGAGGGAGAGAGAGAATCCCAAGCAGGCTCCACACCCAGTGGTGAGCCCAACGTGGGGCTCAATCCCATAACCACGAGATCACGGCCTGAGCCAAAATCAAGAGTCAAATGCTCAACCAACTGCGCCACCCGGGAGCCCCCAGATTCTTTCTTAAAAACATGTTTTGCACAGTGGACAGAAGTCTGTGGCCTTCTAAGTCAGCCTAAAGACATGGAACCTACGGCCATGCTATGCAGCCCAAGATATGACTTACAAATGGGCATTCTCTGCCAGCCACACCTGCAGCCACCAAGGCTCATGTGTGTGAGGACTTCACAGGGGACAAGTGGGCAATGTTTAATTAGTACCCCTGGCTCAGGGGTTATGGGAATGGAAGTGATTTGTGGAAAAGCCTTAAAGACTATGACCCACCTCTCTGTGCTTTCTCCCTGCCCCCCCCCCCATAAAGGAAGATGGTAATGAAGGATACCAAGTAGATACATCTACAGAGCAGGTGTTTATTGTATCATCTGAAGATCACTGGAGCTCATAGATGTCAAACAGGTATCTATACTACTAAAATCACACACCTGCTCCTACCCACCACCTCCCTCTTATGCCCCTGACCCTTGCAAAGTTATGTGTAGAGCTGGATCAGTGGAGTCCCCTAGGATAATCGAAACCAAGTAAGGACAGAAGTTACTCTTCGCATGCATTTGTGAAAAGAACAGAAACCAGTGAGGATTGAGGAATAGAACTCCAGGAATATTGTGGGCAGGAGGAGTGAGACATCCAGCAGAAGGGTGAGAATCTACAACGTGTCAGTTAAAAGTACAAGATTCTAGTACAGGTTTTGTTCTAAGAAGGTCGTGGTGAGCTAGCCTGGGAACCTCATTATCATTTCAGAAATAATAATGGCTTTGACCCCCCACTGAGTAAGGGCAAGTGATGCAAGGGAGAAGCACAGCCATGATGGAGTAGTAGCAGCAAACAGGTATCATCCAGGATTCTCTGCCACCAAGAAGGCTCAAAGGACACTTAAGACCCATGTCAGAGCGAGCTTTGCTTTCATAGAGACACCTTGCAGTTCCTATAGAAGTTACAGGGTCATTTTCAAACGTAGCCAGAGGTCTTGCATCATCTAAGATATCAGTGGGGCTAGTGGTTGGTGGTGGTAGAGGGAAATCACTGAAACTACAGAAAGGTTGTCAAAAGGGGGAGGGCGTGGCTGGATCACACTGAAAACTCATTCAAGTTGATTGAAGTCAAATGGTGACTATGTTCACCACTAGGGAGTCTCTTGAGACCAGCAATTTCCAAAGAACAGGTCCACAGGGGCCTGAGAACAAACTCTTGGTCCCTCTCAAAAGAGTGCCAGCCCTGGTGGTGGGCAGGTGGGGGTTTAAGTGTTCTGCACATCCCATTTAAGGGTAGGTGGGATGGACAGCCTTGGGCAGTGGTGGATGGACCTCCATTGCACACCTGGCAGGAAAGGAGAGCCCTCTGCTCTTTTAGCCCCACCCCTGCATCCCTCCTGAGCTGACCCTGTTTTTTAAGGCCCTTGATGGGTTCCTTTGTTGCTGGGAGTCATGACTTGGCACACAGTGTTTGTTCTCAACCAGAAACTTCTGGTGATCCCCAGAGTGAGAGTAGACGCAGGTCATGTCTTAGTCACCTTCATACCTAGCACCCAACACACAGCCTAACACATGGAAGATGCTCAATACATATTTGGTGATTTAAATAAATCTGAGTTGAGAAAGTCTTACATACCATTCTTTTACCTACAGAAGTCCATGACCTTAAACAGCATGCTTTTAAAGAAACTAATCCCTAGGTATTTAGTTGGAATCTTTTCTCACTTACTCTTAACTGCTATCAACTGTAAGCTATTCTAATTTTAGTTTTGTGAAGTTTAACACACTCCTTTTCAACCCTGTCTGCATCTTTCACACGATGTCACAATCTTCCCCAGAGGACCAGCCGGGGAAGGCAGCATGCCACCGAGTGTCAGTCACTGTGCAAAGTCCCCACCTGAGACATAGCAATGAACACGGCACCATCTTTGGTATGATGGAGGCAAATAAGAAGGTCATTGAAGGGCAGTGAGCAGCCATCCTTCTGATATTAGAACCAAGGCTCCTGTACTGCCAGGTTGACATCCAGCTGGGCAGAAAGGATGGTGGGACTTCCCTCATCAGGGAAAACTTGTGTCTTTTAGCCCTCCCTGTACACTGAGATTTTCTTCCAAGAGTTGTTTTACCTCTCTAAATTCACCCGTACTCTAAGATTCCTATAACTACTCACTCACCAGAGGGGGGAAATGCTGAATTAAGAAAACAAAACCGTATTATGGACAGATAAGCCACTTCCAAGATACTGAGATACCAAGCCCATACTATTTTATTCTTCTAAAATATAGAGATTATCTCCTCTTTAGTTTTCTTCTCTGCTCTTTAAAATTTGTATTTGCATGTACATTAGGAACTACTGTACCTCTGGAAATGGCTTTCTGACACAGAATACATGACAAGTTCCAATCTTTATAGAAGAATTCAGCTTTGTATAGAACTTCAACAGGGAAATAGGGATACAGGAGCATAGAGAAGGTCACTGCCATTGTCCTAAGGGAGTGTCAAAGAAGGCATCCTTGAGGGGGATCTGTTAAACTGGAACCTAAGGAATAAACACACTTATCAAATTGGGGAAAGGATATGTTAGGGGTGGAACAGTTTTGTAGGTGGAGGGAACAGCATGGGTAAATGTTCCAAAGCCATAGAGGAGGTGGCATATTTGTGGGATGACAGGCTGTTCAACAAGGCTGTAGAATAGAGTGCTAGATGTGGGTGCTTGGAGGGGTAGGCAGGACTGGGTCATGAAGGATCTTATATGGCATTCAGGAATCTGAATATTATTCTGAACACAGCTGATGGAAAGTGGGTTGAAGCAAGGGAAGTATATTTTACATAAATCAGTCTGGCCACAAAATGGAAAATTGAGTGGGGGGTACTAGACTCACTACTGGGACACTAGTTAGGAAGCTGGTGTGGTAATGTAGGCAAAGGATGATGGTGGCCTGGGTGAAGATGTGAAGTAGCAGTGGGAATGGACTGACTCAAGAAATATCAAAGAGGTAGGATCAGCAGAAGCTGGAGGTGGATTGGCTGTCAGGACAGAGGGAGGGCAGAGTCAAGGATCACATTCCAAGTTTCTGGTTTGGGCAACTGAGTGGCTTTGTATACCATTCAGTGAGATAAGGGATATAAAGGAGGAAGAAATTGAGGTGGGGGAGACAATATGAATTTGAATTGCCCATGGGCCATTTGATATAGGGGTCTATAATTCAGCAGAGCAAGCTGGGCTGATGATACAGATTTGGGAGTCATCCTTCATCCAGATGGCCATTAACTCCATGGGGGTGGAAGGTTTTACTGCACGAGAATGTAAAAGTGAGGAGAGAAGTCGGCCCCCATGGAACTCTGAAAAACAGCCAGATTTAAAAGATATCCAGGCAAAGGGAGGCTCACAGAGGGAATCAGGATAGAGCCACTGCAGAAAATGAGGAAAATCCGGGAGTGTGCAGTGTCCGTGAAGCCAAAGAAAAACCTTTTACAGGGAAACAGCAGCCCCAAGGCCCAGAGCTTCCAAGGAAGGCTAATAGGGGTTGCAAATTGCCCATGGGTTTAGCCACAGGAGGTCATGGGTGTCCTTGGTGGGGCAGTTTCAGCAGAAGACACAGGGTAGATTGAGGAAAGAGAGGACATCAGAACCTTTCAAGAAGATTGACATCAAAGGGGAGAAGAAAATAAGGAAGTAGCTGGATTTCTTCCTCCTTTTGGTGGTTGTTATTTTGTTGTTTTTTAGTGGGAAAGACTTGAACCTGTCTGAAAGCTACTGAAACAGAATCCATGGAGAGAGAGAGAGAGGAGGGTCATTGAGTGGGCCAGAGAAGACAGGGGGCACAGCCAGAAGAAGGAGCAGCTTAGAAGGCACAGCCAATCCAGTTGGGTTTGGAGGATAAACGAATGGAGGATGGATGGCATGAGCTCCTGGAAGAACTCCAGCTCAGTGTCCAGCCTCCTCACAGTCTCATCACTTAGTTCCCACAGCCTCTTGTGCAGACAGTGGAAGAACCACGATTGGATCCATGGGCCTTGCCATCACAACATAGCACATTGGCAGTCATGTCTGTTTCTGATGAAGAGGATGGAAGACAGACTTGGGGACCTCTGAGAAATGAATAGGAAGCATCACAGACCCCCTTTTCACTCAGAATGCCTCTGTGGTTACTCCCCACCAAAGGGACAAAGTCCAAAGTCCTGATCATGGAAGGGAGGCCCACCTCTCTAGCCAAACTGCCCACCAGCCAACACCTGCCACCTGTCCAGACCCTTTCCACCTGTGTTTCTGTATTCATGGCTATCCCTATGCCGGGGACGCCCCACCTCCTAGCCTGCAATTCCATCAGGCCCCAGCTCAGGTGTCATCAGTCTAGTGAGGGTGGCTGCATCTGCAGAGTCAGGCCCCTCCACCTCTATCTCCTCAACAACTGTCCTTCCATCATATTCAACTTTCTAGTCTGTGAGCTCCTCGGACCATATTCATCTGTGTATCTCCAGCACCCAGCACAGGGCCCACATATAATAAATGTTTGTGGCAGGTAAGGCATGGCTAGGCCCAGGGAGACCACCCAGAAGGAAGAATTCTGGGAGAGTTGGGGTCAAGAAATAGATGAGCTCTGGCAATAGAGAACCTCAGAAAGAGAGAAACTCTTTAGAGAACCTCAACAGAGAACCTAAGAGAACCTCAGTCATAAAGAATGGAAGATGTGCCCAGGGGGAGAGGCTGGGCAAGGATGGTAGTGAGGGGCCACAGGCAGTCACCGTGGAATGCAGGGGTCAGCAATGGAACAAGAGCAAGTTCATGGACATCCTAATAAGTGGAAGGGCCTGACCGCAGGGCCAACGAGGCAGGCGGTGGGATTGGGGTATCTGTGCTTTAAGGTTAGGTCTTAACCATAGGGCAGAGCCCAGGGTCAGGATCCCAGACTCCCAGGAACTACAGTAGTGGGATGGGGAGAATAGACTGGTAACAGCAAAGCAGAACTCCATGCATTCATTCACCCAACACGTGTGAGACTACTCAGCCAGGAAGATAGGTCAGATAGGTCAGGGAGGAGCCTCAGCTTTTCCACTCAAGCTTGGTGTACGCTTGGGCAGGTCACCAGCCTCCTCAGCTGCTGCCTCCCCAGCACTGACAGACCCAACGAAACTGGGTGGAGATGGGGGTGTTCTTGGAGGAACTTCACTGCTGCAGGACACAGTCCTGAGTGTGCACATCAATCTTTACCTGTGCAGGTGGCATGTGCTGAAAGAGCAGGTGGGCAGCAGCTATATGTGAGCTGAGGACTGTAACTGCCCACAGCAGGAACTAAAGACTTCAGAAAGTGTCCCACATCTAAGCTGTATAAACAAAACACACTACTTCCAAATCTGAGCAGGTAGCCCACCTTTTGCTGGGTTGCTGTGGTTCCATGTTAACTCTGAGTCCCCCCACCCCACCCCACCCCTGGCCCCTTGTTGAAGCAATAGGCTTGATGACAGCAGAGCCCTGCTCCCTCCAGCATACATTTAGGAAAGGTCTGGACCCAGGATGCAGAGCATACAGGTGCCTGGTTCTGAAGGCCTGTGGGCTTCCTTGGTTTGATCACAGACATCTCAGGGATCCCTGACCATAGTGAAGAGATTTTCAGAAACAGGTGGTTACGGCTCCCATACCAGGTTTTTGTCTAGGAGTGAGAGCTGGGAGTGTTCTACATTTAGAATTTATTTATTTATTTATTATTCATTTATTTATTTTAATATTTATTTTTTTTAATTTTTTAATGTTTATTTTTGACAGAGAGAGAGAGAGACAGAGCATGGGGGGGGGGGAGGGGCAGAGAGAGAGGGTGACACAGAATCTGAAAAAGGCTCCAGGCTCTGAGCTGTCAGCACAGAGCCTGACGCGGGGCTCAAACCCACAGACCGCGAGATCATGACCTGAGCCAAAGTCAGACGCTTAACCAACTGAGCCACCCAGGCGCCCCTAATGTTTATTTATTTTTGAGAGAGAGAGAAAGAGAGAGAGAGAGAGAGGCAGAGTGCAAATGGGGGAAGGGCAGAGAGAGAGGGAGACACAGAATCCAAAGCAGGCTCCAGGCTCCAAGCCCTCAGCACAGACCCCAACGTGGGGCTCGAACTCACAAGCCATGAGATCGTGACCTGAACTGAAGTCAGACGCTCAACCAACTGAGCCACCCAGACGTCCCTACATTTAGAATTTAAAGTGAACCTTTTAATCAGCTAATTAAAGGAGGCGTTCCTGGGGTAGGAGTTATGGCCACTTGAGAAGTTCTCAAAAATAACAATCACGAATTCAGTTATATAATTGGTAAGAGAAATTGCTACTGGTTTTTTTTTTGAGTGTTTGTTATGAAACAGGAACACTGAGTATTTATACAACTAGTATTATTATGCCCATTTGAAAATTAGTTGACTAATAACGCTCAGAGAAGTTCAAGTGGCTTGTTCTAAATCACACTGAAGAGCCAGGATTTGAACCTACATTATTTACCTGGAGTGTATTCTCTGAATCACTAGTCATTCTGCCACCTGAGATATCTGGGAATTTCTACTGGCCACCCCAGTCCCGTCACATAGCACAGGGGGCTTGTTTATGCTCCGATGTTTTGTGTCTGTAAAATGGAGGTAACGTCACCTACTCCACAAGGTTTTCGCACAGGTGAGATGAGGGGCAACATAGGAATCACTCAGTCTAGCTCCTGGTACTTAGGGAGTGCTCAATGAAAAGCTGCTATCAGTTAGTTTATTTTACTTATAGGGATTTGGAAACATGACCTAAAAATAGAAAGCAAATTAGTGCCTGAGGTTTATTGTAAAAAGTCTTCTTGCTTTCTGATAAAGGTCAGTCCTTAACCTCTGTGGATTTGGGTTTGTGGTTTTTTTTCTTTTTGAACTTCAGAGTTATATGTATCTGTCATCTTAATCATTTCTGCCCTTCTACCTTGCATGTTTGCAGAGATTGGAATCGAGCTTTGACTTGCTCCTGGATGGATTTCCAGGATGCCTGTCATGAGCAACCAATGGTTGGATTCTGGAAACTCCTTCAAAATGTTGCAGACCCACATGACTTGCTTATACTCACATGCTAGGGGCCTGTCCTCCTGATACTAAACCAACTTCCTTCTATGAATTAAAGCCCAATATCTGGGCCTATCAGTCAATATGAGGAGTTTTATTCAGCTAATAGCTTTTCTGAGATTTTTTTGTGTCTATGTGACAAAAAAGCCATTTTCAGAGGTCAACCTGCTAGATTTCCAAAAAGAGTACTGAGTGTGCCATCGGTAGGCACGTGAGTTTTAGGACATACAGGTCCAAATTCTTCAAAATCATAATAGTTCTGTATTTATTTTAATGTGCACTAGAGAAAAATATATCTATCACATAAAACACATGCAGTATTTCCCAGGTATTATAAAGTTTCCTTTTAAAATAAATTTATTCAAGTGAAATGGTGTCTTGGTTTTAAGAAAAAATAGCAGTTAAATGATAGTACAATTAATATGTAGATATGGTAAGAAAAAATCATGAAGGAGGGGATTGAAAAACAGAGGTTAGGAAACCTATGAGTCCTTCTCACTTTTCTTTGCACCCCCCACCCGCCGCATCCATAACACACATACGCCTCCCACAACTGCCCTGTGGCTTGTCATAGAGTTTTAGCTGGAGCATGCCTGACCCACCTCCTCCTTCACCTGGTGGCCTCCTGGCCACCCTCCACACCTCAGCTCCACAGGAAGGCATCCCGTGACCCACATGGGTCAGCAGCTTGTCCTCAAGGCCCTGAGCACCCTGCCCTGTGCCTCTCACCGTCATGGTGTCAGTGCTCTGTGTTATGACACTCTGCTTATGAGTCTGTAATCCACCATCCCAAACTGGGAGCTTCTCCAAGCCAGGGAGCATGCCTTCCTCATGGCTGAATCTGCAGGCCCGGCATGCAGTCATCACACAGTAAATCTGTTAAATAAATGAACTAATAATTGACTCCATGCACCTTTGCCATCAGTCGCCTCCAACCAGGAAACCAAAGGACTCAAACTACGTATTGATTACATTGATTCTTCTTGAATTTACCTCACCCCAGGCTCAAGGTTGGGCCACTTCTCCCACAACTCTTTAGAATCGTGTTTACACCACCTGCTCGCATGGTTTTATTTGTGCTTTCGCTCAAGGAAAACGCAGCAGCTGAGCAGGGCACCTGGTGACGGGTCTCCCTGCAGAACAGAGCAGATGGCACCAAGCCTTGCATCCACTTTGCCCAGTGGGGGGAAGGGCTCCTTTGCTTATTGGTGACCTCTTGCCTTACTCACAATCTGATACTTTCCAAATGCAAAGTGCCCACCACAACTTTGAAAGATATTCTCTCTGACATCCAATTTAACAATTAACAATTTTTTTATTGTTTTTTCCCACCATGGGGTTCATCTCCTGCTGGGATGTTTCACAGAGAGGGCAGTTTGCCAAGCATTAACTTGTCTGGCCCAGGGGGCATAACTGTACAGCTGATTTCATCTGAGCGAACATCATTCCTTTGGTCTTATTTGCAAACTGTCGCATGGTGCTGGGATTCAGTTAACTGTTTGTGATTCTAAGTTCTGTGGCTAGCCAGAAAGCAAAAAAAAAAAAAAAAAAAAAAAATCCATAGTATCTCTCCTGGACTCTTCTGCAGCAGATCTATTCCAGGGCACGGTAAAACTTTTCCGTAAAGGGCCAAAGAGTAAATATTTTAGACTTGTGGGCCATATGGTGTCTGTCACAACTGTTCGACTCTACCATTGTAGTGTGAAAGCAGTCGTAGATGGTATTTAGATGAATGGATGTGGCTGTGTTCCAATAAAACTTTATTTACAAAAACAGGTGGCAGGCTGCATATGCTACATGGGCCTTAGTGTGCCAAGCCTGGTCCAACTAGTGGTTAAAAGCTCCTGCTCTTGAGTCAGGTCGAACTGGATACAACTTGCCTAAGATAGAATAGAGAGACAGTGGCCAGAGTCAGGGAGGCTGTGGCAAAGTTCAGAAACCCAAAATATCTGTGGAAGCCTTACCAATTTAATGCCAATGCTGATGTTGTCTGATCAGCCTTGTCAGGCAGTCCTTACCACTGGCTCTATGGTCATTCTTGAAAGCGGTTTCACGAGAATCCGATTGTACAATAACCCTGCTTGTTACCAGCCATATTACAGAAAGGTAGAAACAAAGCAAGTTCCTCGGAATATAACTGTGAGTGGTGAAAAAGAGATGGCTCACAGACCGTGTTAAAATGATCGTGGTCCTGGACTAAAGCACTAGGAAAGCAAATAGTCAGCCACCATGGACTCTGTCTCCTTGGCTGATGAGGGCAAATGATGACCTTCTCCAGGGATCTTATGGGAGTCATGAGAAAGGAGATACATGTAAGCACGTGACTTGAGAGAAGGCGGGGGCAGCGAAAGACTCAAGTAGAGTCTCTAAGAGGTCAAAAATATCCATTTATTTGCCCATGCATTCTTTCATTCAGACCTTTACTGAATCCTGTAAATGCAAGGTATAATCTTTATCCTAATGGCACTCACGATCTACCAGGGGAGGAAAAACAAACTGTGAGAAGGGCTGCCATGGAGGCAGGAGTCCTGCGGGGGGCTGAGGAGACTGGTGTGTGAAAGTTCGGAGGGACTCCGACCCACCCAGGAGGGATCTGGCAGGAATCAAGGTGGCCGTTTCCTTACAGCCCCTCGCTGTACACAACCCGCAAAGGGAGAGGCTGACTCAAGAGCGTGGCCCACAGTACCGTCCTGCATGGTACCTCTGTCACTGGCCTTGATGAAATAACCCTGATGAGCCGAACGCCCACCTCTGTGGCCTCTGAGCCCCCAAAGCTGTCCTGAGGGCGTGGTAAATTTTATTGCACTTCACATGCCATGAGAAAATCGTCCCTTTTCCAGCCCGAGATGAGCAACAAGCAGAATGGGCTGCCTCACACATGTAATTAGAAGAAATAAGAGCAGTGAGAGAAAATTGGTTAAGTAAGCCCAAAATGACTTTTTTTTTTTTTTTTTTTTTGTAATGAAGGAATAAATCTCAGGGAAAAGAAGCTCAGTTAAGCCGGAGTGCACCACAATGTTTTCTCCTGCCACACATCAGGTTTTCAGGAGGAATCACAAGGTCACCTGGCCAACAAAGGGCCCAGCCTGTCCCAACCAGGAAGTTAGTGCCCCCATGACTCCTGCTCTCAGGGTGAGGGTGGAGGGGACCTGGAGGGTCTCCATGTGCTTTGCTGCATTTCTGTAGAGTCTCTGCTACTTGCTTCTCCAGTTCTAGCCCAGAGATTGCATTATCTCAGTTCTGCCCTCTGGCAGGATCTGCACTCCTAGGCCAGGACCTTGTATCCACATCTCTCCTCCAGACATCTTTTATGTAACTGCCTACTTATCGGAGGCCCCTCTCACGGCGTTTATCGCCCCTCATGCACCTCTCACTCTCTGTCCCCTGTGTTCCATGGAATGCTTCTCAGTTGTCAGCTCCATGTCTATATTTCTATGGCAACCACAACCCCCAGCCTCATTGCCTTTTCTCCCCACCCCCCACCCCTTCCTTTTGCAAATAGGATTTGCAGGGAAGCTGCTGACAGGCTGGTCTTCTAGTAATTTCCCTCATAAAACAAACAGCTGAGAAGAGGGAGTTTGGAGGCGGTGGGGCCAGCTGGGGGATGCCACGAGGGGAGGGGACAGAGAAACATGCACATGCAGAGTCCTATGGCGCAGCTTTGACAGCACTGTGAAGTCAAGTCAGCCTGTGGCACCGAGTGAAGTGTGGAAGGCTCCCTCCAGACGTGCAGGGATGGTGGGCCAAGTGCCGGCAAGACTACTGGTCATCACAGCAGCCCAGGGGAGGTGTGCCTGTTTGGCTGCTGTGACACAGACCAGAGGGAGCAAGGACACAAGCTGTAGCCCACAGGGGAAATTATCCCAAATATCCTCATTACAGAGGCAAGTGCCTCTGAACCCATCAACGCTTAACTGCCAGAAGTGCCCTCTTTCTGGAAGACAGGGCCATTTCACCCACTCTAATGGCAATTTCCATCCATCCCAGTCCACTGAGGGTCACAGGCTCCTCTAGGTGCTGGAGGCCCCGGGCAGGTGTCAGGGATAGGGCAGGTGTAAGGAAGTGAAGGCCACCGGGAGGGCACACAGTTGGGGGCGGAGGGGAGACAGCAGCTTACATTGTAGCGAGGAAGCATGCCAGAGCTCGGGGAGGAGAGTAAATATTAATAGCTTTATTACACGTCTTTTTTATAAATAAAAGAAATATGTTTTTGGCTGCTAATGACCTTCAAATTAGCAGCTCTTTCAGAAAGTGCTTATGTATTTTTAATTCCAAACGTAGCTGAGTGTCAGTTGCAACAGCAATGAAAGCAGCAGGGCAGCTGGGTAGTTTTAAATAAGAGGAAACCCAGATCATTATTTTTGAAACTGTCAGCTCTTACGCCTTTTAATGGATTCACTTTCTCTCATCTCTCCCCCCACTTCTGTGGTCTTTGAAGTTTCCCAGGCATTCTCTGTGGGAGAGATGAGCAGAGTCACAAGGCCTGCCATATGGGAGGACCTGGGCTTTAGTCCCCACCTGGGCTCTCAGGGTGTTACAGTCCCTGGCAGGGAGGCTTTAGCACAGGGGCTTGAGAAGAGCGTCTGGGAGCATCAGAGAGAAGAGAATCGCATCCCGAGATCCAGGATGCTGGATAACAGGACTTGGGGCTTCCTTGTCCACCCTGCTCCTGATTTTAAGTAACAAAGAGATAAATTGGAGATTTTAGGGCAGCAGACGGAGAGACAGGGAGAGTTGTGGGGACATAAAGGAGACACAAGACAATGAGAGGAGACAGACAGGCAGAGGTAGTTAGAGAAACACAGTGAGAAGTTGAGGAGTAGGGAGGAAGTAAGCAATAGAGCAGGGCTTCTCAAAGTGTGGATCCCAGACCAGCAGCAGCAGCATTGCCTGGGAATTTGCTAGAAATGCAACTTCTCAGGCCTCAGCCCAGAAGCACTGGATCAGAAAGTCTGAGCCCTCCAAGTGATTCTGATGCTCACCAAAGCGTGAGGAGCAATGATCTAGAGTGGAAGAAGGAAGAGGGGAGCATGGTGAAGGGAGAGACAAGGAGGAAGAAGAAACGGTGGCAAATGAAGCACATGAGTTGCGGCACCTGAGTGGCTCAGTCGGTTGAGTGTCTGACTTCAGCTCAGGTCATGCTCTCATGGTCTGTGAGTTCGAGCCCCGCATCGGGCTCTGTGCTGTCAGTTCAGAGCCTGGAGCCTGCTTCAGATTCTGTGTCTCCCTCTCTCTCTGCCCCTCCCCTGCTCATGCTCTGTCTCTCTCTGTCAAAAATAAATAAACATTAAAAAAATTATTTTTAAATGAGGCACATGAGGGATGAGAAATGTGGAAGTGAGTCTGTAGGACCCCAGACCTCCAACACTCCATTCACACACTGCATGTTGTTCTCAAATAGTCAGCTACCAGACAACTGCTCACCAGCCCCCCAGACATCAGCGCACAGCCTTTACTGGAGGCTTTCTACATGGAGCTGACCCCCCAGTCACCAGTGACCCACAGCTGCATCAGGCTTCTTCAGACCCCAGGGGAGGATGCAATGTCATTTTGCTGGTCTGAAAAATAAGGATGGTGTTCCTCCTTTGTTTATATGGGCTCCTAAGCAGCTCTTTCCAATGGGCACTCCAATTTTACTTCAGCTACCAGAAAGGATCAGCTTCCAGGCTGAATTTTATTTTTATCCTTTTTAAAAAATGTTTATTTATTTATTTTTGAGATAGAGAGAGAGCATGCACAAGGGGTAAGGGTAGAGAGAGAGGGGGAGAGAGAATCCCAAGCAGGCTCTGGTGCTGTCAGCATGGAGCCCAACGTGGGGCTCAAACCCACAAACTGTGAGATCATGACCAGAGCTGAAATGAAGAGCTGGATGCTTCACCAGCTGAGTCACCAAGGTGCCCTTCCAGGATGAATTTTAGATAAAAGCTGAGCTCTCCCGAGTTGTCAGGCTGACGGACAAAGAGCAAGGATCTTTGCTCCATTCGATCATGGAGTTCTTGGTGCCTAAAGCATGACTGCCTCTACATTTTTTTTTCTTCAATTTTTTATTTAAATTCTAGTTAGTTAACATACAGTGCAATATTGATTTCAGGAGTAGAATTCACTGGTTCATCACTTACATGCAACACCCAGAGTTCATCATAAAAAGTGCCCTCCTGGGGCGCCTGGGTGGCTCAGTCGGTTAAATGTCCGACTTCAGCTCAGGTCACGATCTCGCGGTCTGCGAGTTCGAGCCCCGTGTCGGGCTCTGGGCAGACTGCTCAGAGCCTGGAGCCTGCTTCCGATTCTGTGTCTCCCTCTCTCTCTGCCCCTCCCCCGTTCATGCTGTGTCTCTCTCTGTCTCAAAAATAAATAAATGTTAAAAAAAATAAATAATAAATAAATAAATAAAAAGTGCCCTCCTAATTAGTATCCATCACCCATAAACCTCATCCCCACCCGCCTCCCTTCATCAACCCTAGGTTTGTTCTCTATATTAAGAGTCTTTTATGGTTTGGGGTGCCTGGGTGGCTCAGTCAGCTAAGAGTGTGACTCCTGATTTCGGCTCAGGTCATGACCTTGCTGTTTCTTGGATTCAAGCCCTGTGTTGGGCTCTGCTGCCAGCACAGCTTGGGATTCTCTCTCCCTCTCTTTCTGCTCTTACCCCACTCACGCTGTCTCTATGTCTCTCAAAATAAATAAATAAACTAAAAAAATAAGAGTCTCTTATGGTTTGTTTCAGTCTATCTCTTTTGTCCCCTTCCATATGTTCACCTGTTTTATTTCTTAAATTCCATATATGAGTGAAATCATGTGGTATTTCTTTCTCTGATTATTTTGCTTAGCATAATATACTCTAGCTCCATCCATGTCATTGCAAATGGCAAGATTTCATTTTTTTTGATGGCTGAGTAGTATTCTATTGTGTGTGTATCTATATCTATATCTATATCTATATCTATATCTATATCTGTATCTATGTCATCCTCTTTATCCATTCATCAGCCAATGGACATTTGGGCTCTTTCCATAGTTTGGCTATTGTTGACAATGCTGCTATACAAATTGGGGAGCAGGTACCCCTTCAAATCTGTATCTTTGTATCCTTTGGGTAAATACCTAGTAGTTCAATTGCTGGATTGTAGGATAGCTCTATTTTTAACTTTTTGAGGAAACTCCCTATGGTTTTCCAGAGTGGTTGCACCAGTTTGTATCCCCACCAATAGAGCAAGAGGATTCCCCTTTCTCCACATCCTCACCAACACCTGTTGTTTCTTGTGTTGTTAATTTTAGTCATTCTGACAGGTGTAGGGTGTTATCTCATCATGGTTTTGATTTGTATTTCCCTGATGATGAGTGATGTTGAGTGTCTTTGTTTTGGATTATTTGTTTTTGGGTGTTGAGTTTGATAAGTTCTTTATAGATTTTGGATACTAACCCTTTATCAGATATGTCACTTGCAAATATCTTCTCCCATTCATAGGCTACCTTTCAGTTTTATTGATTGTTTCCTTCACTGTGCAGGTTTTTAACTTGATGTAGTCCCAATGGTTCATTTTTGCTTTTGTTTTCCTTACCTCTGGTGACATGTCTGGTAAGAAGTTGCTACGGCCAAGGTCAAAGAGGTTGCTGTCTGTTTAGGATTTTGATGGTTTCCTACCTCACATTTCCGTCTTTCATCCATTTTGAATGTATTTTTGTATATGATGTGAGAAAGTGGTTCAGTTTTATTCTTCTGCATGTTGCTGTCTAGTTTTCCAAACACCATTTTTTGAAGAGACTGTCTTTTTTTCCATTGGATATTCTTTCCTACTTTGTTGAAGATTAGTTAACCATATAGTTGTGGGTCCATTTCTGGGCTTTCTATTCTTTCCATTGATCCATGTTTCTGTTTTTTGGACAGCACCATACTGTCTTGATGACTACAGCTTTGTAATACAGCTTGAAGTCCAGAATCAAGATGCCTCCAGCTTTGCTTTTCTCTTTTAGGATTGCTTTGGCTATTCAGGGTCTTTTACGGTTCCATACAAATTTTAGGAATGTTTGTTCTAGCTCTATGAAAAATGCTTATTCCCCACAATCAAGTGGGATTTATTCCTGGGATGCAGGGGTGGTTCAATATTTGCAAATCAATAAATATGATATACCACATTAATAAAACAAAGGATAAGAACCATATGATCCTCTTAATAGATGCATAAAAGGCATTTGATAAAATATAAAATCAATTCCTGATAAAACCCTCAACAAAATAGGTATATTTTAGGTTGGAACATACCTCAACATCATAAAGGCCATATACAAAAGACCCATAACTAATATCATCCTCAATGGGGAAAAGCTGAGAGCTTATCCTCTATGGTCAGGAACAAAACAGGGATGTCCACTGTCACCATTTCTATTGAACATAGTACTGGAAGTCTTAACCTCAGCAATTAGACAACAGTAATAAAAAAGGCATCCGGATTGGCAAAGAAGAAAGTCAAACTTACACTATTTGCAGATGGCATGATAGATACTATATGTAGAAAACCCGAAAGACTCCATCAAAAAGTTGCTAGAACAAATACATGAACTCAAGTTGAAGGATATAAAATCAATATATAGAATTTTGTTGCATTTCCATACATCAATAATGAAGCATCAGAAAAAGAAATCAAGGAATCAATATCATTTACAATTGCACCAAAAACTAGAAGATACCTAGGAATAAACCTAACCAAAGAGGTAAAAGATCTGTACTCTGAAAACTATAGAACATTTATGAAAGAAATTGAAGAGGACACAAAGAAATGGAAAAATATTCCATGCTCATGGATTGGAAGAATAAACATTGTTAAAATGTCTATCCTACCCAAAGCAATCAAAGCAAACTACACATTTAATGCAATCCCTATCAAAATACCACCTCAACAATTAAAGTTAACAAACACAAGCCAATTTGTCTCCAACCCAGTCAGTAGACTTTTATTAAGTATCTACTCTGTGTAGACGTGACTCAGCCTGTCTGATGTCCCCCCACACCCACCCAGTGGTCTCTGATCTCCTAGGCAGTGACAGAGAATAAGGACTCCTTCTGGGAGACCCAAACCCCACCCAGACCTCAGCCTGGTGTTTGCCTTCTCCAAAGACTGACTTTCTCAAGTGGCCATACTGACACCATGAAAACATCTTAGGCTCCTGGGACTATTCTGATTTTAGCAATGATAAATATAACTATTCATTTAACAAATGTTTATTTAGTAAGGACTCCAAGCCACCTGGAAACAGGCACTATTTTCAAGTGCTTAGGATACATTAGTAAACAAAGCACAGATCTCTTCTTCAACAGGATCTAGCAAGGGAGACCGACAATTAACAATAAACACAAACATAAATAAATTATCAACATCTTTGAATGTGACAGTACTATTGTTGAAAGAAAATTAGAGAGTAGGAGAAGTGTAGTTTATAATTTTAGTTAGGGAAATCAGAACAGAATTCAATGAGAAGGTGGGATTTAAGCAAACATTTGAAGGAGGTAAGAAAATGAGCCAGAATAGAAGAGTCTTCGCAGGCAAATACCACTGGAGCCATGGCCAGCTATGTTCTAAAAACAGTCTGGTATATCCTAATAAGAACAAGTAGATTTTCCATGTGCTATCTAATTTAGCCTCACTATTCCCTAATGCACCAGGTATTATTATTAGCATTTCACTGATGTAAAAACTGGGGCTTAGGAAGACTTCCTGGTTTGGTTAAGGCTGATCAGATAGTGATTTGCAGAGCTGGGATTCCAGTCCTTCTTGGATGATCCTAAAACATAAATTGTTTTCTAAAACTTACCTTACCTCCAAGTGTGTAAAGGTAGATGTGGGGATGTCGATAACAAATGGGACACAGAGCCTAGCCATGAAGACAAAGGGAGATACAACAGCCAGTAGGCGCAAACTTCACAGCAAGGCCATCCCCACCAACTATGACCCAACTTTCAGAAAGGGTAGATGCCTCTCTGCCAAGGGGAATGGTCTCACACTAGAAAGGGTAAAACACATGGCCAAGAGAAAATGCAAGTCTTAAATAGTAACAAAATAGTAAAGCAGAAGGCGAGACATTCTAAATAATTTCCAATCTTCCAGCCCAGATGAATGATATTACAGGACTGTATTATAAGTTGTCTGATGGCAAGGAGTTGAGGAAATCTGGGTGCCCATTGCAGAGGAAACTGAGAGCCAAAATGTGGTGGATGCATACAATGGAGCGCTTGTGTTCCAGACAATAGACTACTAGATTTTCACATAGCAGCCTACACAGATTTTGAGATCACAGGGATGAGTAGGCAAAGCAAGAACTGGGAAGGATATATAATATGATGATACCTATTTTACAAGGACATATGTAACCAAAGTATCTACGTTGAACACAATCGAATGGTTGTCTGTGGGTGGAAATAATGGAGATAATCTACCCATTTCCCATTTATTCCACCTGAAGCTTTTAAACTAGATTCATACATGTCTATACCTATCTGTTACTGGATATCTGAGATGCTTCATTAGTCTGTCAACTTTTATTCTGGGACAGCACTATCTTAATTATTGCAGCCTCATTGCACATTTTAATGTTGTGTAACATGAGTCATCTATCCTTTTTCACTTTTATAATTCTCATAACTATTTTCACCTGCATATTTTTTAGTTGAATTTTGAGAAGATTTTGTAAATTTCCAAAATATTGGTATTTTTATTGGTATAGCTCTAAGTATTAAATTAATATGGGGGAGTGGCAATCTTTACTAGATACATCTTCTAATTTACAGATATGGCATTTCTCTGTATCTGAGCAATTAATCTTTTATAGTCCTCAGGAAAGTTTTGTACTTTTTTTACAGATTCTGTATATTTCTTGCTAAAAATTCCTATAATCGAAATTTTGCTATAGTCAAGATAATCTTATTTTTCATTATACTTTCTAATTTTTAATGTGTATTTTATAATTATTCAATATGTTGAGCATTAATATTATTAAATATTTATTCAAAGGAATTTATTTCATTTGTTTTTAATTCAGGCACATAATAACCTAGCCTACAATAAAAAATAGTATTAATTCCATATTGGAAATATTTTTATTTAATTTGTTTTCCTGCCTTATTGCATTGTCTGGGACTTCTAGAAGAATATTCAGTAACAATATTGGCACACATATATTTCTGCTTATTTAAATGGAAATGTCATTATTGTTTCATAACCAAATGTAATACTGGTTTCTTCTCTACATAGACATTCAAATAAGGGAGTTTCTATCTTTGTTTTACTAAGAACTGTTGTTTAAAATGAATAGTTTATTTTTTCAAATGCATTTTAGTATCTATGGAGGAGATGATATATTGAAGCAGACATGAATTCCTCAAATAAACTTTACTTCATCATGGCATGTTTTGCTTCTAATTTACTGGTGGATCAGTTTTACTTGGGGTTCTTGTTTTTATATTAATAAATATGATTAATATATAGTTTCTGTTTGCTTGTATATTTATGCTAGTCTTTTCATGATTTTATTATCGATGGCCCTGATTACTTAACAGTCACACTTATTAAAGTACAAGATAGAGGAAAAATTATCCAAATTGTAAATCAACACCATGATAAATTTTCATAAAGCAAATTCACCCATATAACCACCACACAGATTGGGAGATAAGAAATCCACTAGCATAAAGCTCCTTCTCAGTCACCTTGCCCCAGTTTGTAAAAGTAAACAGGTAACTATTCCCCTGAGGTCTAAAACCATAAATTGTTTTTGCATTCTTTTGAACTTCATATAAAATGGAATAATATAGAATGTTATTATTCAGTACCTGATTTGTTTTGCTCAAATAATATTTGTGAAATTTAGTCATTTTCTTATCATTTTAATTCATTTATTTTAATAGCTGTATAATATTCCTTTGTATGAATATACTACAATTAATTTATTTACTCTATTGTTATACATGTAAGACATTTCTGGTTTTTTATTATTAAAACTGTACTGTGAATATCCTCACATGTCTTTTGATGTACATGTCTTTCAATATACACATTTATGCATTTCTGTTAATATATACATAGAAGTGAAAGTGCTGGGCCAAAACATATCTGTGTGTACTGCCTTAACAGGTACTTTCAAACAGTTTTCTAAAGTGAAAGAATGGAAGATGAAGTTTCTCCATAGCTGCCACTTTTTCATGTAAATCCAAGATGCTGCTGGGCCAACCTGACTGAGTACTTAAATATATTACTTCCATTTGACAAGTCAGCTTATTGGGGACTTCTAAACTTGTTAATCACTGTCTGAGTCACAAGGACTTTACAGATCAGTTGCATACTTTCCACAAGAGCAAGATAATAGATGCTTTTCAAAAGGGGTGTACTTGAGCATTTTGAATAGACCCACATAGTCCCAAGAAATTTCATGCAAAGAGCTTGAATTTTGTCGGGGTTTATGAGCCACACTGCTGGCAGGGGTGTGATTATACCACAGAACCATCAAGACCCAGACTTCTGACTTGCCAACCAACAGGGTATCATTCATGCACTGAAGACTTTGGACATCAGGGAATAGAGACAGTCATGCTGAAACCTAACTCGTTCACTGGTGGCAAATCACAGCACAGTTTAGGCACCTGTGGGGAAATACTAAGGGTTTCTTGAACACTTCCTTTCTGACCAGGAGACTCTCCTCTGGACCTTATAAACATTCAAAGTACATGCATGTAAAATATCAGTATCAATTATACATTCAGCACTGAAAGCCACAATAGTACATTTAATTGGCCCTAAGTGTTCCACCCACAAAATTATGTTAGGTTTCTTTTCCCACTCTGAACCTTGCCCAAACCTCATTAGCTAAATCTAGGCAATGGATATGATGGTGAATTAGATTCGTGTCCAACAGAGCCATAAAAATTGGAATATCTCCCCTCCCAGAAATTCCCTAGCATACTCAGATGGGTACATATTGTCTTCAGTACTCCTGGGGACAAGGGGAGGTCTTGGCCCCATGTCTAATCTTCTTTCTCCCTAAAGCAACTGAGGTAGAGAAGGACAGGGGAATCAAGGGGACTGGACAAAAAAGGGCTCCACACCAGTAAGTAATGCACATTTACTTTCCATTTTAAGCAGGCAGCAGCTACTCTCAGCTCAACCAAAGAAACTCCCACAGTTTTAGCCTACCCAATGCTATATGGAATGGTGAGGTCCCCATGGCTGACACCCTGTGTTTCATCCTTGGGAACCCCTGACTCAACGGCCACAGCTGCAGTGACTTCCAGCTGGAGCCATGGGGTTTGTGCCCTCTGGCTGGCTTGAGCTTGGCTCACACAGTGGCAGCAACTCCTTTGAGGAGTTAACCTGGGGCATCATTTCCCATTACTAAAATAACATCTCCTAAGTTCTTATTTCATTTTCACATAAGGGCTAGGGAAATTTTCCAGGGTGGCAGGGCTGACAGCAAGCATTTATCTAAATTTTGGGGGGTCAGTTTCTCATTCTGCAGTGGGCCACTTTCATCATTATTATAAACCCAATCCAGGGCAGTAAGACGCTGAATGACTCATAAATGAGTTAATGACTCATTTATGGTTTCCCAGGGGAGTCTGTCCATTCTAGGGAAAGCTCTCTTGAAAGCAGCCAGAATGTACTGAGACAACAACAACAACAACAACAACAACCACCAAACCTCTAAACCTTTCACTGTCATATGCAAAAGGTTCCATGCTTGACATGATAGACTGCAGGAGGGGCTGAGCCATAACAAAGCATTATGCATCCCACCTGGTTCCCCACCCATATGAACCAGCCAAAAATGTATAGACTCTCCTGGTTTCTGTACATAGAAACCTTCCCTACATCTTCCTGCCCCTCCCCTCAAAATCTTAGTATTAGTTATTACAACAGAGTGAACTTGAAGCTGACCACCAGACAGGAAAAGAAGTCCCCCCAGTAGAGGGGAGTTGCAACATCCAGTGCCCAGTCCACACAGCTATTTTTAAATCTGTTTTCTAGTACTTGACCTGCAATTCCTCCCCAGTTCCTTCTCGGTAACAGGCAACAAAGTGTAGCACAATTTACTGCCTAGTTGAACATACATTTTGGTCAGTATATTTGCTAAAAGTGTCAGAAGTGTAGAGGGCCAAATATTTTACTCTCTTGCAAACTAACAAGTCACCCTGCCACTGTTTCGTGGGTGCTGTTCTGCCTCAGAGAGAGTTACCAGAGTGCCAGAGCTTTTGGACAAGTGCCTGAGTCCCAATTCCCACAGGATGGCATGTCATGGATCAGATGACACCTGAAAATAGAGTGCGTTGAATTGCAGAAGAGGAACCCTGAACTTACTCAACAGTAAGTTTTCCTTTTGCTCCAGAGGACGTTATTATCTTTATTATACTGGCCAGTAAACATGCCTGCACTTTGCTCCAGAGGGTGACACTATCTCTGTCTATCAAGGCTATTCCCTCTGCAAACATTCCTGAAAAGATAGTCCGGCACAAAGGGCAGTCATTGTCTACTCATAGGACATGCAAGAAATCCCTGGAGGACTGTATTTCAACAATTACATAAAGTTCACCCTTTTGAGTGGTACATTCCTATGAGTTTTGAAAAACAGTCGTATAATCACTACCATAATCAACATAGACATTTTTTTTATCATCCCCAAAAGTTCCATGTGATCCTTTGTCCTCAATTTCTTCCCTCAACCCTCAGACCCTAAAATCCACTAATCAGACTTGGGTCTCTATAGTTTTGCCTTTTCCAAAGTGTTATATAAATGAAATCATCAAAAATATACCCATTTGTGTCTGGCTTCTTTCACTTAGCACAATGCTTTTGAGATTAATTTATGGTATTACATGTATCAGTTCATTTATTTTTATGCTGAGTACTATTCCATTGTATGTATATATGATTTCTTTATCCATTCAGCAATTGATGGACATTTGGATTGTTTATGGCTTTTTACTGTTAGAAATAAACATGCCATAAACATCCATATACAGGTCTTTGTGTGAGCATATGTTTTTATTTCTTTTGAATAGTTTGGAGTAGATTCTTGGGCCATAGTGTAAGGTCATGTTTAACTTTACAAAGAAATGGACTAGTTTTCCTAAGGGATTGTACCATTTTTCATTTAGCAGTGGATGAAAATATCACTTGATATGGAGTTGTTTTTGTTTTTAATTTTGGTCATTCTAATAGGTCAGTGATATCCCATTATGTTTTTCATTGCATTTCCCTGATGGTTAATAATGTCAAGCATCTTTTCATGTGTTTATTTACCATATTAAATGTCTTATTTGATGAAACATCTGTGCAAGTCACTGTTTTTTAATGGGTTGTCTTTTTCTTATTGAGTTTTGAGAATTCTTTACATATTCTAGGTAGGTTGCTTTTATCAGATCTTCTCTTTTTTTTCCAGACATTTTCTTCTGGATTATGACTTGTCTTTTTATCTTAACATTCAAAGAGCCTACATTTTAGATTTTAATTAAATTCATCTTTCTTTTTTTAAATTTTATGGTGTGTGCTTTTGTGTACTTTCTAATAAATCTTTGTCTAAATTGAAGTAAAAAATATTATTTTATGTTTTCTTTTCTATGTTTAATAGCTTTGCATTCTATATTTAGCTTATAAACCTTTTTGAGTTGTTTTTGTACATCATACAAGGCACAGGTTGAGATTATTTTGGGGGAGGATTTTTTTGGTTGCTATTTGTTTCTTTGGTTTTTTGCATTTGAATATTCAACTGTTCCAACAATATTTGTTGAAAAGACTATCCTTGATCTATTAAATTACATTGGGACCTGTATCTAAAATCAATGTTTGAATCTATTTCTGCTTTCTCTATGCTGTCAATTTACCTGTATGTCTTATCTTTCACAATTACTACACTGTCTTAATTATGGTAGCTTTATGGTAAGTGTTGAAATGAGGTAGTGGGTGTCCTTTTGCCCTAGAAATTGTTTGGGTTATTATATTTCTTTACTTTGCCATGTAGATTTTAGAGTAAGCTTTCTGACTTTTTTTACAAAAAGGCCTGCTGGTATTTTAATGGCATTCCATTAAATTCAATGGTATGATAAATGGCATATCATTTAAACTCAATTTATAGATTTATAGGTATAACTATTTATTTAGTCTGTCTTTGATAGCTTTCATTAAAGTTTTATAATTTCCAAATACAAATATTAGGACATATTTTGTTAATATTTTGCATTTATAATGCTATTGTAAGTGGAACTTTTAAATTTATATTTCCTAGTGGTCATTGCTAGTATACAGAAATACAATTAATTTTTTAAATATTTACCTTGCTAAATTCACTTGTTAATTCTAGGAGCTTTTTTGTAAAAAGAAACCACCTAGTATTTCTATATAGAGACTCATGTTATCTGCAAATAAAGACAGTTTTATTCCTTCCTTTTCAATATGGACGACTTTTCTTTTCCTTCCTTCCTTCCTTCCTTCCTTCCTTCCTTCCTTCCTTCCTTTTTCTTTATTGCCCTGGTTAGATCCAGACCCTCCAGAAAATGTGATGAAATGAGAGTAGACACCCTTGCCTTGTTCCTGATCTTAGGGGAAAAGCATTCAGTCTTTCATACTAAGTATGGTTTTAGCTGTAGAGGGTTTTTTGATGCCTTTTATTAGATTAAGGGAGTTCACTTTTTTTCCTAGTTGTTGTTGTTGTTTTTACCATGAATGGATATTGAATTTTGTCAAATGCCTTTTCTTTTTTAAAATTTTTTAAATGTTTATTTGTTTTTGAGAGAGAGAGACAGAGTGTGAGCAGGGGAGGGGCAGAGAGAGAGGGAGACACAGAACTAGCAGTGAGCTCTGGGCTCTGAACTGTCAGTACAGAGCCAGACTCAGGGCTCAAACTCACAAACTGTGAGATCATGACCTGAGCCAAACTCAGACGCTTAACCAACTGACCCATCAAGGCGCCCCTGTCAAATGCCTTTTCTGCATCTTTTCAGATGATCACGTTTTTCTTTTTTTTAGGTTGTAATATGGCAAACTGTATCAGTTGATATCCTAATGTTAAATCAGCTTCACATTCTTGACATAAACATAGTTTGGTTGTAATGTATTATTCTTTATATATTCAGGTGGCTAAAGTTTTTTAGAACATTGTCATCCGTGTTCATGAGGCATATGAATCTGCTTTTCTTGTACTCTCTAAGTCTGGTTTTGGTATTAGTATAATGTTAGCCACATAGATCTAGTTAGGAAGTGTATTTCCTCTTAAATTTTCAAAAAAAAAAGTCTGTGCAGACTTGGTATTTTTCTTCTTTAAATGTTTAGTGGAAAACCCCACTGATGTGAACCTCACTGATGTGAACCAGACCGGGGTTCGTTGTGAGAAGCATTTTAACTACAGACTCAATTTCTTAAATAATACGGGGCTAATCAAGCTATCTACTTCTTGAAAAAGCTTTGTGTGTATTCCAAAGAAATTTACCATTTCATCTAAATTTTAAAAAATTTATTGGTATGAAATTGTCTATTTATAATGTTTTCTTAAAACCTATTTGAGAGCTAGAGAATCTGTATTGCTGCATATTTCACACCCTGATATTGATAATTAGTATTTCTCTCTCTTTTTCATAATCTGTCTGGTTAAAGTCTATCAATGTTTTTGATCTCCTCAAAAAAAAACCCAGCTTTTGTTTCCATTAATTTTATGATTTTTTTCTGTTTTCTCTTTTATTGATTTCCTCCTTGGTCTTTATTGTTTCCTTTCTCCTACTTACTTGAATTTAATTTACTCTTCTTTCTCTGGTTTCTAGAGATTGAAGCTGAGCTCATTGATCTAGGATCTTTCCTTCTTTTTTCTTTTCTTTTCTCGGTGTTTTTAGTGCTATAAATTTTCCCCTAATTGTTGCTTTGCCTACGATGTCAAATTTTGATATGTGGTGTTTTAAATTTTTTTTAGCTCCAAATATAGTTTTCCTTCTAATTTATTTTTCTTTGGCTCATGAGTTATTTGAAAGCCTGTTATTTACTTACAAATATTTGGAAATTTTTAAGATATTGTTCTTTTACTGATTTCTAATATAATCTCATTTTGAACAAAGAACAAACTTTTATCATTTCAATCTATGGAATATTATAATATCATCTGTCTTGGCAAATATTCCATGCACTCTTGAAAAAAAATGTATTACACTGCTGTTGGCACAATGTTCTAAAAAGGCCAAATAGCCTTTGTAGCAACATGGATGGAACTGGAGAGTGTTATGCTAAGTGAAATAAGCCATACAGAGAAAGACAGATACCATATGTTTTCACTCTTATGTGGATCCTGAGAAACTTAACAGAAACCCATGGGGGAGGGGAAGGAAAAAAAAAAAAAAAGGAGGTTAGAGTGGAAGAGAGCCAAAGCATAAGAGACTCTTAAAAACTGAGAACTGAGGGTTGATGGGGGGTGGGAGGGAAGGGAGGGTGGGTGATGGGTATTGAGGAGGGCACCTTCTGGGATGAGCACTGGGTGTTGTATGGAAACCAATTTGACAATAAATTTCATATACTGAAAAATAAATAAATAAATAAATAAAAAGGCCAAATAGGTCAAGTTGGCTGATCGTGTTGCGCACGTGTTCCATCTTTACTACTCTTCTGTTGACCTGTTCTGTTGACTATTAAGAGAAGAGTGCTGATAATTGGCTTATCTATTTTTTTTAAGTTTGTCCATTTTTGCTTGTGTACTTTGAAGATCTGTTATATGGCACATGGGCATTTAGGATTGTTATGTTCTCTCGATGCACTGATGCCTTTATTATTGTGAAAGGACATTCTTTATTTCTGGTAATATTCTTTGCTTTGGTTAATGTTAGCATGCTGTATCATTTTCTGTGTTTTCATTCATAACTATGTCTTTATACTTAAAGTACATTTTTTATAGGCAGAAAGTAGTTGGGTTTTATCTGCTATCCAACTGGTAGTTCCACTTTATAATTAGGGTGGTTAGACTATTTGTATATAATGTGCTTATTGAATAACATTGATGTGAAGGTAACTTTATTTTTATTTTATTTTGCTTTCAATTTTTAGAAATTAGTTTTTTGTTTTTTATTTTATTTTATTTTTATTTTAGAGAGAGAGCATGTGTGAGTGGGGGAGAGGGGCAGAGAGAGAGGATCTTTTTAAACAATGTTTATTTATTTATTTTTAAATTTTTTTTTAACGTTTATTTATTTTTGAGACAGAGAGAGACAGAGCATGAACGGGGGAGGGTCAGAGAGAGGGAGACACAGAATTTGAAACAGGCTCCAGGCTCTGAGCTGTCAGCACAGAGCCCCGACGCGGGGCTCGAACTCACGGACTGCGAGATCATGACCTGAGCCAAAATCGGCCGCTCAACCGACTGAGCCACCCAGGCGCCCCTATTTATTTTTGAGAGAGAGAGACAGAGAGAGAGAACGCACAAATCCCAAGCAGGCTCCACATTGTCAGCACAGAGCCTGATATGGGCTTGATCTCATGAGCCGTGAGATTATGACCTGGGCTGAAATCAAGAGTTAGGTGCTCTACTGACCCAGATGCCCCATGATGGTAATTTTAAAACGCTATTGAGAGACACAAAATAAGTTTTTAATAATGGAAAGGCTACTGTATTATTAGATACAAAAAATCAGCATTATAAAGATTTCGGTTATTCCTAATGTCTAAATTTAATTTGATCCCTATAAAAGCAACAGATTTTAAAAAGCTTTCATTTTTAAGTAATCTCTACACTGAACATGGGGATAGAACTCACAAGCCCATGATCAAGAGTCGCATGCTCTACCAACTGAGCCAACGAGGCGCCCCAAAAGCAACATATTATTTTTGAAGTAGATCAATTGAATCACATATTGATAAGGAAAAATAACTGTGTAAGAATCTGTAAGAAAATTCTGAAAAATAAAAACAATGAGGAAAAATTGGTCTTATAAGTATTAAAATATTTTATATAAATGTGTAGTAATTAAATAGTGTGCTGTTGACATGACTGGAAAGTCTCCAAAAGGAACAGAAGAAGGAATGGAAAAATAGATATGCATTTAATATTCATGCAAAAATTTTGTATGTGAGAAAAGTGTATCAGTATGGAAAATATGGATTCTTCAATACATGGTGTTCAGACAACTCAGAAGCTCTCAGAAAATAAATGTGAATCTCTTCTTCACACTTTACATTTATGTAAATTACATTTGAATCAAAAATGTAACACACAAAATACTAAGTAAAGACATTAGAGTACTGAGCAAAGACACGAGAGATTTTTAAAAATAATCTTGAAAAGTTAAAGCCTTTATATGCACAACATAAAACCATAGGGTTTAAAAAAACTGATAATTCTAAAAAAATTAAAAAATTAGGAATAGTTGACTAATCTGTGACAAAGGCACCCAGACAATTCAATGGATAGAGTATTGTCTTTTCAACAAATGGGGTTGGAAGAAATAGACTTCCATATGCAAAAGAAAAAACAAACAACAACAACAACAAACGAATAACAACACAGAAGAAGAAACAAGATGACACAAACCTTATGCCTTTCATAACAAGTAACTCGAAATGGATCCTAGGCCTGATAAAAAATACAAAATTATCAAATTTCTAAAAGAAAATATATGATAAAATCCACATGATCTTGGGCTTTGGGATGAGTTTTGTGATACAACACCAAAAGCACGATCTGTGAAAGAAAAATTGACATGTTGGACTTTATTAAAATTAAAAATGTCTGCTCTGTTAAAGGCACCGTTAAGAGAATAAAAAGATAAGTCATAGACTGGGAGAAAATATTTCCAAACACGTATCTTTGTTAAGGGCTAGTGTTTAAAATACACAAAGAACTCTTAAAACTCAACAATAAGAAAACATTCAAACTAATTTAAAATGGGCCAAAGATCTGAATAGATACCTCACTAAAGAAGATATTCAGATGACAAATACACAAATGAAAAGATGCTCACCATCATTTGTCATTAGGGAAGTGTGAATTAAAACAACCAGATACTACTACATACCTATTGGAATGACTAAAACACACACCAAAAAAATGACAGTACTGATTTCTGACAAGGTTGTAGAAAAACAGGAACTTCTTTCATTGCTGATGGAAATTTAAAATGGTACAGCCATTTGGAAGACAATTCACCTGTTTCTTACAAAGCCAAACATGTTCACTATATGATCCAACAGTCACACTCCTAGGTATTTACCCACCTGATCTGAAAACATGTCTGCATGAAAACCTGCATATGAACATTTATAGCAGTTTTATTCATAATTACCCAACACTGGAAGTGACCAAGATGTCCTATGATAGGTGAATGGATAACCCAACTGTGGCACATCCATATAATAGCATACTATGGAGCGATGAAAAGGAATGAGCTATGCCACACAAAAACATGGATGAATCTTAAATGCATAACACTGAGCAAAAGAAGAAAGAAGTCAGTATGAAAAGACGACATACTGCAATTGCCATTTACATGACATTCTGGAAAGAGCAAAACTATAGAGACGCTAAATAGATCAGTGGCTGCTAGTGGTTCAGGTCAGGGATAGAGGGCTGAACAGGGGAAGCACAGGGAGTTTTAAGGTTGTGAAATTGTTCTGTATGATACTGTGATGGTGGCTTGTATGACATTACATTTGTCAAAACCCATGGAACTTTACAGCACAAAGAGTAAACCTTAACCCATAGAGTTTCATAGCACAGAGAATAAACCTTAATGAATGCAAATATTAAAAACTTATTTAAAACATTAGGGGTGCTCAGTTGGAAATTAGGGTGTGACAAAAGAATCTAACTATATTACAAATGCATGGAACAACCTCACTGAAGAGGGTAAGGGGAAAGGTGTTGATATAAGCAGCTTTGGAAAGGAGTAGAACCTATAAGGCAAAAGGACCTGGAGTGCCTGGGTGGCTCAGTCGGTTAAGCGGCTGACATCGGCTTGGGTCATGATCTTGTGGTCTGTGAGTTCGAGCCCTGCGTCAGGCTCTGTGCTGACAGCTCAAAGTCTGAATCCTGCTTCAGATTCTGTGTCTCCCTCTCCCTCTGCCCCTCCCCTGCTCACACTCTGTCTCTCTCAAAAATAAATCAACATTAAAAAAGAAAATTAAAAAAAAAAAGCAAAAGGACCTGTGGGGTCCCTGTAGGACCACAGGGATCACCCTATATCCCTGTGATGGGGATATAGGTTGATGATGCCAAAAACAATGTACATATATATACATATAAAGATAATTAAGTAAATGGATGGCAGGGGGCAGGAACCAGGTTTCTCAATGTTAGAGTAGGATTTTATAGGTAGGCAAGGGAGGAAGCTAGAAAGATCCATGTGGCACTGGATGATAGTGTGCAAGCATCAATATGCACTCATGTTTGGCTTAATATAGATTCAGATGTTACATATAGAAATATTTATAGATATGTGTATATATGGGTTAGCATACACACACATTTCCTTGCTCTGTCAGCTGAGAGAGCTTACAAGCAAGGACACTCCAATAAAAATGAGCACACCTAGAACCAAGGTTTTGATACGATTCTTCAGTGAAAGGAATAGGACTTCTTCAAGAAGTGTTTGATTCAAGGACTGGGACAGGAATTGTACAAGATGAACCTGGGACATCTTGCAGGAAGGAAGTGCTTAAAACACACACACACACACACACACACACACACACACACGACAGGGGTGTGTCAAAGGGACACGGGAGCTGGCTGAAAGAACTCCCAGTGGCCAAAGCAGAACAATGTGAGGCACAAAATAAATAAAGTAGTATTGGATTATAAACCAAAGTATATAATAAATATTCATGAGTCCATACTGACATAAACAAATCATTGAATAAATAAACAAATATGTACATACCTACATAAATCATAAATGAGGGGAGAATAGACAAATCTGCTGTGTAGAATTTCCAATAATTTATGAAGATATGCTGTTTCAACAAGGTGGAGCCTAAGTCCTCACTCCTTAGGTGTGGGCTGCACATAGTGACTTTGGCCAGAATCAAGTATGGAAAGGGAGAAAAAGAGCGACTTTACAATGGGGAAACCTGACCACCTCAGCCAGGTGATTGATGTTAACATCAACAGTGGTAAGCTGTGTTCTCGTATGTTCGCTTTACAGTATGTGATGAAAATGGTACTTTACCTCTGTGGCCTTCCTCCCAGTCTAACTATGAGAAAAACATCAGACAAATCCTAACCGAGGGACATTTGACAAAATACCTGATCAGTATTCCTCAAAACTGACAAGGTCATCAGAAGCTAGGAAAGTCTGAGAAAGCCTCACAGCCAAGAAGAGTATAACGAAACATGCTGATATTGGCCAAATGTAGTGTGATAGGATCCTGGAACTGAAAAAGGACATTAGATAAAAGCTAAGGAAAGGAAATCTGAATAATAAAGGATGGACTTCAGTTAATAATAATGTGTTAACAGGGCATCTGGGTGGCTCAGTCCCTTAGGCATCTGACTTCAGCTCAGGTCATGATCTCACGCTCCATGAGTTCTAGCCCCATGTCAGGCTCTGTGCTGACAGCTTGGAGCCTGCTTCAGATTCTGTATCTCCCTCTCTCTGCCCCTCTCCCGCTCGTGCTCTGTCTCTTCATCTCTCTCAAAAATAAATAAACATTAATAATAATAATAATAATAATAACAGTAAGTTAATACTGATTTGTTCATTATTGCCATTGAGCCCTATTAATTTGTTAATAATACAAGTACCTAGGGTAGGGTATGTAGAAACTCAACTGTCTTCACAATTTTTTTTTTTTAAAAATCCAGAATTATCCTAAATTTGAAAAGTTTATTAAAGGTTTAGGATGGCAAAAACTCCATCAATAGTATATAAATGAATGTTTCTAATTCACATGGTAGCAAAAGACTAATTTCTTTAACAGATAAAGAATTCCTGTGAAACTTTTAAAATATCAATAACTTAATAGAAACGGCTCAGGTTTAACAAAATAGTTAATAGAAATGGAATTGCGAAGACTTTTGAACATATAATAATTTAATTAACACTCATGATAAAAAGATATAAATTAAATGACACTAAGATATCATTTTCCACTGATGAGGTGGGTTAAGCCTGATAGTATACTTTGTTGGGAGGGCAGACAGTTTACAGAACTCTCTTCACTATTTGTGGAAATTTTTAATGGATAGGAACTCAATGGGTGGAGATTTGGCAATTGTTTAGTGGACTGTTTACTCATTTTTTAAAATTGCTTAAATGCTAATTTTTCAAATGAGATATAATTGGCATAGCATATTAGTTTCAAGTATACAATGTAATGATTTTCTGTTTGTATATATTACAAAATAGTCACCACAATAAGCCTAGTTGACATCCATCAACATATATAGTTACAATTTTTGTCTTTTTTTTTAAAATTACTTATTTTGAGAGAGAGAGAGAGAGAGAGAGAGAGAGAGCAAGCAAGTGGGGGAGGGGCAGAGAGAGAGGGAGAGAGAGAATCCCAAGCAAGTGATGTGGGGCTTGAGCCCACGAACCATGAGATCATGACCTGAGCTGAAGTCAGATGCTTAATCAACTGAACCGCCCAGATGCCCCAAATTTCTTCTTGTGATAGGAACTTTCAAGATCTGCTCTCCTAGCTACTTTCAAATATGTAATATAGTATTATTGACCATAGACACCATGCTGTACATGATAGACATCAGCACCTTTTACAACTAGGAATTTATTATTCATACAAGGAGAAGAATTGTAAAATTGTTTATGCTATATCAATTATTTTCTTTAAAGCCAGACAGGCATTAGGGGACTTGTTAAAGAGTTACACATATGTAAAATAGAAAATGAAATACAATGTAGCTATTAAAAAATTTAATTAACCCTATGAGTCCTGACATCTAACACATACCAAGATAAAATGTCAGGGGAAAAAGAGCAAAATTGAGAATATTGTATGCCTAAAAATAAGTCTTATTAGTATACATAACAACAATTTAAGAGAAATTATATCCCTAGAAGAAAAATTGGATCATTTAAAAATTGCAATCAGAAAACAAAAAGTGTTCTCAGTAATCAAATATGATTGCAAAAATAGAAAATTATATTGCATTCTGAATAATACGCACACAGCTAAAGACAAAGTTGGTCCTCTGGCAAATAAACTTATGGTAAAGTCTCAAAACATAGAGTAAAATGAAAATTGTAATTGAAAGTTAAGGCACTGTTAGATGTAGCAGGTCTAACATTTATACAAAATAGGTTTAAAAAGGAAAACGGGGAGGGGGAGATAATAGCAAATTATCAAGGAAATATTAGAAGCAAATGTTCTGGAGCTAAATAAAGAAGGAATTCTAATTTTGAAAGATCCTGACCAAATTCCAATAGGTGTTATTACAAAAAGCTCACATTGAGAGAAATCTTAGTGACATTTCTGAATTCCAAATAGTAATGGAAAATTCTAAAACTTCCTTGAAAGAAAAAAAGAGATTACCTCAAAAAAAGCAAAATCAATCTGATCTAGTCTTCTAATATGTAACAACAGATTCTAGAAGACAAAGGAGAAATGCCTTCAAAATTGTGAGGGAAATGGTTTGAATCCAGAATTCCCTGCCAATCTAAATGATCAGCCAAGTGTGAGGGTGAAATAGACATTAAGGCATTCAAGAATTCATAAAGTTTAAATTCCATGCTCATATATTTTCAAAAAAATGCTCAGAGAAGTATTCCAGATACCCAAAAGGAAATAAAAGAAAGAGAGAAACATGGACTCCCCAAATGAAGTAACTGCTAGATAGTCATCCTAGAACATAACCAGTCACCCCAGAACAGGAGCATGGGACTTCCATGAAGAATGTTTTGGGGAAAAATGGGGGATTTCTTTCAATCAACAGCATGACTAGGAAGCTACTTAAAGATCATCAAATGTGAAAAGAATCCATTAGGATACCAAGAAATATGAAAGGCTGCCCAAGAAAAACATAATCCTGTCTTTAAAAGCAAATTACAATGAGGCACGGTTATGAGCTAAATTAAGGCATGTAAAGAAAGATAAAGAATTTGGTTTTTACTTTCTGAGCTGTCTTCCTTAATGACAAAGGAGAATATATATTTTTGAGGGGGAAAGCACAGTACGGGTCAGCAATGAACACTATCTCCATATTCATAACATTTTAAGTGGTATTTATTTATTTTTGGAATCAGGTTATGGATAAGCAACAAGAGAATAGATTTATATTTACAGAACAAAAATAAATGTTACAAACTTTGACCATGCCAAAGGTGCAGGGGAGAGAAGAATGTTAATTTCTTCTCCATACATTGTGAGGATAAGATAATGTATAAAGTTGAGAATTTACAAATAGAGGCTTTATTATATTATTAACAGAGGTAACAGTTTCAGAAAGTAAAATGAATAGTATTTTAAGTTTGAACAATTAAAAGAGGATAAGCATGTTCTTTAGTGATACAGTGATAACCATTGGAAATGCTAAAGACAAGAGAGGTTGTAAGTGACCCAGGGGAGGGGGATTGTGTGTTTGGAGTGAAGGGGGAACAACTGGGGTTATCACTTTCTTTTTTTAAGTTTATTTATTTATTTTGAGAGAGAGAGAGCGTGCACACACAAGTCGGGGAGGGGCAGAGAGAGAGGGAGAAAGAATCCCAAGCAGTCTCCGCACTGTCAGGGCAGAGCCCGACATGGGACTGAAGCTCACAAACTGTGAGATAATGACCTGAGCCGAAACCAAGAGTCCAATGCTTAACTGAATGAGCCACCCATGTGCCCTGGGGTTATCACTTTCTGTAGTGGGCTCTACAGTACAGTTTGAAATTTTTCAGCAGTGTGCACATTTGCTTTCGTAATAAAATAAAATAAAATAAAATAAAATAAAATAAAATAAAAGTGACATAGATTTTGAAGCCAATGATGAGGGAATGAATAAAGCAGTGATCAATTAGAACCACTGCAATTAAAAAATATATATATCCTAATGTGGTCTGAAGAGGAAAGCCTGTATCCTAGTCCTGGCTTTGCAAGAACTCTCTTCAGGCAAGTCATTTCCTCTCTGGGGCCTCAGGTTCCTTACCAGTAAAATGGAGGCTTGAACCTGACAATCTCTAGGTTCTTTTCAGTTCCAACTTTCTAATATTCTAATCCGAACTTCATTTATTTCACATTTGATAAAATCACTGACTTTGCAGGTTAAGGATCTCCCACAGATACTTGTATTTTTGTGCAGTCAGGGCATTTGTATTCAGCTGGTCTTTCAGGATTCCCCACGTGGTAAGGTGGAGCACTGGGCTGGAAGGCAGGCCCTTCCAGTGGGTATCATCCTGGGCTTATGGCAACATGGAAGGTAGGCGAGGTACTTAGCTCTGTCTTTATTGACAAGGCTATCAGTGCATCCACATGGGACCTGCGGAATGGTACTTAGGATTCATTTTCAGAAAGACAGTCACCAGAAGCATGATGAAGGAGTTTTCCGGGAATAGACCCCAGAATCCAAAACTGAGTTCTCAAAGGGGGGGTAGGGGTGAAGGTGACTCTGGCACAGTGTCCTATATAGAGAAAGGACTGATTCTAAAGGAGGAGACAGAAAGAAGGGAGAAAGTCTCACCTGTGCTCTTACCCTTAAGGTTAAATGGACCCAGTTGGTGGGGCCAAAGAGTGGTAGTGACAAAATGGGTTATCTTCAAGGGCACTGAGAGGAACAGAGACTTACTTGGCTATGGTGTAATAGTGTGGTTTGTAATAAGAAATACATATTTGGTCTTCATCCCCATTCCAGGCACAGAAAACCTATCATTCTTGGAATTTCCTGTGATGAGAGTGAGAAAGGTGTCTTTTGTTATGTTAATGAGGTGACTTTTGAAAACACCTAAAGATGGGGAGAACCAGCTGCTGATTAGAGAGTTAGAACTTTCAGTCCCATCCCCCTGACTCTTGGAGAGCCTAGAAGACCTGGAGGTTGACTCAGTCACCAGTGGCCAATGTTTTAATCAATCATACCTATGTAATGAAGCCTCCACAGAAACCTAAAAGCATGGGGTTTGGAGAACTTTTGGGTTGGTGATCGCATGGGATCTAGGGGAGTGTGGAGGCCTGCTGTTTCCCCACACCTTGCCCTTCCATCTGGCTGTTCCTGAGACATGTCCTTTTATAATTAACTGGCAGTGTAGTAAGTAAAATGTTTCTCTGAGTTCTGTGAGCTGCTCTAGCAAATGAATGGAACCCAAGGAGGGGGTCATTATAACCTCCCATCTACAGTCTGTTGTTCAGAAGCACAGGTGACAACTTGGATTTACGATTAAATTCTGAAGTCAGGAGAGGTGGGGTGGGGAGGAGTCTTGTAGAACTGGGCCCTTACCTGCAGAATCTGACACTGTCTCCATGTATCAGAGTTGAGTTGAACTGAAGGATACCCAGCTGGTGTAAGGGAGTTTTTTGGTGTGGGGAAAAACACCCACACGTTGTAACTGGATACAGAATCTGAACTGGGCTCAGATATTAGTTTGCTGGTACTGACATAAGAAAGTACCTCCAATTTCTACTGGAGACAATAGAAATGTTGGGGCGCCTGGGTGGCTCAGTCGGTTAAGTGTCTGACTCTTGATCTCGGCTCAAGTCATGATCTTACAGTTTGTGAGTTCAAGCCCCACATCAGGCTCTGTGCCATCAGCACAGAGCCTTCTTGGGATTCTCTCTCTCCTTCTCTCTCTGCTTCTCTCTCAAAAACAAAGACAACAACAATAACAACAATAACAACAACAAAAAACAACAAGAAAGAAAGAAATATATTGTCTCCAACTTCCGGAGGCAGGACACATCTGAGATCAAGGTGTCAGCGGGTTGCTCTCTTCTGAGACTGTGAGGAATAATCTGTTCTGTCCTTCTCTCCTGGTTTCTGGTGTTTTGCTGGCCGTGGCTGGCATTCCTTAGCTTTTATTTTATTTTATTTTATTTTATTTATTTTTAAATATTTATTTATTTTTGAGAGAGAGAAAGACAGAGTGTGCGCAGGGGAGGGGCTGAGAGAGAGGGAGACACAGAATCCAAAGCAGGCTCCAGGCTCTGAGCTGTCAGTACAGAACCTGACGTGGTGCTTGAACCCACGGACTGCAAGATCATGACCTGAGCCGAAGTCAGACGCTTAACTGACTGAGTCACCCACGTGCCCCTTTCCTTAGCTTTTAGAAGCATCAGGCCAATCTCTACCTTTATGGTCTTGTGGCATTCTCCCTGCATGCAAATCTGTCTGTGTCTGAATTTTCCCTTTCTATAAGGACACACCAGTCATTGGATTGGGGCCCATCCTACTCCACCATGACCTCATCGTAACTAATCACATCTGCAATGACCCTATTGCTGAATAAAGTCACATTCTGAGGTCCTGGGGGTTAGGACTTCAACATAGGAATTTTGAAAAGACATAATTCAACTCATAACTCGTAATTAAGGTGTGGGCCAGAGCATTTCCTATTCTACAACCCAGGAACTTTTCAAAAAAGAGAGTTAGGACCAGCCCGGAAGCATGGCTTCCACTTCATTACCTGTTAGGTGACAGTAGGGGACAGATGACTTAAGGACAGGCCTGGGTGAGCATAGCTGGAGTGGCTGGGGGGTGAAGCACAAAGCAAGGAGAGGATACTGTAATAGCTGGAGGGCGATGTATGAATTTGATAGATGCCCCTTAGCCATGGGGAGTACGTTCCAAGACTCACAAAGAGTATTGAATCCTACATATACTACGTGGGTTTTTTTTTTTTGTTTTTTTTTTTTGCTATATACATATACCTATGATAAAGTTTAATTTATAAATTAGGTACAGTGAGAGATTAACAATAATAATAATAAAATAGAACAATTACAGCAGTATAGTGTAATAAAAGTTCTGTGAATGTGCTTTCTCTCTCAAAATAGCTTACTGTGCTGTGCTCACCTTTCTCGAATGATGTGAGATGATAAAATGTCTACGTGATGATATGGAGTGAGGGGAATGACGCAGGCATAGTGACCTAGTGTTAGGCTACTACTGACCTTCTGAAGATACATCAGAAGGAGGATCATCTGCTTCCTGACAGTGATTGACGGCAGGTCACTGAAACGAAGGTTAGCCCAAGTGGATAAAAGGACTACTGTACTGTCAGAACATAGCAGTCAGTACCGGAGGGGCTGACTCTCCCTTCTAGGCAATCATTACTGTAATTGTGCTTTCAAAACGAACTAGAGCAAAACTTCCCAAATTACATTGATTTTTCTCCCTCGGGATTGTGTGTGTTGATGGGGGAGGGGATGGGGATCACTGCCTCAAGCAGTGGATCCGGACCACACCTGCTCTAAGGGCAGTTCTGAGACCATCAGTTAGTTCCCTAGGGCATGCTCTCCTCGGTGGTGGGCTGAAGAAATACAAGTGACCAAACTAAACCACACAAACAAGTTAAAGCCTCTGCTCCTATCACATCCTTAACATCATATTGTCATAGTAAGTCACATGCTCAAATCCAGTGTCAATAGATCAGGCACAATATATGGTGCTTACTCTACTGGGGGCCACTACAAATTCTCCCAGCAGGGAACGGCTATGTTATCTCTTTCAGGGAGACAGTGAAGAGGTAAAAACAATATCCAATCTGTAACTCCGGCTTTTATTTCTTTTCCATTAATGACACAATGAACCCACGCTTATTGGTAAGCATTTCGAAAATATAGAAAAGCAAAAGGCAAAAATAAAAACCACCACCACTTGGAAAGAGCCACTGGTCACATTTTGGCATATTTTTTGTTTCACTGTTTGTTCATAGTGACCCTCATAAACCGCCCCCACCCCTGCATCCGTGGCTCTGCCGTTGTGTTCTCAGGCCTGGAAACCAGGGTGTCCTTACTAGACTCGTGGGGGAGAGAGCTTCCATGCCTCGGAGTCAGACGTGAAAAAGATGTAATTCGCTAGAATGCCAGAACCAGCTACATGAGACTAGTAAGAAGACATAAAATATCCTACATTTAGGTGAGAAAAAAAAGAAACTGTACAAGATGGAGAGAGGGAAACTTAATAACACTTGATGTGCGAAATATCTGGGTGTGCCAATGTATCGTAGATACAACAGGAGCCCATCACAAAGCTGCCCTAAAAGATATATCCCAACTAAGAGAGGATTGTGTGTGCGTTATATCTGTACATGTGTACATTATAGCTGTACCTGTGTGTGTGTTCATGATTTTAAATGCAGAACACATTTTTGGAAAGATATACAAGAGACTGCTAACAGTGGTTATCTCAAAGGGGAGGAGGGCTATTGGGGAGGGGAGTTCTTTACATTTCATTTTACATCCTTTTGTGTGGATTACTTTTTTTTTTTTACCATGACTAGATATTATTTTTGTATTGTAAACATCATTTAAATTGAAAGAAAATCTAAGCGAGGCGATAGAAATACTGATGGGGCTGGTGAAAGCTGTGCTCAGTTTGAGACGTGCTATATCCTATTATTTTTATTACAATAACACAACATGGAGGCATTAGAGAATGCTCACTCCATATCCTCATAGCTGCAGTCATAGCTTATACACAGTTCTGTAACTGTGGCTTTATCATTTGACTTTAGCAGTGGCCAGGCAGAGTGGCCCCAGAATTCAACTGCCTGGGCTCCAGCTGTGTGATCATGGGCAAGTTACTCACCCTCCCTGGGCCTTTTCACCACTTTCAAAATGGGAAAACAGTGTTACCTACTTTGTGGGGCTATTGTGAAGATTCAAGGGGGTAATCTCTAAAATGCTTTGAAAAGAGCCTGTGGTATAGTCAGTACTCTGTTTAAATGTTAGTTACTAGCACTGACACTTCTTCAGGTTTCTAGTAATTCCTATGCATAACGCGTAATATTGCATAGCCTTAATATGTCATAATTCATTAATCGTTCCATTGTTTGGTATTGAGGTTACATATAAACATGTGCGTGACTAGCTATGAAGATGCCAGAGGCCGGTACGTCTCAAACTTTTATGTGTGTATAAATCACGTAGGGAGCCTGGGGATATGTAGTTTCTAACTCTGTGATGGGACCTGAGATTCTGCACTTCTAGCAAGCTCCCAGGGGATGCCAATGTTGTCGATCTGTGGGCCCCTCTGAACAGCAGAGAAACCTGAAGAAGTGTTAATGCTAATAACTATCATGTAAGGCAAGTGCTGACCACACCTCAGACTCTGTTCAAAGCATATTAGTGATTACCTCCATGGGTCATCACAACAGCCCCAAGAGGTAGATAACACTGTTATTCTTGTTTTAAAAGTAGTTCAGGGTGTCTGGGTGGCTCAGTTAGTTAAGCATCCGACTCCCGATTTCTGCTCAGGTCATGATCTCACTGTTCATGAGTTTGAGCCAGACATCGGGCTCTACACTGACAGTGTGGAGCCTGCTTGAGATTCTCTCTCTCCCATTCTCTCTCCCTCTCTCTCTCTCTGCCCATCCCCCACATGTGCACACTCTCTCCCTCACTCTCAAAATAAATAAATAAACATTTAAAAAATGATAAAAGTGGTTTAGAAGGCCCAGAGAGGGTGAGTAACTTGCCCATGATCACACAGCTGGAGCCCAGGCAGTTGAATTCTAGAGCCTCTGTGCCTGACTATTATAAACATCTAGTGAGAATAGGAGGATAAAGAGGAGTTTAGAAACAGTTGTTGGAGAAACAAGGGATGATTTTCCTGGATAATATAGATATTGTGACTCTTGAATGCCTTCAAATACTTGGAAGACCGTCACATAAACAGAAGCCTGGTTTTTGGAGCTGCAGAATTCAGACTAACGGGTAGGAAGCATAGGGAGGAAAAGTTTCCATCAATATAAGGAAGAACTTTCTCACAGGTCCCATTTACCTCCACAGCTTAGGGGTCTGAGAACTAACATTGGCTCAACCAGTTGCCACAGCGACAAAACTGCCACCCTTCAGCACAGCAAGGGGGGTTTGGGGATGTATGACCCCACAGCAGTGGCAGCTCGAAGGGCACCATCCAAGAGAGCAGCCCATCAGGAGGAAACAAGTCTTCTGAATGTCAGCAACGAGGAGCCGGAGAGTCCCCACGGTATCCTTCACACCCTTCTGCAGTCCAGGTGGGCCTTCTATTGCCCCAAGAGAGTGTGGTGAGACCCTTGTCTTGTGGCCAGACCATTCTGCCCCTGAGCTTTTTGTGGTGCCAGACTCCTCAAGTCTGCCTGCAGCCGTGCAGCCTTCTAATTCATTTCCTGGCTCCTGGTCTCCATGAACTTGCAGCCTGCAGACTGCCAAGGCAGCAGACTTTGGTGACAGATTTTTGCTCACCACGTGGCCAGGAAGGATCTGGGCATGTCCTTCAGCGGGATGTAGTCATCTCGTCCTCCTGCTGGCAGAAGTCGGCGGCACCTAACTTCCGTCCTTAACTGGTGGGCTTGGCTCTCGGCCCGCCGAGCAGGAGCAGCTGCGTGTCTGTGGGGAAGGAAGAGCACCAGCTTCCTGTCCCGGGTCTGCTTGGAAGCTGAGTGTCCTTAGGGTCCTTAGGTGACTTTTGAAGAACCAGGGAAAGAGGGGAAGCATGCAGGGAGTCAGCTGGGAGCCTTCAAGGATAGCCTAATGCCTGAATGGAATAGTGCCCACAAAGCCAGCAGGAGAGGAAGTGTTCTAGCCTCATAGGGTCTGGCCTGGGAGGAGGGTTGTCATAGGAGAGATCCTCTTAGTAATATCCTATGGCAGGACCACTTTTGTCCTGAGAGACAGCCCTCGTTCCAGCTCCAGAACAATCTCTCTCCTTCTCAACCCAGCACGAAACCTGCCAAGCAGAACCTTTTCTTCTCCTGTTGGTCGTTTTTGCAACAAGACAAACTGGGTACAAGGCTAGACAGTCATTTTCAGAATTAAAACTCAAGACTCCTGCCCTTTTTCTTTTTTGCCGTCTAAGACACTAAAACAAGACAGCGTCAGGAAAGCAGAAGGCCATGCTATTAGCGGTTCACAGACACTGCTGTGAATGGCAGAGAAAACGGGAGAGCAGGAAGCACGCTGATGCCATTCTGTCTTGTCCCATGGCTGGTCAGGTGGCCCGTCTTTCGCATGTTTATCTTCTGGTGCTGAGTCTCTGAGAGTAGACATTGTCCCCTATTTGTCTTATATCCCCAGTGCATGGTTCTGAGCTGGTTCTCAGTAAAATCTTGTTGAGTGACTAAATCTTGGAATCAAAGGGAAGGGCAAAGAAGGAGATAGGAGGATAGCAGTGTAGGGCCCAGCAGCACAAGGCCTGGCATATGGTGAGAACCCACCACTCATAACAGTAGACCAAATCATTAGGTGGGCCTTGTTTTCCATTACCATCACAGAAATGGTTGTCACTTCTCTCAAGGCCAAAGCATAGGAACACTAGGTAAATTAGCTGCAGGTACTTCCCTAGCACACATTGTATTCTTCCCTGAGCTCAGAATGGTCAAAATATACATAGCCCTCAGCTCAGAACGACTCACCTTGACATAACTACCAGCCTTGGAATGTAGTAGGCTTCTGAGGAACATTTGCTTAATGAATGAATGTGAAGCACGAATAATAATGGGACTTAACATAAAGCCTTCTATTCAGTTTATTTCCGCAAGGGGAAAGAGAAAGATGTGAGGAGAAAAGAGCAAAGAAGGGAGAGTGATCCCCAGCTAATACCTAATTCAGCCTGAAGGAGTTCTGAGCTGAGCTTGTATGCTGGGCTTCTGGCCAGGCAGAAATCTAGCTTGAATCTTGGTGGTGGACGCTCATTGACAGGGTAGAAGGGCTCAGCACCACCCCCTGCACACAGCCCCCATCCCCACCTTAGTGTAAGGTTCCATCCCTCCTCCAGCCCTCCCTGGCCTTGCATGGATCTTCCTCCCTTTGATTCTCTTGCAAACACACTTATTAGACAATTAAATGCTTAATTTGGGTAAAAGAAGGGAGGGTGTGAAAATGATAGTTCGCATGCACATCTAATTAGTATTGAGTGGGACAGATTGCAGAAGGCCCAACTCAGATGCATAAAGAGAAGAAAGCTACAGCTGCAGAATCACACTCTTTTGTTGAAATGGGGTGGGAGATGGGTGTCAGCCTGACCTTTCCACTGTTTGCCAGGCACTTTGCTTTAAGGGTCCCCCCAAACATTCACATTATATTATTGTTGTCCTTAACAGGAAGCTCACAAAGTTCTGTGTATGGTTTGGTCTGTGGCATCTTCCAGAGCTGGGGCTCAGTGGGGAGGGCCACACAGTGTATTGGCCAGGACCCAGAGATGGGACCAATCCTCAGAGCCTAGCAAAGGTTCAGATCCAAGCATCAGGCAACAGATGACTGACCAAACAGAAGAATAAAAGGAGATTGCCTCCTTTCTGAATAAAAAAAAAAAAAAAAACTACAGTCACTCAAGTTTGGAAATAGAGTAAATTTAACAGATACCACTTTATTGAGAATTGACTATGTTCCAGGTACTATGCTCTTTTATATACATTATCTCAATTAAGTGCTATAATAATTCTGTGATATAAGTTTTACAGGTTTTATTTTATAAGTGAAAAAACTAAGGAGTAGAGAGCTTAGGTAAATTGTTTGAGATCATAAACCTAGTAAGTTATGGAGGCGAGTCTGTAACCCATGTCCATCTGCCTTCAAAGCCCGTACATATAACCACTCCACCACTATCAGTCTCCAAGCCAGAGGCATGATAGAACCAGTCCTCACAGCCTGTCACCCCCAGGCTCTACTTCCCCTTGGGAGCTCACTAATGGTCAAAACCACCTCTGCCTGGTTGTTCAGGTAGTCTGACTTCCTCTTTCACATTTCATCCCAAGTGGAAACACTGGACCCTACCTGATATAGCTAAAACCAGACCTTAAGGTTGGAATAAAACTTTACCTGCTACTCAGGTTTCCACCACATCCCTCCCTGTAGTCAGGGTGGTCTTATCTGTTTTTAATATAGTAGGGGCTCTATAAATGTTTATAGCATGGCGTTGGGTAATCAATTACAAACACTTTTGAGACTCCACTGCTCTAGCCCTTCCTACTGACTAGTCTGTCCTTCTGGTGAAAAGCATCAACAGCATATGCATACAACCCAGAAGCATATGCATAGCTCTCTTAACATAAAATATTGTCCCCCTGATGTACCCAGGAAAGCAAGTGGTGTTACCTCCCCAGCTGGCCGATATAAAGCTGGCATCTGTGGGACTGTCCAAAGGGATGGCCTCATCTTTCAGGACCAACCCACAGACAGAGGGTTCCACACAAGCCCAGTAAATCATGGGGTCAGTGCAGGCAGCAGTGGGTGGGAGGAGGTCTTGTCAATATCTCCTGGCAGAAAGGACAGTGGGAAGAGGCCAGGAGCTAGCACTGAACCCACTGGCTAGGAGTTGGGAGCTTAGACCATGAGGGCAGGGAGATGACCAGTGGACATGACATTCCAAGGTGTAGTCTGGTAAGACATTTAACATGAGGATGGGTACAGGTGTTCAAGTCAGGAACAACAAGGGACTCTGTTAGGTGTGCACAGCATTCAGGTATAACAATGGCTAGGTCTAGTGATGGGATAGAACCTATAGGTGGGGGGACAGAAGAGAACAACGGCTGAGAACAAGACAAACTCTCAGAGAGGTCAGGATCCCAGACATAGACTCAGGGGTAAAACAAATCTCTGGAAGGCTTGAGATTAACAAGAGCCTGCCACAGGTCAGGAGGAGCCGAAACCCAGAGATGAGATTTCACCATTGAGGATGAGGCAGGTGTTTACCAGGTCAAATGAAAATAAAGAGAGAGAATGATCTTAGAAACAAGGTGAACACATTGGTTCTGTAATCCAGGACACTTGAGATGGGACCACAAGATCGATGGAATCCCAAGCCAACAAGTCACAGATCTGGGACTCCTTACAGAGCACCTGCCTAGAGCAGAACACAATCCCTGATCCTGGGAGGGCTGTGTTTACCTGCGAGGGTTAAATAGTTCAGCTACAGAGGAGGGCTATAGGAGCCAAGATCTGAGCAGGCAGCCCATCTTGTCACTCTTCTTCTGTCCAGTACAATATCAACTGAAGATCAGCCATGTGTGGAAATCCAATAGACATATAACATGGACACGTCAAGTAAATCAATCTCCAATTGACCTGGACCAGCCATTTCTGCTTCTCATCCTAAGCGGGTGGCACTCAGGAGCTGGCCGACAACACACACCACAATGTCATGACCTTCTCTCAGATGCTGGGGCTCCACGTTCACTGTGCCAGGCTTTTCTCCCTAGGGCTGGAGTAGCTTCAGGAGTGTGTGTGGTCTGACAGCAGTATGAGCCTTACCAAGGAAATTTTAGGTCAGAAGCCATGCCATGTCATGCCAGTGTCATTAGCAGGTCCAGAGGACAATTATCTCACTACCAAAAACAAGCAACCCAGCACTTGGCCACTAGGAGTCAGGCCACCAATCTAGAAATTTCTGCTTCTTCCTCAAGGGTCTTTAACCCTTGCTCCCCAACCTCTGGTCAGGAAACTGAAGGCCTGAACCCCTAGAACTGGTCCTGAGGCTGCTCTCTTCCACCCTACCTGACTCTAGGCTAATCCCGACCCAGCCATCCAAGAGGCAAAGAGCCCCCTTCCCAACCATGGGTTGGGAGCCCTGGCCTGGACATGGTGTCTTATTTCCATCAATCCCTTCCCCAGGAGTTGGGCCCTGCTACTACAACCCAAGGAGATTGTGAAGTTCTAGAAGGCAAGGCCTATTCATAGTCATCTAAGTAGTGTGGGCCTGGCACTAGGGAGGGGCTCCACAGGATGAACTAGTGAATGAGTGAAGAAATGAAGAAACACATGAATGGAAGTTATCCTTAACCATTAAAGGTTTTGCTGAGATGTGTCCAGAGGAAGAGACAGTATTTTCCTGCTGCCAGTACCCAGACCTTGGTAGAATATGAGTGTGCCCTGATGAGAAAAAGGCAAGTATCTATAAGCCTCTATTACCAAATCATTGATCAATCAGGGAATTATGTCTTACTCTCTGATCACCTAATAAGAGAATTCTCTCTGGACTTGAAGCTTCTTTTCTCCTTCCAGAGGCCAGTGTGAGAAAGTTTCTCCTGTATCATTATCTCGGTTCCTCCTGCTCCCTGCTCCTCCTCCTCCCAATCATCTTAATCCCCTACGTGCATACACACACACACACACACACACACACACACACACAGCTGCCCACAGCAGACTTAATTCTACCCACTTCAGCTTTAGGTCTCCCTCTTCTCTCCTCTGTCATTTCTCTGTCTTCAGGTGCCACTAGAATGAGGCTCTTCATTATCATTTGGGCCAGGCCCAGTGGTGGCTTGGGGCTGGCAGACAAGATTAATTGTTCATCTTGAAACCCATTCGTTTTGCTATTTCTTGTCCCCCAATCCTACAGACCACCCAATGGCACAATAGGATGTGGGGGTGCTAAAGTGATAAGACCTCCCTTGGGCAGAGTGTGGACAGTCGGTAGACCCTGGCAGCTTGAGGTCTGTGTATAGCTCAGGGGAGGAGTGCCCTTGAGACACTGGTGATCACAGATTCCACAGGCCATCAGGGTGGGCCAGGGTTCAACAGTTTGGCAAAGAGGCCAAACCCTTCATCACAGCCCAGTCTAGACTAGCTATGAGAAGAAAGCCTGAGCTCAGCAGCCTGCAGACTTGCCTTCCTGGTTCAAGGCACTGCTGGCCTCTCAATGGAAGATAAAGTCCGAGTTCCAGGCCTACTGTACCCTTGGCCATCCCTGGAGACATGGTCAGTTCCTTTGTGTTTTCTCTATTCCCAACCCAGATACATGGAGCCCACTCCCACATTGCTTTCCATTGTTAAGGCCCTTCCCACCAGCACCTGTAAGAGGAGAATTATGGACCGCTGTGAGAATCCCCTTCCCATGCCCAGGTCAGCCATAGGACCATCCTCTAGTGCAAGCACCCTTCCTTTGGACAACAAAACATCGAGCAGAACAAAGGGACAGCAGGAGCGAAATATGAGGGAATGGAACTATCCTGTACAATGACCACGGTGGTGGATAAGTGACCCTGTGCATTTGTCAAAATCTCAAAGAGTGAATTTTATAGTATGCAAAAGAATTAAACAGCTTTGAATCCTAAGGATGAGAAGCAAAACTAGGGGATCATAAGCAGTGCCATCCTTTCCCTTCCTGGGCCCGTGTATTTAAAATCTAAGAGAAATAGCATATGGGCCACATATTGCAGGAGAGTGCCCACTCCTGCAGCGTGCCATGTCCCAGCTGATGCCTGAAATGGAGTCATCAACAAACCACTCCTGCTCTCTTTCCTGTTTCTGATTGATGGCTGGAGGACACAATCCAGGGCCTGCTGATGTGTGTTCCTAAGGGAATGGGTATTTTCAGGCTCTGGAAGAATCTGGAGAGTTTACCCCCTCCCTGTGTCCACAACCTTCTGGTTCTGCTTCTTCCAAAAGACTCTAACCACCTAACCAATCCAGCAGCCACCACTTGGGAATGTGTGGATACTCAGCTCGGCTCAGCTCTCCTCCTAGACAGAATTGCCTGCTAGAATTCTACTGCCCAGTGGTATTTCAGGCCATCTCTGTGTGGCGATGTAATTCCCCAATGTTTGCTTGTAGATGCTCCTAGAAGCATCTGAAAACCAAACTCTTAAGTTTTCTCATTGTTATTTAAAAGGCCGCAGAGAACTTCCCCACAGAGTCAGAGGTATTGTGTGATATTCAACAGGACAATGTAATAGCCAGGAATTAGTTTTTCTTCCCAAGTATTTTCAGTTCTCCACTTTTAAATACACAGTAGACTGCATTTCTTGGCCTTCTGTTGCTTGGGTAGGACTCTGTGACTAGTTCTACCCCGTGAGAAATCACACATCCCTCCTTTGAGGCTGAGTATTTATTTAATTGCTGGTATGAGATCCTCCAAGTCACCCTTTCCCTCTGGGTGCGACTGACATCATTTGGCATGGTGACCACTTCATCAGCTTTGGCCCCTCTCAGAACCCTCCCCTAACTAACCCTCAGTAGAAGATGGCATTGAGTGATGGAGATTTATATCTTTGTTATTTTAAGCCATTGAAATCACAGGAGTTGTTAGTTACTGGAGCATAACCTAGCTTGACCTGAGAGATATAGATGCTGAGGTAGTCACAGTCTTTGAGGGCACACAATTGATCGATCATGGCTAGTTATAATAGCTGCATGTAAGACCATTCACTGAGTTCCGACTACGATGCTTACAAACCACCTATGATGAAAACCAAAACTCTTCTGCTTCTAGCTGTGCCCTGGGCCATGTCACTCTAAGATTCTCCCATCCCCAAGGATGCCAAGGCCCATTTTGAGTGAACCCCATCTACAGTATTCTTGGCCCAGAGGGAACTATTAGTAGAGCATGTAAAAAGATTCTGGCATTTCTCTTACCATCTATTCCTCAAGGCAAGGGAGGGAGGCGTATTTGGGGCCCTGTCAAGGGATATGGCAAGAGGGTGGGTCTTTGAATTCCCTTCTCCGTATTCCTGCAGAGCTTTCTGACCTTTTGGTTTCACCCAGCATGGACCAGTCTTCAGTAGAAATTGTTATTAATAAAAGCATCCAATTGTTGGAATCCAGCTGACTGTCCGAGCAGGCACACAGCAGGGACAGTGTCTGATGGCCTCACCTATCACAATACATTCTGCCTTATCTAAAATTATATTTCACTCTCATTAGTTAAGCACTTTCAAAATGTGTGCCCCCAAGTTACCCCAGATGATGGGCCTGCCATTACTTCCAGGCAAAATTTTTCTTTTGTTCCTTGCTTATTCATCTCCCCTTCCAGGCCATGTTGAGTCCAGTGAGGTGAGGGCAGAGTGTCAGCCACTTCTGCAGACAAGGGAGGCTCAGGGGGATTACTTCAGAGGGGTCCCCAAGCTCACAAGTCCTCCAGCTCACAGATATCCCCATCATAGTATCATGGGTCCTACCCACCAGCACCCCTGGTTTGTGAGGTTGTGGATTAACCAGGGTTGTCACTCAGAAGCCGGAAGACTCACCCCTTGAATTTTTTTAATGTTTATTTATTTTTGAAAGAGAGAGAGACAGACAGACAGATACAGCATGAGCAGGGGAGGGGCAGAGAGAGAGGGAGACACAGAATCTGAAGCAGGCTTCAGGCTCTGAACTGTCACCACAGAGCCTGATGCGGGGCTCAAACCCACAAACTGTGAGATTGTGACCTGAGCCGAAGTCAGACGCTTAAACGACTGAGCTACCCAGGCACCCCTCACTCCTTGAGATTTTTAAAGGAGTATCCACCCAAAAGCCACAGATAAAGGGAGATTATTTACTTTAAGGAGAGATTTTTGATGTTTGAGCTCAGGTTAGTACTCTTGCTTAGGCTATTAGATACTCTCCCGAGAACCTACTGCTTCCTTGCTCTGTGGCAGGGCTGCTGGTCCCCAGGGCTGTGCCATCACTGGGCTTGTAGTCATCTCGGGTGAGCATGCCAGGCAACCGAAGAGCTGCTCCTTCTCTCTACTTACGCATTCCATTTGGGCCTATGACCAATTCCACACACCCTGAGGGCCTGCTGCCTACAACTAATTTCTGGAACCAATTTCTCTATCAGCCAAGATTCTGCTGCAACAACAGAAACCAATTCTGCCTGACTGAAGCAGGGGTAAAAAAAACAACCAGAAGGAAAGAGGGGAGTATGCGTGTGTGTGTGTGTGTGTGTGTGTGTGTGTGTGTGTGTGTGATTAATTGGAAGGATCCTGAGGCAGCTCACAGAATTGAGGAATGAAAAGCTGGCCCTGGCCTTGGATCTCGGGTCTCAGGGACAGGGCTGTTCTATGCATCAGCAGCGGCAGGAAGCAGGAGACCTTTTCAGACATATGCCCAACCCTTTATCTTCCTTTGCTCTACAGTTATACTTTCCAGGATGCGATAGGAGACTGGTCCAGCTTGGACCATGTGTCCAGTTCCAGGAAGAGTCAGGATCTGTTGCCAGTAGAAAGGAAAGAAATGGGTGGCCCTCAGTGGGAAAGCCTCAACTACTTCATCTGGCCCCAGGCCACACAGCCTCCTTCTCCTAAGGATTCCTTTTCCCACCCAGCCAGTGACATGGAGTGAGTGGTAAGACTGCCCGGCAGTAAGCTGGCCCTTTGTCTACAGGAGAGGTTTGCATATCTGAGATCCTAGATACAGGGAGCTCTGGGTCACTAATCCTGGTCCAGCCCAGAAGGAATTCCTCTGAGCCTCTCTCCACCAGCCCCCAGATTCTCCTGCCTTTACTTATGGAACAGGTTTCTCAAGCATTGCAGGGGCCTGGAGAAGGGTGATAGACCAGGGGGAGATTCTTCCCCTGGATGCAGGGCTAAGATTCAGGTTCTCTCATTTCCAGCCCCACTAGGAGATCATAGTCAGGAAAGATAACATTCTCTATTTCCACTGGGTGGAATTAACAGGTGAATGAACCCCCTTAACACATTTGGCAAGAGGGCCGGTTTCACTCAAGAAACTCAACACTTTACTACCAGCAACAGCCTCTCTCTTGGGAGGACTGAACCCATTTGAGTTCACTGACAGCATCAAATTTCCTCTGTGGAAGTGTGAAAACTTACTTCACTGACAATACGCATCCCCTCAGACACAGCACAGTGAGGACTGGGCTCCAGGGAGCACTATATATTGGAGGAGAAACACCCCTAAGTCCCCATATCCCAGCCTGACAGGGTATTGGAAACTGTTCATGGGTGACAGTCCTCTCTGGTTCTGAAGATCTGTTGGTGTGACCATCATGACCAAATGTCCGTCTTCCCACAGGCCAGGGCCTGCTCCTCACATCAACCCAGCCCAACCATCATCTTCTAGCGGTAATGCTGACAGGAAACAGCCTTTCCAGCAATCTGAAGCAAGGCATTTACTTCATGGCATGGGCTAACTAAATATCTGACCTGCCGATTCCTTGCTAACACTTGTGATGGCTCCCCCTGCCTCCATGCCCATTCCCTGTCTACACCTGAGCCTCATTCTCCCCTTCACACTTGGCTCACATGCCATCCACTTTTTATCTTTCCAATCCATTACCCTAATAACATCCTCAGCCCCACTCCCCAAGAGAAGTGGTGGTTTTTCGGTGCCCCAGTCTATCCCCAATTTCTATTAGAGCACCTTAGCATTTTTGGCAATGATTCACTTAATTCTTCTCCTTCTCTGATAGGCTCCAGTGTAGATGCCATACATCTAACTATCTTGAGGGCCCAGCACAGGGCTTAACATAAAAGTCATTCAAAGCATTTATTTGTGACGGGTGCATGGGTGGAGCAGCCCATACCCTGTGTTCCCCAGGCAACGCCATGATGCAGGACCCAGTGCAGGGGCCCTGTCCTCAATCTAACTGGACCCACATCCCCAGCTTTCTGCACCCTCATCTTATTCCTTCTCCTGCTGCCACTTTGTAGATTTTCAGATTGATTAGAAGTTTTAATTTTCTCCTAGCAGTCTCCACACTGTCTGTGATGAATAGTGGGTTGAGAGGAGGGTTATGAAATGCATCTTTCTGTTTTTAGTAAGTTCCAAGTTTGGTAAAGCCAGGTAGCAGAGTAAGCTGGGAAGCAATATGGGATGACAGAGAGAGAGAAGCAGACTGGTCTGCGTCTCTGTGCTGGCTCCACTCAAGAAACTCAACACATTAGTAGCAACAGCCTCTCTATTGGGAGGACTGAACCACTTCCTGATCTTGGGTTTTTCCATCTATACAAGAAACAAGTCTTCCTCATAGGCTTTCTATGAAGTTTACTGGAGTAAACATAGGTTAAGTACTTAGGAGTGCCTGGCACATAATAGGCAGGTGACTGTCCCAAATAAAAGCAGTCAAGATGGTGGTTAAATGAGAACGTCCGTAAAACCCAAGAAAGTCAGCAACATGGAATCTTAAGAGGAGCTTGTGAGAAGATGCCATGAACGCATTATACTTTGTATCAGAAGCTCTTTCCCTCCTGCAAAAGCCAGAGACCCTACTGCTTTCCTAGGAAGGCCTATCCCAGAGCCCCGAGGGTGACAGTGACTGTTGATTCTTAGAAAAAAGCATCTTGTGTCTACTAAAGCTGAACATATGCATACTTCACGAGACAGCAGTTTCATCCAACACATTCATAAATTTATCAAAAATCATGTGCAAGACTATTCACAGCAACACTGTACATGAGAGCCTAACACTTGAAAGTACCAAATGACCATTAACAGAAGGATGGATAAGTAATAGTGGTGTATTCATTCAATGGAATACTGCACATCAGTGAGAATGAATGAACTACAATCACACGTGTCAATGTGGATGATCCCACTATTATCGTAATATTGAGTGAAAGAAGCCAGGCACTACATGCTCTATGATTCTATTTACATCAATTTCAAAAGCAGGTGAATCACATAGATGCTGTTAAAAGTCACAAGAGTATAATGGATCAAGGAAAAGTGCCACACATGTGCGCACACACACACACACACACACACACACACAAGAATCCGATTTGGCCATTATAAAGAGGGAAATTCTGGGCTACCTGGGTGGCTCAGTCAGTTGAGCATCAGACTCTTGATTTCAGCTCAGGTCATGATCCCAGGGTAGGGGTACTGAGCCCCACATGGGCTCCACGCTGAGCATGGAGCCTGCTTAAGATTTTCTCTCTCTCTCTCTCTCTCTCTCTCTCTCTCTCTTTCTCTCTCTCTCTCTCTCTCAAATTAAAAATTCAAAAAAAAAAAAGGAAATTCTGCCATTTGTGACAACATGGATGGGTCGACCTAGAGGACATTATGCTAAGTGAAATAAGTTAGAGGAAGATAAATAAAATGTGATCTCAGAAATGAAATTTTAAAAAATGAAACAAAAAATAACAAATTCATATAAACAGATCAGATCTCTGTTTGCCAGAGGGAGGAGATGGGATAGGTGGAGGAATTCAGTGAGGGTCGTCAAAAGGTACAAACTCCAGTTGTAAGATAATGAAGTCCTGGGTTGTAATGTACAGCATGCGGACTATAGTTAACAATACTGCATGTCATATTTGAAAGTTGTTGAGAGTACATCTTAAAAAAAGGTCTCATCATCAGGAGAAGAAACTTGTAACTATGTGAGGTGATGGTGCTACCTAGGCTTATTGTAGTGATCATTTCACAAGATATACATATATCAAATCATTGTGTTTATACCTTAAACTTATTATATACATCAAATTATACATCAAATATATTATATACATCAAATATATCTCAATGAAACTGGAAAAAATGTCAGGAGAGTAGTAACCCTTGGAAGGGGGAATATTGACGGGGAGGGGCAAAAATAAAGAGGGTGGTTTCTGGGGTGCTAGTAATGTTATGCTTCTTAATCTGGGTGCAGGTTATATGCATGTGTCTGGATAATAAAAATTCACCAAACTGAACATTGCTATTTGTGATTTTTTTCCTGTGTATGTTACACTCCAAATTTAAAAAAAGTACTAGAATGTTGCCACACATGCACACACACACAAGAAAAAGCTTATGGCAAGGCCTCTGAAAGAGAGGTCATACAGGATGTCTAGGTGAAACACAGCTCCTAGATCTGTGGCAATATGACACCCACACCATGCCAAATTCTCCCAGTGATGACACAACATCTAATTAACTGCCTGGAGCCAAAGAAAAAGGCTTTGGGATGAATTCTGATTCCAGGATTCTTTTACACTGTTCTGGGTTGTGGACTCTGATTCTTGTAACACACTTTACTTCAGCTAATTGGGCAGGTTAGGTTTCAAATCTACTTAATAAATTTAAAGAGGATAATCCTTGGATCCCCCAAATTTTAGATACATCGGCCCATTGAGAGTTGATGCCAGCTTTGTTTTAGATAAACGATAGGCCTGGGCATCTTAATCTGAAATACTCTGTGAGGTTCATTTCCCCTAATTGGAAATGCAAGTAAAGATAAGCTAAGGCTTGAAAGCATGTATTGATCTTGTCATCAGCTGTTTATACTACCAACAGAAATCAAACCTGGCCCAAGTTGTACAGTCTCATTATTGACCCAAGCCTATTTAACTCTCTTTCCAGACTTTAGTGCAAGACTCAGATTGCAAAAAAATTCTCACAAAATTACCAATGACATGAAAAATGTCTGTGCCCTATGTCAATTCTGATAGTTTTTAGATGATTGGAATTTATTTTTGTCTGATGAGGCAGAAAAAGATGGTCAGCATCTATTGTCTGAAGATGGGGTAGCATTCCCAGGAGGGGCCTCATGAAGCAATTTCTGTCACTAAGACCAGTTAATGACTAGTTATGCCTGTGGCAGACTCAGCAGCTATTCCCAAACCCCTTCTCCACTGCCACTTTTCACTACAAGAATATGAAGAGTTAAATACTTTCCTATCCTCTGCCACAGCTAGAGGAGGTCATACCACACAGTTATGGCCAAGGAGACTTTAGCAGAAGTTTTCTAGGAGAATGTTTCATTGATTGGTGGGAAAACTAGCCAGCATTGCCTTTATTGTTCCTTCCTGCATCGACTATGAGTAATGTCTTGATGTGCACCTCTGTATGACATAAGTCACCCTGCTAAGGATGGGGAGGAGGGAAAACATAAAGGTCACAGACTGCCTGCTTCATAACATGAGGGACACTGGAGATATGAGCCAGACTATTTAGAACAGTAATATAAACCATCTGGACTGTAAAATTGTAGTAGTACACTTCCTGTGGGTGCCTTCATACCATGCAGAACTATCTGTAAACTAGGCACTCAGTTTTGGTGGAGTGGAGGGGTCAGGTGTTCATAGGGAACTTCTCAGGATGCCATAGATGCATCTGATGGGAGAGGAGGAAATGCAGCTGGACTATGTGCTGTAGGAGTCTGAGGCAAATTCACCTTACTTGAGCATATAGGACCTGCTTGAGCTTGATCATTCAATTTGTATCATTTATATTTTCACTTGATAGTGAATTGTAAATCTTTGCGTGTCTAACCTTATGACTTGAAGGCTCCAATGACACTCAATTCATGATGAGCAGCTCAGATCACATGGAGGCCCTTCGTCAGACATTCAGGAAGTACCAGGGCCACATACCAAGAGAGAAGCTATCTGTCAGAGGAATACTTGTTTGTAGAAGAGAGATAAGTTTTTCTCCAAAATCCTAAGGCTCTCCACAGTGATTCTTGCCAGAAGACACATAAAGCTTCAAAACCTTTGTGTGATATGAGATCTGCTAGGTCACGGGGACCAGCCAGCAGAGTAGCTTGCCCTGAAGCCTGGACTTTCTGCAGAGCTTTCTCTTTCTCTGAAACCCACTAAAAATTTTCACTTTGTTTGATAAATGAGTCCGAACATCATATTCCAGTGTGGTATATGTTGCCTCCAAAATCTAAAGAAGCCTCCCCCCTTCCAAATGTTGTTGCCGCATCTTAGTGGTAGATGATACAAGGTACAGGGACCTATCTTTCACATTGAAGGGCACATCCCATATGATCTATATCATAGGAATTCCAGACATGTCACTGATGTTGTAGGTCCTTGAAATTTTATGGTATTTATCTCCAATCCTCTGGCACTAATGCATCTTACTAAAACTTCTAAGCCACTTGATACTTTCTGATTTTCAAGACCAGCAGTTACCAGTGTGATAGTTTGTGTGTTGTCAAAATGATTAATATCTCTAGGTTAGATTATAGCAAAGAATAGGAGGGTTGGCATAGCCTGAGGGTAACAATGAACATGTATTGTGCCCCTTGCCAGGCGAAAGAGAACCTTCTTGTAGTCCTTGTAAATTTATATAGTACTAAAAGCATTTGCTATACAAATAGCTATGTAATGGGTTCCAGGAGTTGTTTCAATGTGTTTCAGGGGAGATTCCACATCTGGAACAACAGCTGTAACTGCTGTTAGTACACGATTGAATTTACACTATTCCACAGTCATTCTCCAAGATCCATGCACCTTCTGCACAAACCAGCAGACCAAATTCAGTGGGATCTGAGCAGAATGATCATCCCTGCATCTTTTAAGACTTTAATGTTGGCACTAATCTTTGCACTTTATCCTGAAATTTAGTTTTACTTTTGGCTTACTATCCTAGTCATGGGAGGGCAAGTTCCAGAGGCTTCTGCTTGGCTTTTCTGACCATAAGAGTCCTTATTTCTTGGATCAGAGAGCCAATGTGGGTGTTCTACTAGTTGTTGAGTAGGCCTATTCTAATTATGTATTTAAAACATGGAAAATAAACACAAAGAGGATCTATAGACCATCAGATTACTTACTATGAGACAGAGTTGGACCCTATTTATCATAAGACCACTATAACTTCCACTCTGCCAGTGGACCACTGTGATACTTTTGATCCTTGAGGATTAACATTAAATCAGAGCCAGTGTCTAGTTAATTCTTGAAAGATCTTGATATTTCCCATTAGTCTGTGCACAATCATCCTAGTAAATGGCTTCGTATCCCTATGGAGAATTTGTGGAGGCATACATGGAGGTAGTGTTATGGGATCCTGTCTCAGTCTTCCCTGTAACCTGGGGGCTCTGGGTCTGTGAACGGACTTAGGCTTTGAAACTGGGTGGGAGAGCGGGATGCTCCACTGTGGCATCTCTCTCTAAGTTTCTGACCACCAGTCTGTGGTTTTTCCTGTTATATAAATTATGAAACATTTTAGTAGGCTGCCCATATATTTCATTCCTAGGTACTCTGTGTGATCAACTAGCCGCTGACAAAAATCTGTGCAGGTTAAAACTGTGGAGGTGAGGATTATGACCTCATATTTGCTGCTCACTACGGTAATTTTGTCACCCTATCTCTGGCACTTTGGACTTATCACTTAGTTTCTGCTACTTCAGAATTCTATCAATGTCAGTGAAATCAGGAGACCATCTCAGTGGCAGCACCTTCCATCCTACAGATGGCCACAACTGAGCTATTCAAAGTTTTCAGTGTTCCCTCGCTAATGCTCTTCTCAATACCTTAATCAGGGAAGTGCAGCCTGGACCCTTTCCATGGATCTAGTGGGGCTGAGTAAGTGTGAAGGCTGTACAAGATAAATCTACCCCAACATTCTTATGTTCTTAAGCATTTTGATTCTTTCCTCTGTATGATGTGAGGGAAGTTTGAACATCTCAGCATTACTGAACTCAGGTTTCAGTCAAGTAACCAACAATCATACAGATAAATTCAGCCTGATCCACTGCTATAGATGATCCTTCTGCTCTATCACCTTATAAATCATTCCCAGACTATTTTCTAGGTCTCTGATTATGTAAATTAGGAAAATTTTGTGGTTTTTATTTTTATGTATCAGCTATTCCCCTCTGGGCTAGACTGTGCACCTGTCTTCTGGAACATGAAACTAATGCTAGGTATATGTGAAGAAACAATAAGGGTGAAGAACTATAGGCGATGACTCAGGCAGGGATGAAGCTGGAAGAACCAAAAGAAGCTGGGGCTTTAGCCAACCTTCTGCTGTTATTGGAGGGAAAATGAAGGAAATGGGAAAAACAAAAGAAATTTCCCCTTTCCCCCCTCTTTTGTTCTCCAGGCTTCTTCTAGTCATTGGAACAACTTCATAAGAGGCTAGCTGACAAAGGAGTCTGGGAAGTAACGTTTGCAGAGTCTCAGCCCTAGTGTCACAGAGCAAAGTATGAAAAAGCAGTCTTGAAGGTGAGATACTTTGGGGGAATAACTGCTTTTAGTATAACCCCAGCATTGTTTGTTTGTTTGTTTGTTTCTCTCTCTCTCTCTTTCTTTCTCTCTCTCTCTCTCTCTCTCTCTCTCTTTCTTTCATTCATTCAGCCACACAGCATCCATTCACCTTCTTTGGTAAAAGGCAATACTATTGAATTTTTTTGGAAGCCACCTTTTCTCATTCTCAGTCCATGGAAATTGGGGACAATGATACACCCACAGCTCCAGAGGTGAGTCTTAGATGGGCTTAAACCAACCAGAGCATCACATCACATTGGTCACAACAAGGAAGAACTAAGAGGCAATATAACACACATCAATCAGAGGGAATGAGATGCGTAAAGACTTTCCTAAGAATTTGGGGATAAGGGAAGAAGAAGCTTAAGGTTGACCTTAAAAATCTGTAGACTGGAGTTACTACCACTATCTTGATGGAACTTGAGTCTAAGCATCAAGTCAATGCATGAAAGAAAGCAGAGTTGAGACAGAGAAATCCAGATCCCAGTGACATTGTGTGAATTCCAATCATTTGCCTAAAAACAGCATTATCCCAGATCATTTCCATGTACCTACTATACTCACTTTTTGTTGGACGAGTGTGCACTATTGCTTTTAATACCTACTCAACACATTGCTCCAGAGAACTACCATTGAACAGTAGGCTCTGTTATAAGATGAATGGCCATTTCCATAAGAGACCATCCACCATTTCTCCTGCCATTACATGTCTAGCCAGTTCTCCACAGAAGGATCAAATCTAGGAGCTAGACCTTATTGATGTGATGCTGATAACTAAATTAATTTACAGTAAATTTAGTATGGACTTAAATCTGCCAGCTTCAAAAGCTTATTTGAGGTGGTTATAAAACATAAGCACATGTAAAGTAGAATGAGGCAAAATGAAAACAAATAGAAATCTGAAAAATTAACATAAAATAAATGCTGGAGAAGCCTGCTATTGCTCCCTGAGTTCATTCTGAGTTTTCTGACAGCAAGGAAGAAAAGAAAAAAACTGATTTATATAGTCCTAACACTCTGATGAAATGAAATCCACAGGTTTGGTTGCAGAAGAAATAAGCCACCGATATTCATTCAAATTGGTCTACCATGTGGCAAGCCCTTTCCATGTATTTTATTCACTCCTCTGCATAAATTGGTGGAGGATTAGTCTCCAAGATGTAGCAGTAAGAAAGCAGAGATTCAGAGAAATTAAATACCTAGCCCATGGTGTTAGCTATAGCACCTGGTGGAGCCAAGCCCAGATCCATCCACCACCTCCTAGAATTAAAGCTATGTGAGAGCCATGAGAAGTTAGCAGATACTCATTTAATACCCAAGAGGATGCAAGAATCCTCACATATGTGGTCACAGTTGATCTTCCCATCAGCCCAGAAAGGTCATGTCCCATGTGACATGTGGGAAAGCCATGTTCAACATGCTTCTTGATTCTGAATAAAATGAAGTTCTAAAAGGGAGACTCCTCAAATCAAGGATATTGGCTATTTGATGGACAATATCTAACTTCAGTTTGACAAAAACACAGAGCATCCTTCCAGAAGGATAGTTCTCATATAAATGAAATACCATTAAATTCTAGTTCTACAAGGCATGTCTGTAGGGGAACTAAAACAGCCCAGGCTAAGCATTTTGGTTTCTGATGACTTTACTAAGTAAGAGTACAGAGCTTAGAGGATCTAGGAAAATGGAGAACTAGCAATGCTGTTCTGACTCTCTTTCAAATTGCCTATGTCTTGAGCAGGCCTGTGGGAAGGGCTAGGCTTCTGCATCTCTCTGCTGGATTCTCTAGATTGCAACTAGAATGATCTTTCTAAAATGCAAATCTGAGCATGACATTATCCTGCTTAAAAACCCTTATTAAAACCGCACATTGCTTGGATAAGTTCCAAGATTCTTAATGTGTTCCTTTATGACTAAGCCCTCACACTCTGGACTCATGTATCACCCCTCTCTTCCCCATGCTCTGTGCTCTAGTCACATTGAGCTACTTTTAGGCCCCGTTGCACCCTCCCCTCACCTTCTGGCATTTCTTTGTGTTGCTTCTTCCTCCAAGAATGCCCTCTCTCTCACTGCTCCCTCCTGGGTCTTTCTCAAGCCATCTTTGCCTGGCGTGCATCCACTTACATTTCAGGAGCCAGATCGGACCTTGCCTTCCCCAGGACGCCTCCTTTGACTCTGACTTCTGGACTGAGATGGCCATAGCACTTGCACTCCTGGCACTCCCACACCAAAGCATTGTTGCCTGATTTTACACTGGACTCACTCATTTCTCTGTCAAAGTCCTGGGGCAGTGTAAGGTGCTTGCTTGATGTACAACGTGCTTACAGTCTATGAAGTGAACAAACGAATGTCTTGAGCTTGAAATGTTTGGATGTACACAGGTAAAAGAGATGATGCTGGTTGTGGACACTCGAATTCTGAGTGAAATTATTTACTAGGCATAGGAATGAAGCTTTGGACAAAAATTAATGACGTACTGGAGTAGGTCCAAAATGACATGGAGTTGAGGCACTGAAAGATAATATCACCATAGGCTAGTTGGGACAGTGGCTTCTGAGTCAGGGACCTATGTGACAGAGCATCAGATGTTCCTGCTCTGGGGGCCAAGCCTGGGCTGAGTCTGGAGGTGGGAACTGAAAACCCAGCCACTGGAATGCATGGAGCATGGGAGCAGGGGACAGAATCTATCCATGCTGAGCTTTATGTCTGACTATATTTTGCTTGTAGCAGGGACAGTTTTAACGTGGGTCTATCCCTAGCAGTCTCTAGAAGTGTACACAGAAAGCCTCAGAGAGCACACACATCACAGACACTGAACAGAGCCAACACTACATATCTCAGCTTCCCTGGCTGCTCAGTCCTGGTCCTTCACATGCCAATGGGGCAAGGCGATGAACTTTGGTAGGAAGAGCCCTTAAACAGCCATCAAAGGCTCAACACTGCTCCAGTCTCCTCTAGTTTGGGAGTCCTGTCACCTTGGGACACATCACCATCTCTCTGAGCCCCAGATTTCTCATCTGGAAAATGGGGATAAAGATACCTGCTCTGCCTACCTCAGAGGTTGTCGTGAGGATCAAATAAGATAATGGCTGTGGAAGAGCTTTGAAAACTGTAAAGTGCCGTGGAAATGCCAGAGAGTGTGATTAAGAGACAGCGCTGCCCCCACACTTACTTCAAAGGGGAGAAACAGGGTGGAGAAGGCTGACACGCTCTGCTTTTGAAGTGCACAAGAGCAGCTCTCAGCAGAGAAAAAACAGCATTGCTGCTTAAAAGGCAACTTTCAAAACAACCATTTTCTCTCTGAAGGGAGAATATAGTTGGGAGTACTTCAAAGGCTGGGGAAAATTTCCAGAAAAAAAAATGACGTTCTCAATCCAACTTTTAGTAAAGTCAGAGTTATTAAAAAACCTTCAGAACTCTTCACTTATTCAAAAAGAATTTTAATGCATTTAAAAATTAAAAACCGTTAAGAGGGGGCAGACAAAGGCACTATTTTCCCCATTCCTTAGGATCATACTGCAGAAGGTGGATGTAATGAGTCTGTCCATCGTCCGCTGCTTCCTCTGATTAAACATTCTCTCCAAGGCTTTCCTCCCTGTCCTGATAAATTTCATACCAAGAATAAGTCACCAGGAATAGGCCCTTATCTTCCCCTATCCATCTCTGACACCTCAGTATCAAGCACAGTGAGATTATTTATTTGGTTTTTCTTTCTCCTTCCTTTAAATATGGCAGCCTACAAAAGATCAACTTTGAGAAGCCAGAGCAGAATTACAATATCCTACTTAAAGTGAAAAGATATCCCCACTTCCAAGCAAAGAGAGAACCCCTTTTAAAAGAACTACACACAAAAATAAATGAAGCCCTGGCCTTGGTCTTGGTCCTAGCTGGAAGTGAAGTAGCAATGCAAGAGGAATGCCTGGCCATGATGCCCAGGAGGTCATGCCAACTGGAACTTGGCCAGACCCATATGGAAATGTGACTGTGCCCTCCTCCCAGCCCTCTGTCCCTCTCTACTTCCAGTGTTGTACTGAGGAAGCAGCCGGGGACTGAGGTCCTCAAGGTTCTGAGGAATCAAGTATTCCTCTCAATTCTGCCCTGGAGGGACTCTCCAGGCCCCTGTGGACATCACAGCAATGTGGTTACTGGGAGATATGGCTTATTTTTCCCACGGTTTACCCAGGCCTGTAGAATAGAATCAAATTAGATACCTGTGAGACAACATGCGATGCTCAACTGGGTGTTCACATTTTCTACTTTTATTAGACATACACAACTAGACAGGGGTAGAGGGTGAGCAGGAGAAAGTACAGAAAGAATTCACTCTTTCCAAAGGGGCAACCCACAGAGAGGAAGCTCTTTCTGCCCCCACACCCCACCAGATCTGCCTCAGAGTTTATTTTTGCAAAGAGCTTTGAAGGCAGAAGTTAAAGAAATCTCAGTGGCCTGAAGTCAGAGAACGGCAGCTGCCAAGGGAAGATTAGTCCAAAGGAAAGGAGAAAGAACACCCGCAAGCAGGGTGATGTCATAGGAGAAGAGGCTGTCTGAGCCCCAGCTCTTCTGCCGCAGTTTTAAGCAACTCCATTTAATTAAAGTTGTGCCTTGCGCTGGCATGAGAGCAATGGAAGTGTCAGTTTGCTTGTCAGGAGCTCCTCTGCCGGGAGCACAGATCAGAGCACCCGTGGCTGAGTGCCAGGCTTCATCTCCAGCACAGATGGGAAGGCCAGGGGTAATTACCCCGCCCTGGCCAGTCGCCTTCCCGGGTGAAATTACAGAAAAGTAGGAGACAGCAGCTCCATCTGATTCTTATTCAGCATCATTTCCAGGGAAGGAATGAAGACAATCAACCATGACGTCCTGATTTGGGCAGGATGGCTGCCCTGAACCTTTCTACTCTGTGGACTGCTTTGTAGGAAAGTTAAGTCAGAGATGCAGGCACGCTGTGAGTTAGCCCCGCAGTGTTCCACTCTGGCACTCAGCTCCACAAGTGTAGCTGGTTAATTGAACTGTCTGAACTCTGTGGGGCACACACATGAAGAGATTTTCCTCCAATCTCTGCCTTCAGTTGTGCTTCATCAAATCTCTTCCCATCTTTTAAGTATCGCTTGGAAAAATCCAGGCCTTCTGGTCACTTCCAGTCTAGATTGCAACTTACCCTCTCTCGTCATAGGCCAGGCTTTGGCCAAGGGCATTTGAAGCAGGGAGGAGAGAGCCCAGTCTGTCTTGTTAACTGCATACATTTCAATGCACTGAGGACAGTGTGACCTGCCTGTGGGGTATGTCAGTGAGTGGTTAGTGTGCTTAGTACCCTTCCTGAGAGTGTTACCCTCTCCCTTGGTGTCCATCTATGCAGCTACAGAGCTGATGTCTCTTACTCATTTTCTCCATGCTCCACAGAGACTATCCAGGGCCACTTCTGTGTCTTCTGGGGACCACTGGCAAATGGGGGATGCCCCATCTTCTTTTTGAGCAGACTACTCCACAGTTCCTGCTTGCAGGTATGTTTGAAAACCCTCTCCTCCAACTTGAAGGAATATTCTGTGATGCCACCCTCCTGCCATCCCTGGGCACCCATTTTGTAGATTAGGAAATTCAGATTCAGTAAGCATAGAAGACCAGCATATAATTTGTGTGAAGGTGGTGCTGATAGACAGTACAGGTCACTGTATGTGACTCAGAGGTTATGGAGGAAACTCGTTCTATGCCAACAGACCAGGACTAGCATGTGGCTGACAAAGAGTGAATGTGTTCTGTTGGCTTGCATTAATTTTGATGATGATAAGAAGAGAAATAACAAAAATTGGTCGAGGACTATATATTTGGTATCTCTTATGCCTTCTTTCACAGCTTTTTAGCCCACATTTTACATCAGCTTTTGCTGGGACAACAACTTTTATGCAAGTATAACTTGGTAATGCCTTGTTTCAGCTACACCCTTCAGCTGCACCCTTCCTTTTGAAGGATTCTCAGATTCCTCAATATGGGACGTTGGGGGAATCTGTTGGAATTTCAATATACAATTAGAAAGTGTAAGGAAGTTAACACAAAATAAGGGCATCTTTGGCCACTGGGCAACAATAAATGAACTCTTCTTCCATCCTAAGGTGGACAGTTCCAAGATACACTGCTTTGCAGAGGATCCCAGCAAGACTGATCCTGAGCTGACACCAGGGGTGACCAACTCACGAATATACCATGTATTGGTCTTTTCTTCTTCCTGTTTCCCTCTTCCCAGGACTAGTATGTAGACCTCCCAGACTCCCATTTCCATTCTCTGCTCCCTCTTCTCCAAACAAATTTCTTGTCTGCAAATCTTTGTCTCAGGCTTCAGAGGTGACCCACACTAAGTTGATTAACCATGTTTGGTCATTTGTTAAGTGCTTTATTGTAGATCATCTGCTTTAACCCTCAAGCAACCCTATGAGGCAAATGCTATTTTTGTCCCCCTCTGATGAATCAGGAAAATAAGATGCAGAGAGGTGAAATAAGAGAAGCCAAGTACCCTATGGGTGGGTTGATGACCCCAGTGAATTCAGGTAAGAACATTTCTCTAACCTGGGGCAAACCTAGGTTTGGTTCTGGGCACAGACCTCCTCACAGGAAGTATGTCCATAGGAAGCCCCCAGGATGATGAGGGAAATAGAATCTCAGCCTTAGGAGGGAGAATGGGAAAAGAGGGTGGCAGAGACCAGAAAACATTCAGAAGGCACATGAGAGCAACCTCCTCTTCAGGACTTTGTGTGGAAGTGAGAGTGGTTTCTTCTGAGCTATTGGAAAGACAGAACAATCACAGTGCAAGGAGGCAGGTTTGTGCTCAAGGAACAGAGTGAGTAGCCCTGGCATGCAGCAAACCTGATGCTGCAGGTGGGAGAGCTGAGGGTGCATGGCCAACTATTTATTGGGAACACAAGAATTGTGGGGGAATTCTATCAGATTAGGGCAGGATTCTAATTTGAGGCTGACAAAAATTTGCCTCTTCACACACTAGTCCAAGACAGCCTTACCCTGGCAGCCTCTTGGGACTCCTTTGAATCCTTACTGCTGTTAGGGCTACCAAACAGTGAGATTTCAGTAGGGTATAGAGCGGGCAGTATGCATTTCTAGGCAGGAAAGATTACTGTTGGCTGAATAAGGGGCTTATTCCACCAGGTAATGTGTAAAGGTAAGAACCTACCTTGAGATTAATTTTTATTCACTATAGTACTTAAAACAGAGATGGGCACAAAGATAGTGCCCAATAAACGTGCATAATCTGCAAATGAATTGAAAAGATTACTGGTCAAAAGCCATCTGTGAGTTCCAAATTGGCCTGGTGCCTCAGCTGTAGCCCAGCTCTGTCCCAAGTCCCCCTTGATGTGCTTGGAGCATCCACCTAACTATGAAGTCTTTCCTTAAAGCCCAGTGAAAGGTCTTCAAACCCTGAGAAGGAGCCTAGGGCTGGAAAAGGAGCAGATGCAGGACTGGACCCAAGAAATGGGTCAGTGGACTAGTGAGTAGATTGTTCATGGTCGTTTGGGGGCTATGAATACTGAGTGGATGAAAAGCTTCCTGCTTGGAGGTGGATGCTCCATCCACAGGCACAGGAGGTGGAAGGACTGCCATCACAGACTTTACCCTTGGTATGTGAGTTAAACACACACAGAGTTGGGCTGGAAGGGGGCCATTACCTCTAACCAGTTCTTCAGAGAGAAGAAGAAATGGGCTGGAAAACAGGCAGTTTAGAAAGGAATTTAAGGAAATGAGGCAATCAAGACCCAGGGTGGGAGAGTCCCAGCCCTCGTCAGATACATTCTCTATCCCCTAAACCTACTGACTTCATACACCATGTGAATGGCCTGTGGCCCAGGGAAATTTTGTCCCAGTGTCTGGAGGAAGAGGTCCAGACAGTCAGGAAGCTCCAAGGAAGGGAGACTGAATCAGCATTTAGGGTCATTAGCTATCTCACCTCCAGCCCAGCAACTCTCCTGATGAGAAGGAAAGGCCTCAGTAATCAAGGAACAGGGCACAGAGAGAAGTTGTCTTTAGACTGAGAGGAAACCCTGAAACCATTGGGACCCCTCCTGCTTTCATTAAGCCAAGAGGTAAAGGAAATACACCCAGGCTCTGCCAGATTCTCTTCACCCCCACTGTCAACTCCTGGCCTACATGGCCACAATAGCTCCTCCTGGGTCTCCCTGCCTCTTCGCGTGACCCCGGCCAATTCATTCTCTACACAGCAGCCAGAAAGAATCTTCTTGAAATGGATGTTCACCAGACTATGCCACCTGAAACCAAATCCAGATGCTACACCACAGTCTTCGGGGCCCTGTGTCCTTAGCCCCATGTCCTTCCCTCTGGCTCATCTTGAATCTCTATTCCTCACTCACCATACACCAGACATACCATCTCTCTTTCATTTCCTCAAACACAGAGCAAGTCCTGTATTCCAATTGTGAGCATTTACCTGTACTGTTCTCAGTGCCTAGAACCTGTGTTCCCTATTCTTCACACAGTTGCTCCTTCTCATCGTTCAGGGCAACATTTGAAGTCACCTCCTGAGAGGACTCCCTGATCTCTGCAGATGAAGTAGATCCTGCACCTGTGTACCTTCACATCCATTCCTTATCTTTCCCCTGATATTTTGTGTCTTGGAGGTGGGGGCAGAGGGATACAGACCCCTGAAGCTAGTGTTTCCCATTGCCCCTTGTCCACCGCATCTAGTCGGGTTCAGCCAATGGGAGACACGACAGAATGTTAGAGGGCAGGGGAAAGGGAAATGCTAGGGGCTTCTCCCTCTTTCTGTCTGCTCAGGTAGCATCTCTAGTAGTGTAGATAGCTTTCAGGGCAATTAGAAGCCTTGGAAGCATGTTAAACAGAGCAGAGGCACCGTCAGTTGACTTTTTTTTTTTTTTTAAATAAAAGATCACAATAATTGTTTTGGGGAAAATGTGTTAGACTTGGGGAAAGGATTTAGGAGGCTGTCCCAGTGAGAAATGATAATGACTTGGACTAGGGTGATTGTAACTCAGACAGAGAGAAGTGGGCAGATTAAAGCTGTCTTTGAAGGAAGAATTACCAGAATTTGGTGATTGTTTGGATGTGGTGCTTCAGAAAGGGGTATGGTCAGGAATGACTTCCAGGTTTCTGGCTTGAGCAACTGGGTAGACAGAAGTTCCATTTATTATGATGACAGACACTGTAGTGGAACAGATATTGTTCTGTTCATGAAGGAAATATTCATATACATTCCTGTGACCTATTTTTCCCTATCCTGCAATACCTTTTATCTTTATATGTAAGCTATTATCTATCATCTGTCTATCTATCTATCATCTATCACATTTTGAAGTTTGGATTAAAGTGTGTGTACTATGCTGTGATTTCATTTTCCTATTTGTTTGCTATTATATATTCATTTGCATTCTGTATTTACTGTCTATTTTGTACTTTGCCAATTTAATAAATTAGATTCTGTAGAGTTTTCTGGTATGTGGTGGATACCTTAGGGTTTTCTACATACACAATAATGTTGTCTGTGAATAAAGGCAATTTTACTTCTTTGTTCACATCTTTGTAACTTTTTCTGTATCTGGCCTTATTACAATGTCTAGAACCTCCAATGCAAAGTTGAACAGAAGTGATGAGAGGACTGTCTTTGCCTTGATACGAATCTTAGCTGAAAAGTGTTGAATACTTCATCATCAAGTACAATATTTAACTATAGGATTTTTTTATTTTGGTAGATACTCTTCATCAGTTTGAGGCAATTTCCTTCTGTTCTTGGTTTCTAGTTTTATCATGAATAGTTGTTGAATTTTGCCAAATATTTTTCTATATCTATTAAAATAATCACAATTCATCTTGTTAATGTGATAAATTAAATTATATTTGAAATTTAAGCCAACTCGCATTCCTGGGATAAATCTCTCTTAGCCCAAGTGAATTTCTGTTTTTATGTAGTGCTGGATCCAATTTACTAATATTTTGTTAAGTATTTTTCTATGTTAATGTCTTTTTTTCCCCTTTCTTATAAAGTATGTGATCTTTATAGCTAATATGTGGTGCTCTGGGGATCCTAGAATATATCAGAAGTTCACAAGGATTCTTCTCACTGACTAGGTACAAATTCTACTGTCTCCCAACACCGTGAGCTGTCATGTACCTTTGTTCAGCTTTTGTCCTGCATCATCTGCTCCCTGGCAGGCATTATGGGTCCTTGTTCTGTGCATTCAAGCCACCCTCCAAGTCACGGCAGCAGCTTCAAACCCCGATACCCACCTCCTCAGTTCAGTGAGACGATGCTATACCTCTCTGCAAAATGATAAGAAAAGTGTCCCAGACAGAAAGTCAGGTGGACTTGGGGCCGGCCCATGTTGAGTTTCCCTTCTCTCAAGGATTATAGTTCTGCTCTGCTTATTGTCCAATGCTGTAAATAATCACATGTATTTGTTCACTTTCAGGGATGGGGAGGAGGAGGAGGAGGAATAGGAAGCTTTGTTTTTTATTGGGCACTCAGTTGGTGACTTAGTTAACCTGGAAAGGCATGCCCTTCCATTCAGAGAAGTTTCCTTAATTTCTTTATTGCTGAACGCTTTCCTTCGATTTTCTCTGCTCTTGCTTTTGGGAATTCCTATTATTTTGATAGGAATGATAGGATAGGAATAAGAAGAATTATTTTGGATCTCTCAGACCTTCTTAAAATGTTCTATGGTTTCTCTTAGACTATATTTCTCTTTTTGTTTTCTGATTTCTATTTTCATTTTTAATTTTATCTTCCAATCCTTCCATTGAGTTTTTTAAATCAATAATCATATTTTTGTAATCACATTTTTAATTTTTGATTGTATCTTTGTTCCCTAAATGTTAATGTTTATAGCCTCTTCTTCTTTTGTTTCATGGAGATCTCTTCTACTAGCTGTCAGAAGACATTAATGATAGTTTCATTTTGCTGCTGTTGTTATTCTTTTATTCTTACACTTCCCTCAAGTTGCTTTTTCTCCCACTTGTTTCCATCTCTGTGTTTTAAATTAGAGGACTTCTTCTGTTTTCTAGTGATCTTTGATTGTCCACTTATTTTGAGATTAGGAAACTGGAGGTCTGTTTGGGAACTCTGTGAAAGTGGCTAGAATGTCCCTACTGTGAATGTCACACTGTGAAGTACCGGCTGAACTTTTCTTTGGAAAACTCCAATGTCATTATCTTAAGGTCTGTCATCCTAGCCTGGTCAGATTCCTCAGAGAAGATTCTTCTGATCTACTTCCTGGAAAGTCAAGTCTGGCTGCCAAAATCCTGGAAGCTAATAGTGAAAAGGGAACTGGCAACCTCAACATCCAGTGTATAAATTTTCATGGAATCCCTCTCTTTCACTTATGGTGACCTTGCTTCATGTGGACCTAAGAGAGAACTTCTCTTCGATCTCCAGGGTAGAAGTCTCCAATATTCTGGAAGGGTAGAGAAGGAGCAGTTGTCCACCTTCTTGGAGTGGGAGGGATCTAGAGAACCACATTCATCCTGATTTTAGGTCTGTTTTCATTCCCATGCTCAGGGGTACGAGGAGAAGCAAGTCCTGAGCCTTTTGAAGGCTTGGGGTTGGAAACTCATTTGCTTTTCAATTGTCCTGACTGTGGCTTTTAGATTCAGCTTGCCTTAAGCTAAGTCACATATGACATGTACATCTGCAATCTGGCTTTCAAAAATATTGTTTCTGCTCTTCTCATAGTTCCTTTGTCCTTTAAGATTTATGCCTTTTATTTTTTTTAAATATCATTTTAGTAGAATTTTGGAGAAGACCCCTATATTTTTTTCAATGAACAGATGAAATGATGGCTCGATACCTAAGGCTAGAACTGGTAGTTCACAGTTACCAATGGGCAGCAAATATGCAGTCTTGCCAGGTTTTCCAAAAATATGCAGTGCTAGGATAAATATAAACCTTTCCCCCAAACTCCAAAGCAGTAGACTAAGAGGGTGTAAAAAGAACGTCTACCCTCTATACATGGTGAGCTTAGGAAACTCATTGTCACAAAAATTGGTATAGGCTATTCATTCACATACAGTTGTTTTTTCAAATGTTCAGAAAAACTTAGGGAAGCAGAGTCATAGTAGATCACATAAGGGAGCAGGCATTTGAGACCCATCCAGGAGCCCATATTTTTCCACGATAGCCCTTGGCTCCTGCACTCATCGACATTCTGAGCTTAATATCCCCAAGCCTCTCTGGCTCTTGGCCACAGCCGCCTCAACTCAGACCCAACAGAAAGTTGCTTTTCCATTGTTATGGTTGGTTGATAGAAGGTGCATCCCAGTGTCTAGGTAAACAGGACTCTGTGGCGGCTAGCTATGTTCTCAACTATAGCCCTCAGCCTCTGTTCATTTGGGAAAGTAACCATACCAGTCATCAGCTATTTCCAAAATACTTGGGAAGAGAGTATTTCTCTCTAAGATGTTCTTTAATAAGAAAGTAAATAAGCTTTATAAAGTGAACATGATCAAGTGAATATGATCTGCAATGCTCATAAGATGGAAAAAGGTCTTAATACAAATGGACCATCATACAGAGGTATCTGTACCTCCTCGTTCAGAAGTAGGTTTCCCCCCATTCTGGGCCCTGAGCACTACAACCCACCTTACCCTTCCCAGCTTTCTGCACCCAGCCTCCCTGGGACCATTCTCTCAGAGACACAAGGCTGTAAACCACACACTGTCTGAAGCAGCCTCCAGCTTCCAGAAATCCATGGATATAGACAGGCCATCTCTTCAGTCCTGCCCCTTCCCATTCACCCTCAAGGGGATATAAAAATATAGAAATGGCTGGAGAAAGGGCATTACCAGGTAAAAACTTCTTCTGCAGGTTGAGAGATTTCATTTTGATCCTGTCTTCAGTACTGTGTTATGATACAGCAATGTCATGATCACTTCACAGCCATGGAAGGAATTATTTTCACTAGCATCTTTCATTTCTGATCCCCTCATCCTCATGTGTCTGCCTGCTGACAAACCAGACCTGTCAGAGCTACCTGTCACTGCAGGGGGAAAAAATACCTTTTTGACAACTGTATCTTCCTCCAGCATACTCTTTGTACCTGATGTCTGCTTCCCAACCCGTGTTTGTGACATTTTTGTTATTTCAAAGGGCCTCATGAAATTCTCCAAAAAAGGAATCTCAAACCCAATTAATTTAAATTCATTTTTGTGTTGAATGTGCTACATGACATATTTAGGAGGGAATGTGTGCATCGTAAAGTGAAGCTATGGGAGGGCCTTGCTGTAAAGAAGCAGCATCCCTCATTAAAAGCAAACCCAGGAGTCTCCAAGGACCTAAGCAGGGAAGGGCACCAGGAGGTGGCTCATTGCTGTTGGGGTAGGGGAGGGTGGGGGATGCTTGCTTCTAATTCTGATGTTAGCTCCACACTGGTGGGGAAATTTTTCTAGGTGGAAATAAATAGTCCTTCCTAGTTTCCCTTTAAATAACACCACCCAGTGACAATAACAACTTACCCTTCCCTCCACCAGTCCTACCTTCCTCATGGATGACATGTCAAAGCCACATCAAGCCCCAGAAGTTCTCTGCTGCATTACAAAATCTCAGCTTGCACTCTCTACTCCCCAATTCCTGAGTCAGGCTGTTCTTGTTGGTTTTGACTTTTGTTTTAATAAAGACCAATAGAAAAGAAAAAGAAAATATGGATTGGCAAGGAGATGTTCAGTAGGGAATTTCTTGTTCTCCAAGTTCAATGCCAACCTTTTGGCTTTCTATTTGGGATGGCGGTCTATGCATATGCATTGTCCTCTCCCCCTGCAGGATCACACAAAAGTGTCAGTGACATTTGGTAAAAAGAATAAATCCATGGCAGCCATTAAGTAGAAGGAAGAGTATCATCAGTGGAACAGAAATGATAAAAAATTTATGGACAATAGAATACGGATGCAACTGGATTGTTGCACTTGAAACCATGAGGGAGAAGGTTCTAGCAGCTGTAAGTGCATTGTTTCCCAGGGGAGCCTCAGAGGGTCTCCCAGCTTGCATTTGGCTATGGAGTGATAATCAGAACCATTAGTTGCAGGACTATCTACAGCCCTGGTTTCCAAATTGTTTTGAGTCACATATACTTGTTATTTGTTATTAAAAAAAAATTTAAGCACACATCCACAATTTATGTAAATTTATAAATTATATACATATATCATACTCATCAGCAAATATCTCAATATAATTTATATTTAGGTGAGATTAATCATTAATGATCATAAGTGAGACTTTATCTTCCAAAGGGTCTTCATGACAGTTCTGAATTTTAGGGACAAAATCCTCATCAGATCTCATGAAGTTATTATTATTTTCATCACATAATGCAGTGAATGAAAGTTAGAAGTATCAGCTTTGCTATTCTCCAGTTGTTTACTAGGGTTGGCATTTTTAAATTCTCTTTGATTCACATTTTTTATGCCAGAATTTTTAATCACTTAACTATTTTGCAAGGATTACATTTTTTAATGGAATGTATTATCCATAAATCTCCTTAGCCAAGAAGATATAAACTGCAATTCATCACAAGACAATCAAACCAGCAAACAAGTGGATTAAGGAACTCCTAGTCTTACTTCAGAAATGACAATCCATATGCTAAAGTTAGTAAGCCTTACTGCCTTTCATATTTTAGACAAAATTCATGTCAGTAAAAGTGCTAAGCTTTTCTTTGCTCACTAAATGGATTGATCTTGAATAGCTCTCAGGGAGAGCACCCCTTGAGTCCACTGGGGTGTTATCCACTGGGCTGGGTGGCCCTGTACCTCCCTGTACCTGGCTGGCCCTGAGGCCCACAGCATGGATGTTGGAAAAATGGAAAGGAGAGACTGTGTACCTCCCAATCTCCTCAGCAGACCAGTAAACAGAAATGGAAGTCACTGTATTCAAGAGTAAATACAGTAAAGCACTGTGGCAAGGGTCAAGGCCAATGTATTTAGGTAGTGGTGGGAATTGTGAACTTAACATGTCTGCCCAAGTTCAACATCAGTACTACCCCCCCCCCCCGCCCAAGGTCTTGTACTTTGGGTACAAAGGGTCCCTTGTGCGCCCTCCATACCAAACAGCCTTGTCTTCCACTCATGAATGTGAAACATCAGCCAAGGGTCAAAAAGTCTTTGAGAAAAATCAACAGCATGGAAGGAGAAACCAAAATGAACCAAACCAATAACAACAAATCAATCAAGGAAAAGAAAGCAATTTAAAAATGGTACTTCTTACTTGGATTCTTAGAGTTGTTGAGACAACATTTAAAAGGATTAACTACCTGTTTTCCCTCCTATGCCCCAGGGTTACGGAAGGAATCCTTGTGTATTAGAACTACTTAGTATCTCCACTGTGGTAGGAGAAACACAAGCCCACACAAATGATAAAATTGTATTGAACTTGATTCTCACACACACACACACACACACACACACACACACACGTAAAACCAGGGACATCTGAATAAAATTGGTGGATGGTAAAAAATGTCAGTATCTTGGGTGTGATATCATACTATAGTTCTGCAAAGTGTTGGGGGAAACAGGGCAATGTGTACATGAGATCTCTCTGTATTATTTAAAATTGCATATGAATCTATGAAAATCTCAATTATAAATATTGAGATACATACATTTTAGTGATGAGAGGATATGGACAATAAATGAGCAATAATGAACAATGAAAAACATATATAAAATGTAAAAGCAAGGCAAGGAAACTATAGTTCCTGGGAATACCTCTTTATAGAGGTAGTTAGTGAAGGCCTGTCCAATAACAGCATTGAACCAAACTGTAAGCAATAGAAAACTAATGTGATACGCATTTAACTCGAGATATTATACATGGCAAAATAATTAATAAGAGCAAAGTATGATTTCACAAAATAACAAAGGAATGATCTAGAAAAAAGATACAACAATTATGAATTGTCAACAGAGATCCCATTATAGAACTTGCATGACTAAGAACATGATATTCCTTAATTGTCAAATGAAGGCAGATCTGTTCTCTACTAATAATAAAAAGAAATTCTAGGCACAAAGGTAGAGTTATAGAAGTCTTTCTCTCTCAACTATAGAGGCTCTCTGCAGTTTAGTACATATCAACACAAATCACGTTTGCAGAGGGGAGTTGGGGCAGTAAGCCTGCTCGTGGAGGAGACCTGCAGACTTGCAGTGTTTTTGTGAAGATCAGATGAGGTCATATTATTTATTCAAGTGTCTAATTTACTACTTAACACTCAGTACACATCTGTGTGTCTCAGAATAGTATAAGCAATGCTGCAGTAACAAACAAACTCCCAAGTCTCAGGGTCCTAACATGAAAATGTTTACTTATTACTCAGATAAATTATAATGCAGGTCTGATAGCCATCCTTCACCCTATAGCTAAAACGCATGGAATATGAGATCTCAAGGTCAATGCAGCTAGGAAAGAAAGGTCTGGAGGATTTTGTAAGATGTTTTTAAGTGCAAACCTGGAACCAGCTCATAATATCACTCCACCTGCATCCCACTGGTCAGAATTCAGTCACATGGTTCTGAAGTAACTGCGAAGGAAGCTGGGGCATGTGGTCCTCGTGTGTGGACAAAACAGTATGGAGGGCACGGATCACTGTTGGTGCCAGAGGACTCAGTAAATGGAGACCCTGCCCTCCTGCCACAGCTCCTATTCCACTGCTATTACTTCTAATGTCCTAACAATAATGATAGCAACGCCTAACATCTGGCTATCCAGCACTAGCTACTTTTCATTATTTTGGTTTACACAACAACCCTTCCAAATACATTTATAATTTATTACTATAAATCAAGACTCAGGGACATTGAAATTGCCTGAAGTCACAAGCTAGTAAATATTTGTCTTATTACCAGTACTTTCCGTACTAAAAGAGAGAGCGTATCCTCCAAGAGGCCGGGGAGCCTCAGCACAGACTCTCTGGAAGACTCTAGCCCTTCCCAGCTCTAAGCTACCTGCCTGGTACATAACCATTGGAACATCTGTAAAAAGCTTCCCTCCACAGTAATTTTTTCTTTGATTTACTGGTTGTGTTAAAATTGTTGTTCTATAATGGTCAAGTCTGGAGGATGTTGCACTTAAAAAGAAAATTGCCTTAAATAAAAACGAATGATACTAAAATCCCTTCTCTCCCAATGAAATGATTCTCCTGTATTTTGTTCTCCTTGTGAGCACACCAAAAAAGCTTCTTTGGTCTATTATTTCCCAATTACCTCCTCTAGTGTTAGCTGAGAGCAGAGAAGGAAGATGGGATCATGAGGCTCATAACATTTGATCTTTTCCAGGCTTCAGCAAACCTGTGAATCACTTTCATAAGCTAAATCAATATCAGGTGTCACCTGGTGGCAGGTAAGGGCAATTCGATGGCTTTTCTAATACCTTGCAGGCATTGATTTCCCCACATATCAGGAGAGAGGAGGCTGAATAGGGAACGGAGGAGCGGGCAAAGGCAAAGTGACCGCGCAGCTTTGCAGGCGGGGATCAGGGGATCTTAGGGCTCACATCTGCCCTGACTTCACCCCGATTTCCCAGCTGCTGCCAGCCATGCCCATTTTCCTCAGAGCATTCCCAGGTCCAGGAGCCCGGAGAATGCTGCTTAGCATCGGTGTGTGAAAGTCAACCTAAACCCCACATTCACCAACTGAAACAGGGCAGTTCTTTTGCTTTCTCTGTTCTAAAGGGCCAAACTACCCAGACGGCATGACTAAACACTGCTCTCAGAGAATGTGAGACAGAAAATATGGTTCTCAAAGTCTCCTCTGGGATCAGCAGCAGCAGCATCACTGGGGAACTGTTTAGAAATGCAAATTCTCAGGCCTCACCCTGCACCTACAGGATCAGAGTCTCTGGGGGTGGGGCCCAGCCACCTGTGTTATCAAAAGCCCAAGGAGATCATCATGACTGCTACAGTTTGAGAACTGTTGTACTAAAAGAACCTCAAGGGATCATTAGGCTGAGCTCCCCATCTCCCAGAAATGAAAAGTCAGGCCCAGGGAGAGCTGTGGCATATCAGGATAGGAACCCAGTTTCTTGGCCTCCCTTCAGAACCACCCTTTACAGCTTTCTCTGGGCAGCTGACTAGGCACACTGGAGTCAAGTGGGGTGACCCTCCAGACTGCGGTGGCTGCTGTGCCGCAGAGCTAAAGCCCAAAGCCCATTGCTGGGAGGCCTTGTTGGGGACACTGGGAAGAGCCGTTTCTCAGCTGAGGGTAAGCCACTGACATTCCAGAGAGTAAGTGGGGAGTGGGCCGAGGGCATCCAAAGTCCTACCAGTGTAGTTGTGGCTGAACTGAATCCCCAAAAACACACAGATGCATTTGCTATGGGGAGGCACATCTGGGCTAGACTGCAAGCTTGCTTCTTGGGCATGTTTCTTCCCCAAGAAACAGCAAAGGCAGAGGAATGTGCTTATCTTTTGTCCTGGATGCCCCAGATTCTGTTCCTGCCTCCCTGCTCCCTCTGGTCTGGCCATCTCTCACCTGCTCTAGTGCAGGAGCTTCCTCAAGAATTGCCTCCTCCAATGTCACTGCCCTCCAGACACTCTCCATCCAACGCTAGAGAGAGAGACCTCCTTCCAACCGTGCTTAAAAATCTTTCCCCAAAATTCCCCAAAATCTAACCTCCTTGGCTTTGGGAGGAGATCTACACTCTCTCTCTGGCATATTCCATCCTCGGCAGCTGATGCCTGGCCCCCTCCAGCTTCCCCTCCTGCCACTTCCCTGTCCAGGCCCCAGCCCACCAGAAATGCTGCCCTCACAGCCCTGCCACTTAATTTCCACTTCTTTCAAGATCCAGACTGAGGTCCACTCCTCTCAGGAGGCAGAAGCCCCTCCCCACCAGCACCCTCACAGAAGCTGTGCCTGTCTCTGTCACAGCCCTGACCTTGGATTCAAAATATGTTTGTCTGTCATCCCCACCAGACAGTGAGAGACCGAGTGCAAAATAACCTCACTGGTGATGATGTCCTGAAACCACTAGCATTTATGTGCGTCCAGACTGTACATGTGCCAGAAACTTTTCATCGCTTGGGCGTTGCCCCAACTTCCCTCCTTTGAGTACCATCTTAGGTAGGAAATACATGGAAGTTTAAATTCCTATAGTTCCCTGGTTTTTTTTTTTTTTAATCCTAATTATGCATTATGCCAGCTGGGAAGGACCTCACCCAGCCCCTGCCTCTAAGCAAGACTGAAGGAGGCTTCTGGGCTCCTTTGTACAACAGTTGGTCTGTACACCTCAGTCAGCTTGGAGAAGGTACCGATCAGATGCTGGGGGCACTGCTCACACTGCAAGATTCATTCTCTCAGCTTTCCATGGTCAGCGGGCAGAACAAGAAACCCTTCAGGCTGGGTGCGACTCAGCCTAGAGCATTTTACCCAGAGAGACCTTTCTGAATACGCTTTGTGCCACTTAAAAGTTACTGTGTCTCCCTGCTTTTATCTAAATTTAACACCGTTACTTTTTCTACCTTAGTAATAAAGCAGACTGAAGTGTTTGGTGAAAGAGGTTCGAAATAAGAAGCTTGCTTTTCTTTTTATTTTCTTTCCTTTTTGTTCATATCTTGCTTTGGTGTTTTTTTTTTTTTTTTAATGAGGCACTCCGAGAATATTATAAATCCTCACAAGGCTCCCCAACTTACAGATGGAGAAATGTTCAAACACTTCCATTGGTCATTTGAAGCCCAGGCCATGTTTTCTATACAGAGAGGCTTCATTAATGGTGGTTCCCAGAGTATCAGGTAAGGTGAGGCAGGAATGGGAATGTTTAACCTTAAGCCTGCCGTAGGCCCTGGGGTCATCAGAGGATGACAAAGGAAAGCAAATGAGTCCACCAGATCGGTAGACTATTCACTGAGAGATCGTGGACCTCCACAACCAAGAGGGAGGAGAAGCAAGCTAGGCTACCCTCAAGACACCTCTACCAGGGGGGACATCTGGGTGTATCCCCCAGCTGTCCTTTTATAGCACCTCAACACAGCCTGGCCTGAGAGTTGGGCCAAAGTGCAAAGGATGGGACCTGCTCTTGGTCAGCAGAGAGGACAAGGCTGTCAGGTCTGCTGGGAGACTTTGGGTTCTCCTGAGGTAGCCTCGACCACAGCTTCATTCAGCCTGTTCCTCTACTTGGTATGAGTCATCCTATTTGTGTCTCCCTGCTCCAGAGTCTAGCTGTTCTTTCTTGCCTAAAATAGCCTGAAAGTCTCATGTTTGGCTATTTCAAGGCACCAGAATGGGAAAGAAATGTTCCTGAAACAGGTGTTTACCAACAGGTCCTCTCTTGCTTGTTTCAGTATTGCCAATCCCCAGATAGCTCCTCCGGGAACACCTCAGCTCAGAGTGACCTGGGAGAATTCCCCAGAGAGTGAACTTAGGTTAGCTCTAACCACTGTCGTATTAGTCAGGATAGGCCAGGTTTTGCTGCACCAAGCAACTTCAAAATCTCTGTGGCATAACACAACAAAACTGCCTTAGGCTCGCAGCAGGGTTCTGCTCAAATTAGAGACTTGAGACTCTGTGCTCCATGGTGATAGGGGTCTATCTTGACATGTGCTTCCATGACTACCACAGAAATGGGGAAGTACTCAGGCTCGTGAAGTCTTCCAGCTGGAAGGAGCACAGTTCATGCCAACTCATATTGCATTTACCAAAGTAAATCACAACAGCTCCACGTGGAAGGACATATAGAAGTACATGGAGCTCCCTACAGGAGTCCTATATATAAAAGCCCTCAAAGAAAGACAGAAGCATCATCCTACTATGTGCTCAGAAGGTGGGGAATGAGCTAGAAATATTTGGCGAGCGACCATAACCAGCATCTCATGGACCCAAACAACACATCTTCCCAAGCACGACGAGTCCACAGGTCTCTCTCACGCTGTTTGCCAAGAACTACGTAGAACCATGCTGACATCTCCAGATACAAACCCAGTCTGTTAAGAGACCACGCTCTCTCCCACCCCTCCTAGGGGAGCTTTAATTATAGAAAACAGACCTGTCATCTCTGCCACAGAATCCCAGGATATTGGGGAGAGTGAAAGAAATCTCTGCGTCACACAGTCTGCTCTGCAGCCTTCTTGAAGAAATAGGCCTGTTCTTTTTAAGGAAATTATAAAAAGAAGGAAAATCCTAGAGCCTCCTCTCCTCACCCATTCTAGTGCCAAATAATTATGTCCTTCCCATCCCTCCTTTCCGGACTGTTGAAAGCACTTGCAAATCAAAATAGTAAAAAACAAAACAAAACAAAAAACAGTTAACAAACATGAAATATTGAAAGCAGATATAGTGGGGAGGGGGTGGGAGAGTGAAAAAAATAGATCTCCTCAACCCACATACTCTCCCTCAGAAAGACTGTCTCAGAGACATACCCAGTTGAGCTGCAGGCTATGATATAATTAGAACAATATTGCCCAATTGCAAAGACATGTGCCTGTTTGCATGAAATGGAAGCATCTGCTGAAATTATTTGAGGTGTCCCATCACTAATTAAAAGAGCTTTCATTTATAGAGGATGCACCATATGGATGCTGTTGATTCTTGGGTTGCTGGATGTGAACGAGCACTGGGGGAGTTGTCGGGGCAGGTGTATGGTGAAGAATATCTGGCAAAATATGATTTAGTCTTCCAAAAATTCTTCTTACAAGGAGGTATGGGGGTGGGGGAGGTACCGCTGGAAGTTGTTTCAGTGAGGCACAGAAACGTGACACGTCATCCCAAATTGCACCCAGCTTGTCTGTGACCACTTATGAGCTTTACCCCTGAGGCTTGCTGTGTCCCTTTCACTTGTCAAGCCACTACCTTGTTTTCAAGGGGCCTTCCAGGTAAATAGGATCAGCTACAGAATTTGTGGGACCCTGCACAAAATGAAAACATAGGGCCCTCTACTAAAAGTTATTAAGAATTTCAAAATAGAAACAACAGAGCATTAAAATAAGTGCAGGCAATTCTGAATATGGGGTCCCTGTGCTACTGGAAAAAGTAAGATCTTCTGGAGAAATAGGGACCAAGATATAGGGAGGTTAAACCAAGAGTCATGTGAGACAATTGTCAGCCCAGCACATTACAGCCTTTAAGAGGCTTCCACAACCACACTCTTCTCTGAGGGCCACACAGCCCATGCTCTTGGCAGGACAGAAAGAAGAAACAACTTGCTATCACATCTCCATACTATGCAGAGCTGTGATAAAACCCAGATGCTGACTTTTGGCCCTACATGCTTTCCCCTACTTTATACCTCATCTACTCAGAAAGTTGTGCCCCCAGTGGACTCTGCTTTGCATCATTCTCTGCTAGCACATACCAACTCTAGGAGCCCATGTACATCCCATTTAGCACAGCAAAGTAGCCCAAACAGGTACCAGGAAAAACAAAGTCAGTATCAGCTGACTTATCTTATCATTCTTTCTAGTTAGAAAGGAGGTAATAGAATATTCAAGATGGGATTTTCAACCAACTTGGACTAGGGGGTCAATAGAGCATACTTTAAACAATTATGGAATTCTTTCTCTCAAAAAAAGATAATTGGGGACAAGGAAATAATAGCCACTGAATTGTCCTCTGAATCAGAGCTAGTGGTTTTTTTCTAAGTTCAGGGAATATCCCATTCCAAAATCACTTTGGGGTGCAGCAATACCCCTGTTTCAGATTCCGGTTTTTAAGAAGTGGTCTTGAGACGAGATCCACAGCATCCAATGGATGCAATGATTTTGTTGTTACAAGTAGGTATATCTGTACTTGGAAAGAAAAACTCAAAATCAAACACCCAGAGTCTCAACTTAAAAAACTAGAAAAAGAAGAGCAAAGTAGACCCAAAGTAGAGCAAGTTAAGAAAATTAATGGAGTATAAAGCTGGTTCTTTGAAAAGTTCAACAAGATTGACAAACTCTAACTACATAGATCAAGCCAAAAACAGAAAGAACACATAACACCAATTTAGTAATGAAAAGGGTTTATCACCACAGATCCTACACACATGCAAAGGATAACAACAGTTGGTTCGTTAGCATTCCCTGGAATACTATTCAGCCATAAATGCTTATAATGAAGTTAAAGAACATCTCAAAACATTGTAAATTTCACTCAGAATATTGAAGGCAGAAGCAGAATTCAGAGGCAGGCAGCCTGACCTCAGGGCTTGAGTGCTTTACTGTGATGCTACCCTGCCTCCTTTCCTCTGCCCCAGGGCAAATTGTCCCATGGAGCACCCAGTTATGTCTCCTTGACATCTGTCCAGGTGACCTACGTTGGCTTTCCAAGGCGATAGATGTGTGGAGCTGCACTATCAGTCATCCATTTATACAAAGACCATAACAATACAATTGCAGCAAAGAAGACAATCCTATCTATCGTTGTCTGTGGTAGTTCAATGTATACAACCAATATCCTTGGATTGAATTCCCTTCAACAAGGACCTTTTCCTGTCAGTGTAAATGTCAATGAACAAATTGTCATGGAGGGCCTGTGGACCATTTCTTTGGGTCCCCTGGTGGGAGAGAGCTTCCAAGACTTCAAGGAGTTTGTAAATGGGTGGTGTAGCATGATGAGATAACATATAGGAAAAAATGAGAGCTAGTATGCAAAGAGTAGATGAAAATGCTCGTAGAGACTGGGACAGAATTCAGGTTATGGGGACTGGGTTGGAAAGTGACAGAGCCCACAAGGAGAAAATGATACAGTCAGTAAACTCCAGGTATGATAAAAAAAAAAAAAAAAAAGACACATCTGTGACTCATTCCCATCTTTCTGGGTCCTCTGGTATCTGAGAAATGGTTTCTGGTCATCCTTTCAGTGGTTCTTCAAAGGATTTTCCAGAAAAATCTACCTGGGACTTCTTCAAACTCTTTGGCCCTGAAATGCTGGAGAGAAAAGAAATAGCACCGTCTGTGTGCCTTGAGTTTAAAAAAGAAGCAAATCAAGCAGCTGGGAGATCCAGATTTTACTCAATAACTGTCTACAGAGAAGAGGACAAAGAATCCCATAATCTGTTTAAACACAAGATAGGAAAATGATTGTTTTAGCCAATGTAATTTTTTATATTTCTAAATTGAAATAATTATGTTTCCGAATCAATCAAAAATTTCAATATAATCAACCTCCTTGATAAAATTATCCAGACTTATTTAAAGAAAACAAGAATTCCCCTCTTTTAATTTAATAGTATCAGGAATCAATTTCCAATTTGTCCTCAAGGAAAGTTTCCCACTTGGTCCATGGCATCCTCTAGGGCATCAGCATTTCCTCAGAGCCACCCCCCTCATCAATAGGCGTATCAACTTAGGACTAGCCAGCATCAGTGTTCCCTCCCTATAAGCCCCTCCCCCCAACACACACACACACACACACACACACACACACACACACACACTCACACACTTTTTCTCTGCCTCTAGAGAGAGGTTGGAAGACAAGATCAAAGTGGCACACACAGGTGGTGTGCAAACTGATCAAGACATTTGTAGGGGACCAGTCAGGGAGATGGGTGTCCCTGAAGTTGAGGAGACACACCCAAGAAATTGTTGAGAAAGAATTAGCAGGACAAATCAACTGTCTGTGCAGGGAAAGCAAAAGAGACAAATCCAAAGTGGTGACCAATATCCTTCCTAAAGTATGGGAGCCATGACTGCTCAACCATCACAGTGGCAAAATTGGGAGCAGGACAGGTGAGCAACTTTGTTGTCCTGTATTGGTGTGGGGAACTCAATATGGGTATCAGATGGCCCATGGGAACACCTGTGGGAAAAAGCAAATGCCTACCACTGAGTCTGGATGAGGCAAATGCCCTTGCAGCAGGAGGCATTACTCCATTGTGCCCCAAAGGGAATTTTTTTTTTTTTGACAGCAGACTACCATTAGATCTCTGTGGTCTCCAGAATAAAGTCTCCCCAGTCTAGACCTCGAGGTCCTCTGTGCACTGATAATCAAGATGATCTTCCATGGACCAATCAAAATTGATCACTAGCCATGGTACTAGAGCAGGCTGGCCCTGGAGGCCCCCTGTATGACTGGACATTAATCTTTAGTTCTGGGTTTAGGAGATTTCTATGGGAATGAGGTGGTGGTCTGAGGCTGATGGCAGTATGTGGGCAGATTTCAGTTTTTTAACAACCAGTATGGCCCTACCATAGGCAGAAGCTAAATCTGCCCAGCTGACAACATTATCTACAGTAACCCTTTAATTTCTACCCTTGTTCCAGCCAGATTGGTCTTCTTACCATACCCCCTAGTTTATCACACTAGGCCAAGACTCTCTGACTTTGTTTCTGATGTCATTTTACCTAGAACACCTTTCCACCCTCTGGATTGTTACTCAGAGCAGAGTGTGTACCCAGCTCCTACTTTCTCCTTGCCTGAGCTAGTTCAATACCAAGTGTCTACACCAGACAAGTACACACTGCATGGAAGTGTCTTCCTTTCATATAGTTCCTTGTAGGTAAAAATTATACCTGTTATTCTTTGTTCCTCCTTGTAGATCCCTTCCAAAAGTGTACACCCTACTGGACCCACAGCTGGCCCTCAGTAAATGTTTTCTGAAAGGAACTGAACTAACAAAAAAAAAATGATGCTATTGGAATAGTGAGAGAAATAATAAATGAAGAAGTGAGAATTCTCATCCTGTCCTCTCCCACCCTTACCCCCGTGGAACTACTTTTAACCTTACTGCACTTGATCTGTGTATTATCAATATCTGATGAGTATTCAACATTTATTAGCTTCTAAAAGTTTACCTGTGTGTGTATTTAATCTACAACAAACTTGTGAATCATATATTATAATTATCCCCATTTCACAAATGAAATATTTGAGATGGAACAAAGCAAGATTACTTGCCCAGAGAGGCTCCAGAACCCAATCACTTAACCTTTTGCTTGCTCAACTTTCAAATGAGTGAGGCTCTCTCCAGCATAGCTTTTCTTGGGTTTTCTTTACAGCTATTTAGGATTGATCCTTCCATACCTCCTCCATCCCAAGATGATGCTGATTTCTTCCTGGTAACATTGTAATGAGAGACAAGCCGGCACTCCATATGATCAATTTCTGAACCAATAAAACTTATCTAAATTTGTTCTGGATCAGTGGAAGTCCTTTCCTGCAATCCCACGAGCAAAAGAGAATATAGATTAAACGCTTTTGCTGAAAATTCCAGACTACTGTCCGCATACTTTTTGGCTATGCTGGTCGGAACATACTAATTATGTTGATGACCCAATGGAAGAAGTAAGCCTCCTGTTGCAACTTACTATTACTTTGACATCGATATTAATGGGCATTTTTTGGATACATTATGGATCAAACATTGCCCTAGAAGACACACATACATTCTCTCATTTATTCCTCCCAAGAGTCCAAAGAGGTAGGTATCATTATTATTTCCATTTTAGAATTAAAGAAACGAAAGCACAGTGAAGTTTACTAAGTTGTACAAGCTCTGACAGGTAGTTGGTAATGGACTCAAGATTAAAGACCTGACATGCTTATTCCATGTGCTAGAACCTAATCAGGACATGTGTTTATCTCTGCTTATTATTTAAAAGTTTTCACTGCCACTAGGTGTAATGCTATACACTAAAATGTGGTATGCTGGAAAGCCTACTCAGCTGAGAATCAGACAACATCCAGAAGCCTGAACCAAGCTTCCAAAAAACTCTTTCTTAGGGGTCCCTCAGTTCTAAACCTGTATCATCTTGTGATTCTGTATCTGAGTAAACAATATGGTACTTGATTTTGTCAAGACAACAAGGATTCATGTTCTTCGGAGACAGGTATTAAAAGATATATATATAGAGAGAGAGAGACATAACTGTTGATATAGATACAGATACTTAGAATTATTGAGCCTTATTCTGTGCCAGGCCTTATATCACTTTGGATTCAAGATTGCATATTAAACCTCACAACAAACACTAGAAATAAGTATTACATTCTCATTTTACAAATAGGGAAACTGAGATTCAGCAAGGTTGAGCAATCCTCCTACTGTTAAAGGGTGAATAAGTGACAGAACTCCTACTCCAGAATCATCAGATTCCTGAGCTAGAACTCAGTTGAGAAGCAGGCACCCCTCAGATGCACAATCAGTGATCACTTATTTTGTCACAGGCAAATGCCATCAGAATCATTAAAAACAGGGCTGACATCTAGTGTTTGAGAGGACTTAAGGAAGTTTTCCTGCAAATAGCAAGACTATCCTATGGTCCAAGTTTACCTTCTTGCACATGCTACAATACTGTTCTCATAAAACATCCTTCCCTATGGTTCTTGTAAAGCCCATAGGCCCTTGGATAGTTGGTCAAATGTCACTGCCTCTGGAAAATCCAGCTGCCTGAGACTCCCTGCCTTCCCCAGGTAAAGTGAGTCTTCCTCCTGGGCAGCCCCATAGCACTGGACATTCACTTTTATGGGGTTCTCCTTGGTGTTGTGGCCATTTCCTTGGCATCACACAGCAAAGGTTCATGGCTCAATCTCCATGACTCAATCTGGGAACAGTGTTAGCAACTTTAACAAATGCACAATACTTGGGTTTGATTTCCAGCTCTTGCGCTGGCTAGGTAGATGACCTTGGGCAGGTTATATAACTTTTTTTTTTACCTCATTTAAAAAAATCTATAAAATGGGGTTTCCTGGTGAGAACCAAACAACACACATGCCAAGTGCTTGGTGCATTGCCTGCCACATAGTAAGTTCTCCATAAATGGGAACAAATGTTATATTGTCCTGTTGCTGTTTGAACATCTGCCTTTTCCTCTGGTCCACAAGCCCCTCAAGGACAAGACCCTTTCTTATTCATCTCTGTCTCTTCAGAGACTGTCAAGGTGTCTCCACCCAGTAGATACATGATAGAGGTCTGTGAAATGGCAAAACTGTATGCCTTTCATCCTTTGGTGTCTCTTAGACAGCCCTGCTTCCACTACTCAGATCTGGAGCTGAGGAGCTACCCACTCTAGGCTTGGCAGGTGTTTCTTTGTCTGGTTCCAGCTTATGAGGCACCCATTCCCAAGCTCTCTCCTTCCTTCTGATTCATCAGTCCCGGAGCCCCATGTCCAACATGGCTTTATGTAGCGACACAAGTGGCAGTTCAGTGGTGTGTGCAAGTTTTGCTTTCATTTTAAATCAATGGAAGTTTTAAAAAAATCTTACCTTATTCCTCAAAGGCCCATAAAGCCTTTCATGGGCCTCAAGGGAATTGTTCACTGTAAGATTTTAAAATTGCTTCCAAGTTACTTATCATTCATTCAGGCTCATGCTATTCTTCAAAATTCTTATTGATTTTGGAAACAGTCCTTTAATTGATATCAAAAAGCAATTACATTTTCCAGGCTGTAAATCTGTTTCACTCCCAGTATTAAATTCATCATCTCTGTAAATAATTTTCTCTTATTATGCATACATATTAACCAAACTATAAATAGCATCATTACTGTACCCATGGTTGCCTTAACAATCAGTGACCCCTGAATTTGATTTAGAAAAATTGATTGCTGCTGAAAATTTCCCTTAAACGAAATTGCCATTCCTGCTGAATGTCTAGGCAAATGAAGGCATTAGAGGGTTGTTACCTTCCATTTCCTCCTGGGCTTCAATATAGCAATTTTAAGTAGGGATTTACATAGATGCACCTGTTGATGAGCAGTCCTTAAAAATCATTGCTGTAACAGCATGCATAATCGTTCTTATTAGATGCTCAAGTCTGAGTTTTTAAGAAAAGAGTCTTCTCAGCATAGAACTCCTTTCCAAAAACACAGAGGAACATAAAACTCTCATCTTGAAATCTATGGTTCAGCCAGGGCAGGCTATAAGGAGGCAGAGTAGAGAGGGGAGGGATGAGAAAGTTTGGGGTTCCTACAAGAACAATCTACATCTCTGGAACAGGGTTACATCAAGGGCCGTAAAACAACATGGGAAAACACCCATGATGTGACATCAAGAGAAGAATGCGGAACCCACAGTGATACCTGGGGTATGATCAAAGAAATATAAAATGTGAAGGTATGTGAATAAAGACTCAAAGGAGACTTAAGAAAATTAAAATAGTTGATTTAGGGTGATTGAATAATACATACATTTACTTCTTCCTTTCCTTTCCTTTCCTTTCCTTTCCTTTCCTTTCCTTTCCTTTCCTTCCTATACTGCTATTTTCTTAATAAATATAAAAGTGGGGAAAGTGGGAAGAAAAAGGAGGCAAAGAATATTTGAATTAGAAAGATCTTACTCTTAGCTTTGATTAGACTCATTTACCAACCCTATGACTCCAAGGAGTGATGTGATGAAAAGTCATGAATTTTGTGTTAGACTCAAGAGGGAACCCAGTCCTCCATCACTAAGCAGGCTAGGGAGCTTCATGTCCCACAGGCCTTGTAATAAGTCAATGAGATAGTGTTTCTAAGGTACCCAGCACACAAGAGGAACTCTGAGCTTCACCTTCCACATCTGTAAAATTAAAGATATTTATGCTTATGCTGTCTAAACATTAACTTATTTAAACCATATGGGAAGCTACTTTTTAAACTATAAAATTATATACCAACACTGTTTTTACTGACCTAGATAAGACTAGATTTTGGAAAAGGAAAGCAAGGTGGCCATTCAAAGGTGGCCCTTTGCTGAGTCACAGTATCTGAAAAGTCTGCCAATGCATCTGGCCCTCTCAGTATCAGAATACCCTTGAGGCATAAGGACGTTTTATTACAATGCAGCTTCTCCATGGAGCAGAGAGGCAAATGGATGGTCATATTTTGAGTATTTACCCCTGTAACGAATTTGAGAAGAAACCCTTTTTGATCTAGAAATAAGATTCTTCATTCCTGGGATGGAGACCTGAAGATATGTGAGTTCCCTGCAGGCACAGGAATTGGTGAAAAGTCACCAAGACAGTTTGGCTTGAAGGATCCCCTTTTGGCCTCTTGTATCCTAACATGTGTGTAATTACGGTTTCAGAAGAAGAAATAAAGTAGAGAACATTTCTGTTACTTCTGAAAGTTTCTTCATGCCCCTTTCTAGTCAACTCCCTCCTCTCCCCCAACCAGAGACAACCACTATTCAACTTCCATTACCATAGCTTAGCTTTGCCTATTCTTTTTAAAAAATGTTTAATGTTTGTTTATTTTTGAGAGAGAGAGACAGAGACAGAGACAGAATGTGAGTGGAGGAGGGACAGACAGAGGGAGACACAGAATCCAAAGCAGGCTCCAGGCTCTGAGCTGTCAGTACAGAGCCCAACATGGGACTTGAACTTGTAAACCATGAGATCATGACCTGAGACAGTCAGACACAACTGACTGAGCCACCCAGGTGCCTCTAGATTTGCTTATTCTTAAACTACATAAAAATGAGACCATGTAGTAAGTACTCTTTTGACTCTGTCTTCTTTTCCCCAATGTTTTTGAGATTCATCCATGTTTTTGTACTTGTAAGTAGCTTATTCTTTTTTGTTGCTGAGTAGTATTCTGTATTAATAGGCCACAGTTTTTTCTTTGATTTTCCTATTTATAACAAAGACTCACAACGAACTCCAAATGAAGGGAAATTCCTCAATCTGATAAAGCGTATTTATAGCAAAACTATAACTAACATGTGCTTCCTCATTCTGGCCAATTGATTCTGTCTCAGTTTGTTTAGGCTGCTATAACAAAATACTATAGACTGGCCAGCTTAAACAACATAGTTCTAGAGGTTGGGTGCCCACAGTCTGGGTGCCAGATAGCCGTCTTCTTGCTGTGTCCTCATACAGTGGAGAGATAGAGACAGAGCTCTCTGGTTTCTTTTCATAATCCTGTTATGAAAATCCCACCTTCAAGTTGTCATGTAAACCTAATTATCTCCCAAAGGTGTCATATCCTAAAACAATCACATTTGGGTTAAGGCCTCAACATACGAATTTTGGGAGTATACAAACATTCAGAACATAACATTCTGCTCCCATCCCCCCCCCCAATTCATGTCCTTCTTGCATGCAAAATACATATATTCCATCCCAATAGTCTCAAAGTCATAATTCACTCCAGCATCAACTCTAAAGTCTGAAGTCTTGTTAAATGCCATCTAAGTCAGATATAGGTGACACTTGAGGTAAAATCTTTCCTGAGGCAAATTCTTCTCCATCTGTGAACGTACATAACTGAACAAGTTATGGGTTTCCAAAATTCAATAATGGAACAGGCATATGATAGACCTTCTCTTTCCAAAAGGGAGAAATAGGAAGGAGAAAAGGGGTGACAGGTTCCAAGCAAGTCCTAAAGTTAACAAGGCAAATTCCATGAGATCTTAGGGCTTGAGAATAATTCTTTTTGGTTGATGCTTTGCCCTCCAGGCCCTGGGGTGACAGCAGCAGCCCCACAGCTTGGCAAGGTGGCCCCATTCCTTCAGCTCCGTGGGCTGCTATCCACACAGCTCTCTGCAGTGGCTCTGCCCATGAGGTGCTGACCCTCCAAATCAGAGAGGTGGCCCTACCCTTTGAACACAGTAGGACCTAGCCCTGTCCCCTGAGCTGGAAGTGGGAACGGCAGCTCTGATGATCTCTCAGTCACCTTTGGTGTCATTCTTTCCTTTCCATGAGAAACAGCACATGTTTGCAGCCTGCCTTCATTTCATTTTATTTTCCCTTTCTTTTAGTTCCAGCTTGCAGTGTTTCTGCCGGTAAAATACCTGTCTCTACTCCTGGCTTCTGTTGAGATGGCTGATTATGTCCTTGGTTCACACTCACACTAATCTCCAGTGTTAGCCACACCCTTGACGTTCTCTTCCAAACACACTTTCTCATTTTTTGGCAGTATGGATAGGCTGAGAATTTTCCAAATATTTAAGTTCTGGTTCCTTTTTTTTTTTTTTCAAAAAAGAAAATCTTAATTCTTTAATCAAGATTTAATTATCAAGCCTCTTTGTGATTTCATTTCACAAAAAATTCCTTCTTCAACTTTTTTTTTTTTTTTTTTTGCACTTTACTATGAGCAGTTAGGAGGGGCCAAGCCTTTCCTTCTTCAACGTTTTGTTTAGAAATGTCCTCAGTTATGGGCAGCTGGGAGGCTCAGTCAGTGGAGCATCCGACTCTTGATTTCAGCTCAGGTCATGATCCTAGGGTTGTGGAATGGAGCCCCATGTTGGGCTCCATGCTGAGCATGGAGCCTTGTTGGGATTCTCTCTCCCCTGCCTTTTTACCCCTGTTCCCCACTCACCCTCTCTCTCTCTCTATCAAAGGAAAGAAAGAAAGAAAGAAAGAAAGAAAGAAAGAAAGAAAGAAAGAAAAGAAAGACATCCCTTCAGCTCAATACCCAGTTTTATTGCTCACAAGTTCTACATGCTACAAAACACAAGAACATGAACACAATCCAGCAAAGTTCTTTGCCATGCTACGATGAGGATCGCCTTTGCTCCAGTGTCCAATTACTCATCTGCATCTGAGCCCTCATCAAGATGGCCTTCAATGTCCATATTTCTACCAACATTCTGTACATGATTCCTTATGTATTCTCTAGGAAGTTGGAAGTTTTCTCTACAGCTTTCCTCTTCTTTTTCTGAGCTCTCACCAGCATGCACCTCAAAACTCTCCCAGCTTCTGCCCATCACCCAATTCCCAAGCTGCATTTCTAGGTATTTGGTACAGCAGCCCCTCAATTCTCACTGCCACTTATTGTTTTAGTCCACTCAGGCTGAGCTATTATGACAAAATACTATAGACTAGGGTGTTTAAAAACAGACATTTATTTCTCACACCTGGAGGCTGGGGAGTCCAAAGTGTTAGCACATTTGGTTCCTGATGAGAGCTTGCTTCCTGTCTTGTAAGACAGCTGCCTTCTCCCTATGTGCCCATATGCACATGGAAAGAGAGAGAGGACCTTGAGTGGGGCCCACACTTTGCTTCCTTCATCAGATCAGTCCCTCATAGGGAGAATCTCACTCTTACTCGCTGTCTAGCAGCTTTCTCTGGAGAAGCTCTCTCCCCACTATGCAGTCCTCAGTTCTGAGCCAGGCTTTCTCTTCAGACTTCTCCATCCCAGGGTGTCACCCCTACTCCAGGAGACACAGGACAGGAGCTTTTGGTGGTTCTAATGCCTCCATCTCTTAGGTTAAGGGGAGAGGGAAACACTCTCTTCCTTCTCCCACAGACAGGCAAGGGGCCATACCACACTACTCCAACCACTCTTGACAAAGAAATTCCCTCTTCTGACCTCTCCAGACTTAACTCGTTTTAAAGCTGCAGGTGGGTAATCAGCTAAAACTATCACCCTGCTTTGGAAAATGGGGCTACTTGGTGCTTACCACATTGGTATTGGGTCCAGTCAAAACTGAGTTATAAAGACCCTCATTTTAATAAACTTATGTGTTAAGCCTTGATAAAGTTGGATGGTGGTTCAGATGCTCATCTTATTATTTTCTATTGCTTTTCCTTTTTTTAATATTTCCCAATAAAATTTGATTTTAAAGATGAAGGTCAAACATTTTTAACCCCTGATCATCATTGAGTGGTCAAACAAGACCTCTCCAGGGAGGCAGTATTTTAGCAGAGAACTGAATGAAATGAGAGGTAGGAAGATTGTCAAAAGCCAAAGGGAGAGCAAGTACTAAGGATTGAAGTCATTAATAAATCCAGCAGGTTCCAAAATAGAAAGAAGATCTCTCAGGCTAAAATGGAGTGAGTGAAAGGCAAAATAACAGATGATACCAGAGAGATAGGCAGGGGCCAGTTCCTGCCAGTCCTTGCTGGCCATGACGGAGTCTAGATTTCATCCTACATATATAGGAAGATGTGAAGGGTTTTGCACAGGAACATAACATAACATAATTCACACTTTATAAGACCCCTCTGGCTACTTTGTAGAGAGAGCCTCTCCTCAGTAAGAGTGCGCTCAGGGGACCATTTGCAGTGATGTTAGAGAGATATGGGGTGTGCCACAGGCTGCGTGGGCCTTTTTCTTCCTGGGTTTACAAGGAGGCTACATTTCTCAGTGTGTTTGGCTGTTAAGAGTGGCCATTTTCTTCTTTTCTTGCCAGTGAAATGTGCATAGAAGTGATGTGCTTCACTTCTGGGCCAAGGTGGTTAGGAAGTAGCATGTTGTCTCCTGCTTCTCTTTGCTCATCTGCTCTAAGAATGGCATCTGAAGACTTGGGGATGGTGGGGCCATGACATGGAAATGGCCTGGGTTCCTAAAGCCTCCATGGACCAAAGTTTCTTGCCAATCATAAACATGTGTGTTAAGCAATACGTGGGAGATATATGCTTTAATTGTGTGAAACCACTAAAATCAGGAGGTTTATGAGCTGTAGCAGTTAGTGTTCACCTAACTAAGAAAAGATGTTATAGTGAGGTTGATGGAAAGTGATCAAATTTAGAATACAGGTAATTTTGAAAGTAGGTATTATTCAAAGGCTATCCAGAGACTGTTCTAGGCAATGTGAACATTTGGGCTCTAATCTTCATAAGACCTCCAAAAAAAGATATTATTGTCCCACTTTTACCACTGATGAAATAAGGCCCGGCAAAGTTAAATAATTCACGTGGGGTCACATAGCTAATAAGTGGCCAAACCAGGATTAGAATTCCAGTACCATGTATCTCTTGTGCTACTCTACCACCCAGTATGTTAACATCGGTGATGCCTTTATGGAGAATATGAAATAAAGAAACTGAAGTGCTCCAGATATGCTGGTTGTTGTTATCATTCTGGAGAAGGAGGTGAGGCAGCCGGAAAAGGAAGTTTCTTATGTGCATCACCCTGGACAAGGCTTGTGCTGGGCCTCTGCTGGGATATAAGGTCTGCTTTATGCATCAAAGACATTCAGACTGGAGGACAATCCCCCAACCAGACGAAAGAGAGCTTAATTCAACCACTGGAGTTGAAGCTCATGATTCTGTAAGCGCAAGCAATGTAATAACACCTGTATGCTAAGCTGTACTGTGACAATTATTCCCTCCCTCTCCATCCAGGCCATGGTTCCCAAAAGGCAAAGTATAGAATTCCCTACCCCACTGATTCTAGGTTTGGCCAAGAGACTTGATTGGCTAATAAAATGAGAGTGTAGATATGATATAGGTCTTGTCTGAGCAGAAGTTTAAATATTCTTGGGGGATTTGGTTCTGCCTTTTTTGTTCCTACCTTCCACCATGAGAATGGCCTAAGAGTAGCTGCCTCTTCATTCTGGATGTGGAGCCCAGCTCAGTCCAGCCCAGCAGAGGCCAGCAAAACTATACCAACATGCAGCCTTCATGTAAAATCAGTAAGAAATAAGTGGTTGGTGGTCCTAGGTCCCTGACAAATTGGGGCTTTTTGCTAACTAATACAACATCTCACATGCATAATGAGGGCTTTCCCAAATACTACCTTCCTGAGCTAATACTTGGGTGCTGGTGTGTGGTGGCTGGTGGGGGAGGTGTTTGGGGTAGGGGAGGGGCTAGCCCAGGCTTCATTTTCCTCATGATCAAGTGAAGAAACTGAGACTGAGAGCAACTGGAGGGAGTCTCATGTCATACAGAATTCCAAGCCAGGCCTCAGCATTGTAAATACCTCACAGCGTCCTTACCACACCAAGCCTCGCCCATCCTCTGGATGACATACATAAAAATCTGAGGTGTGGCAAAATTCCCTGGGGATCCAGCTAACAAGGTAGATTCCCAACCCCCATCCTGACAACCATGAGCCCCTTTGCTCCTGGGGTGAGTCTCAGATGCCCATATTCTTAAGAGATGATAAAGAGCCCCAGAAAAGGCCCTGGTCTGTCAATCAGATAAAACCATGTGCAGCCACACCTCTGCTCCTCATTAGCTGTGACCGTAAGGCAAGTCACTTAACCTTTTATCAAAAATTGCAATAAGAATATTTGAACTCTCTGCTTTTTAGAGCTCTTGTAAGAACCAAATGAAGTAATTAATAGGTGTGAACGTGCACTGCCTGCGGCAAAGTGATGTAAAAGGGGGAGCGACTGGGTGCATCTTGGGCCCTTAGAGATGCTGCTGAGAAGCAATCACCAATTTCTCTCCCTTTAAGGTCAGTGCCCTGACGTGACTCACCTTGCTGGTATTTGCAGCCAGAGTGGCAGCTTCACCAGGTCCGAAGGGCCTCCGGTGCTCCTCCCAGCTGGCCAGGGAGTGGAAATACTGATGAGTACCATGTCCAGGGGACTTATTTGGGAGCCTGGAAAAGATCAACAAAAAAATACCTGAAATAATGGGTCTGAAGGTGCCAGACCAGCTCAGCAGGTTACAAAATCATTAACTGAGAGACTGAAATGGACTCATGTCTGTTTCCTCATTAATCATTTCAGCTTCTTCTTTGGTTTCTGAGAAGCCCTCAGAGCAGGAGTGGTGGGAGCAAATCTTGAGGGGAAGAGACGCTCCTCCTGCCTGCACGGGGACTGGGAGCAAACTTAAGCATTCCACGGTTCATATCCCCAGTTGTCCAAGTGGGGACACTGAGGCCCTGGTCGGGTGAAGTGTCTGCCCAAAGTCACACAGCTAACCCAATCTTCTCATTCCACTGCATGCTGCTCAAGGTCAGCACCCTGCCCTCTGGAGCACACTTCTGAGAAGGTATGTGTGTGTGTGTGTGTGTGTGTGTGTGTGTGTGTGTGCATGCACCTATGTGAGTGTGTTTGTGTGTATGAGCATGTACCTGTGTGTGGGTGTGAGTGTGCACCTGTGTGTGTTGTGTGTGTTTGTATGTGTGAGTAGGTTTATGTATGTGAACCTGTGTGTGAGTGTTGTGTGTGAGAGTACACTTGTGTGTGTGAATATGTGTGAGTGGATGTGAGAGCATGCTGTAGTTGTAAGTAGGTGTGCCTTGCGTGTGTGGGGTGTGAGTGTTACGGGGAAAGCTCCGTGGATGATGGTGCAGGGGCAGAAGGGAGACTAAGCCCAGGGTGAGAGGCATCACTCTTCCCAGGGGCACATGTCCTCTTCCATGGACCACTGACTGAGTCGCTTGCAGTGGTCGTTAGCAGCTGTCAAAGCTTTTTGCACATAATGTTAACTGTAAGTAACATCCGATTTTTTTACTCCATGTTTCATAGCCTTCCTATCTTCCATTTTCTCTGCCTCTACTACTTTACTAAAACCATACAGACAGCTCTGAACTTGTGCAATACGTCACCCCCTACCCTCCAGTGAATGGACAAAGGGTGGCAACCCACGGGGAGAGAAGAGTAGTAGCCGAGGAACCACAAAGCCCACCCAGAGATGATCCGCACCCAGGGCTTATATGGAAAATGTAAAGTTTTGACATATTTTCAAATTATTCTTTCTAATCTCACAAGTTTAAAATGGAAATGTTGGCAGGTCCCAGAAAATTAGTAACTTGGATATATGAAAAGTACTATGTAGCTCCGCTGAACACATGCTCTGGCATATTTAAGCTATTTTTTAAATTTTGGAAAGGCCAAAAGAGTTTGGCTTCTTCAAGAAAAGGGCTGTCAGAAGAAGGCTGCACAATCCTGCACGCTGCAGGCTCTGGGGCTCAGTGTGTCTTTAGTGTGTCTGAGGGGTCTATTCATCAGAAAAGGCAGGGCAGGGGAGTGGAGTGAGCTGGGCAGGGGGTGGCCAGCAGAGACTTCCTGTGTCAGTGACTCAGTCCTCAGGTAACCGCATCCTGATTGGAAGGGAACCAGACTGTGAACCACAGGGGCTTTTCATTTTCTTTGTGCTCTGACCACAAAAGGAAAGGAAACAAAAAGTCAATTGTCTCTTAGAGGGACTTGGGGAGAGATAAGGAAGGAGCAACCCCAAGCAAAAGCTAAGCCAAAAGGATCTGGGGTGTCAGAGGTTCATGGACAGGCTGGAGCTGGAAAGAGTGTTAAAAGGATTTCTGGAGGATAAGAGGAAACCTCAGGTCAAGCGGCAATTAATGACAGCTCCCACTCAGAGGCACCAATCTGTGTCTCACTGTTCTGTTTCTTTCTAGACCCCACTGAAACCTTGAACTTACCTCCTACACAGTAAAGTTAATTAGTGCATATCATTTTTTTTTTAACTTTTCTTTTATAGAAGGATCATGACTGACTGGATCATAAGCACTTTAGTGCGATATCAACTATTTACACCTAGAGAAGAGGGATCCACTATACTCCCTCAGTCCACAGCTGAACCTGCCCTATGTCACCCTTGATGAGTAGCTGCTCAATAGTAAAGGTCCTCATGGTAGGAAAGATGTGTTAGAAATAAGACAGGCGGCAGGTCACGCAGAATTGCCTTTCAGAGCTGTAATTCCATCCCCTCCCATGCCTCTGGAAAAAGAGTCAAATATGAATGAGAGTCGTATCATTATAGAAATAACTCTCAAACTATGGGTGAGAGGTGGGTACACGAATCATTTTTAGTTATTACAGGTGTGGCCACGTATCCTTGTGCTGTGACCTCAAGCTGAAAACCATGGGTTTAGATAAATGAGAGAGAAAGTAGTGCAAGGGGGAAAGCTTCCAGGTCTTCAGGGCCTGTTGAGATCTCGGGCTCCATGTCCCGAAGATACAGAGACATCTCTGGGATCCCCTCCCTGCCAGCCTCGAGGATGCTCTGACACCTTCTCAAGCAGGAGGAAAACTGCAGTTACAGGATTTCGCTTGGATTCTCTTCATTGTCTAGGTACGCTAACTCACAAAATGCTTCTGCTATTAATTTAGAATATTCTCCATCTCACAGCAAAACCCATCCCATTCATACCAACACCAGGACAGTTGTCCAGATGCTAGGACCTTCTGAAATCTTCTTCATTTTTAGCAAATTTGAGAAGGCACATATGCTTTATTCCCTACCCAAACAGACACTGACTATTTTAGGACATTTCTGACCAATGTTTTAGTTTGGCTATATCCTGATTTAGAAAAAAAAAAAATTGTATGCGAAGTTAGTTATTTCTTTTTCTATGTTCCCCAGCTATTTTGTATAATTCACTGTTATGGAATTTACCAAACAGGATTTCACTAAAAATTTATTTACTAAAAAATTATTTATCTAATTTGTCTTTCTGTCCCTTGCCCAGGTGATGACCCCTTTGGAGAATAGAATCATGTCTTATTCATATTTCTGCATACTCCTCACCAAAAGGCCTGCATATAGAAGTCGATCAATAAATGTTTGGTTTCAGATGGACAGATGGATGGATGGACAGATGGACAGGTGTATAGACATATAAGTACAATATTATCTGTGTCTCAAAATATGTGGATGTGATCTGCTTCCCATAATGAAAGAGGGCCTATAATTTAATAGCAAAGTCTGTATAGCCCTAGGTTTCCAATTAGAAAATTCACTGCTATGGGGTCAGCAGGCAGTAGCCTAGAAATGGTCTTTACTGGGGCAGATTGTGGTCTGTCCAGGACTGTGATCCCTTCTCAGGGCTCATGCAACTGCAAGGAGTTGAAAGCCTGAACGAAGTCTCAGGTGCCCCCTGCTTGCTCACAGGGCTGTTGTGAGCCAGTGGAACTCCTCCTGCCTGACGACAACTTTCCTGCTACACTGAGCCAATTGCCCTGTGTTGTTTCCTAGGATTGACTGTGATGACATTTTCTAGGCTTAGCCATTTCCTCTCGCTCCATATGCCTTTTTATTTCTCCTGGCCAAAAAGTAATCTCTGTGAACTACTGAGAAACTCATTTATACCAAAGAGTGAATGATTCACAAGGCTTGGTGTATTACTCCTCCTCAGAATCTTTGCAACCTCAAGGGGACGACATCTTAGGTCATGAAAGGAATCTCAAATGGTGGCATTTCAGGCATAAGCATACCCTTTCCAGGGCTATCGGCTGTACTTCCTTCTTCCCCTGCTCAGTGCTGCCATCTGCCTGCCTTTCTCATTCACAGGTGACTCTGATCCCAGAGTCATGTGACTTCTGGGTCCACACGGTTGACCATCCAATACTCTGACTTCTCAGCCTCTTGACCTCCTCCTCCTCAGTGACCTTCTTCCATATTCCACATTGGTTACTTACTCCCCGGACCACCCAAATCTTGTCATCACGATTCCTTGTATGCACAGGTCTCGATTTCCTCTCCAGCTAGCTTAGTCAACTTCTTCCCAGTGGTTTTAGAATCTCACTGGGACCTCCAGTCAATTAACCCACTCCACTGCGTGCCAATCCATCAGCTATCTTCTGTCTTCATTCTCCTCTGTATCAAACTTCAACCTCAAGGCCCGTCACTACATAACACTTTTTTCAGAACTATCTACTCCTCTGCCTCTCTATCTTTAATATCACACACATCTGGCAAAAAGCCATCTCTGAAAGGACCCAGCTCTTCCTGTGCTCTGAGACAGAGTGCAAACTGCTGAGTTTTATTGAGAAAGTACCACAGGGCAGATCAATTTCACCACATATTCATGGTAACGATTCTCAGACAGACTCCCAGAAACACCCAGCAATCATGCCACTTTCCTCTCATCAGCTCTAAGGCACTCCTGGCCTGAGATGCCCCCCTCAAACCTCCAACGCCCCCACTTCTTGCCTCACTCTTGGCTTACAACCCTGCCTATTTCACTTGGAACATTGAGACTGTTCCCCAGAACTCTCTCGCCCACCCACCATCAAGCACACAGGCCCACCCCCTCCCTCCTGTTCCTTGGCCTTTTCTCCTTCCCACCAACCAAGGCTGGTTTGTCCACGTGGCTTAAGATCCATCTTTTCCTGCCTTGTCCGGAGAGGTACTTCTCCACAATCCTTTCTTTCTCCAGTTCCCTCTCAAATAGATTTTTCCCTAAGAGAAATGCCCATTTTAAATATGCATAGTCTTTTCCACTCAAACATTGCCTTCTCTCAACCTTGCATACCCCTCCAGCTATTGTCTCATCTCTCTTTACCCTTGAGACCAAACCTCCTGGAGAGGTGATTTCATGCTTCATACTTAAATTTCTCACTCTTTTTCAACCTACGCCCGGCAGGCCTTAGATCCCATCATTCCACTGGAACAGTTCTTTCTTGGGCCACCAGAGACATCCATACCCCACAACCAATGGGCACCTTTGGGTCCTTGTCTCACTGCACTTGCCAGGTTCTCACTGGCCCTGTTGGATGCTCCCTGTTTCCTGATACCCACTACCTTCCCTTTGCTCCAGTGACACAACACTGTCTCACTCCCGATTTCCTGCCAGCATTTGTTCTGTCTCCTTGCAAGTCTCCCTTCCTTTGTTGACTCCTCATACCAGGATTCCTCCAGACCTGCTCCCAGGTCCCTTCTTCCTCACACTCTGTACTCTGTTCCTCGGTGAGCTTATCTGCCTCATGGCTTCAATTGCCACCAACACTCACATGAGCTCTGGAATTGCCTTTGGCACTGTTCTCCAGTGCTTTCACACCTTCACATTCTTTATTCTGCCAGACTATCAGGTCTCTCTTTCAATAGCCTAGGCAAAGGCTCTACATCCATCACCTTCATATCTTCATCCATCTAGTTTCAGGGAATCCTTTAACTGGTTCCCCCCACAGCATCCAGCAATCCTCCTGACCCCAAGCTGCTGAAGAACATCCTGTGACATGGCTCATTCATTTCAACTCAGAGCCTGCACTGCTGTGTTTCTTCAGTGTGGCAAAGGGTTAAGGCTGATTTAGGTGTCCCGTATATTGGTTAAAACCTGTGATTTCCTTAGTCAATGACCACAAGGTTAAATTATTTAATGAGGTTATATTATTTAATCCCCTAGCCTCAATTTCCTCATCAAAAAGTGGGGAGAAGGATACTAATAATGTATAAAAATTATACTAATGAATTGAATTATCATGTAGTAGGCATAGAACAGTGCCTGCTATAAAGTATACAGTCATAATGGTAACCTGTTATGATTGTACTTATATTCAGCTTTAATGATTCCGTGCTGTATTCTTCTCTGTACAGATCCTAAGGGTTTCTATTATTCCCAAGTCCTTGATGGGCATACATTGATCTCTCTATGTGTTTTGTTATGAAGATAAAGACCATCCACCTGGTGCTTCCTCAGTTACCTTTCCATACTTCAAAAGTCACTGTAGATGGAGCCAGGCAGCCTTCCTTCCTGCAGCCCCATGGGTGTACCCCATCTCCTTACAGGGCCAGCCCCCTCTTCTTTAGGACATCCTGGCTGCCCTAAACTCAGGTGCCTCCCTCCACCGGGGTTCCCCTCTATCTTCTTTATTCAGACTCTCCTACTTCTCTCTCTATCTCAGGACTGAAATAGCCTCAAGGGTCTCTAGCCCCTAGCCAAAACAAAACAAAACAAAACAAAATTTAAATCTTCTCTTCTTTGTACTAACAAACTTAACAAACTTCTTGAATGGAGTCTATACAAGTTTCCCTTCCCATTCTCTGCTCAGCCTCTCACCATACACCCTCTGTGCTCTCAAAAGCTTTCCACTTCTGCAAGTGGATCGCCTTCCCCCCACCAGGCCTTTCTGCCCGTATCACACAGCTGGTTGCTCTCTTCTTTTGAGCTGCCTCTTCCCCAGGACCTGCTGGTTCTTTTCTTCCTCCTTCTCAGTCTCTTTCACCTTCTTCTTTCATTAAATTAGACTTATATTAGGTATGAATTTCTGTCTAGAGATGTAAGTGTTCAGGAAATATGTCATTTCTTTATTTCCCATTATTTAACTAGATTTCAACCCTGAGCTCTCATCCTGCTAAGTTCGTGGGAAATTCAGCCTCAGTTATTCTCAGGGTTTCTTCTCCTCCCCCTAAAGGGTTGGGCCATGTCTTGCCTAAGGCAGGACAGAGGGCCAATACATAGGGGAGGACCCTCTGATGAAAGAATATTGGTTTTTTTTCTGGATTACCACTGCAAATTCCACTGGCTGAGTGACCCTGTTCCTTCCACACGTGTTTGCAGGGGTTTGGAGAGGCTTTGGCAGGGCTGGCATCCCTCTCTGAGTGCCTGGAATACTGGCAGGAGCATGGAAAAGGACACTGCTGCTCCACTCCAGGACCACAGTACTTGCTCAGAGAACTCTGTTCAACCACTGGGAAATCCTCCTTATGTCTACCCTCTCCATCTTCTTCAGACAGCCTTGACCTCATAAACATCCAGAGCCCTGCCTTGTAACCATAGTCTGTGACCTGCCTGGGTCAGGGAAGGAAAAACACAGGGAGGAAAGATGAATCGGTATCTCAAAAATGTATCCTGCTGCCAAACTCGTGGGTGTGCTTGCTAAGAGTTTGGGGTTTGGGATGTAATATTTTCTTTTTTTTTCTCAATTAGCAGATAGGATCAAATATATGCATAATGATGGAATATGAGACTATGCTATTTTTTCTTTGCTTGTGACTGCATTTTTAATGTCTCACAATGAGTAACAATATTTAAAATCCCCAATAAAAATTTATTTTCCCAATAGGCATTTCCCAATTTATGTCCCTACACAATCTTCCTTGAAGATCTCACTTGTTGTCATGGTCTCCCCTTTCCCCACAGCACAGGTGACTCTGAAATTGATCCCACAGCCTCTAAACCATCTCCTACATGTCAGAGTGTCATATCCAAGTGATCCAGGGACATCTGTATTTGCATATCCGACAAGCAGCTCAAGCTCAACCCACCACCGCTGACAGAGCCCCCTTCCCCACTATTCTAATCCATCATCAAGCCTAGTCAACTTAACCTCAAAGCCTCTCAAATCAATCTCCTTCTCCCCATCTCCTCTATCACCCCCAGTCCAAGCCACCCCTACCCTACATCTGGAAAACTGCACCTGTTCCTGAATGTTTCCTACTTACTATCAATATGTACTCCACAGAGCAGCCTAAATGAGAATTAACCCCTTAAATCAGACAGGGGTCACTCCTGCCTAAGGCCCTCCTATAGCTTCCTTTTATCAAGGATAGTGTCCTTATTCCATAGAATAGTTGGCAAGCCCTAAGGTAGCCTGAAATCTGTCACAACTCCACTGGTTTTCCCTTCATTCTCTACACATCAGCTACCCTCACTTTTTGCACTCCTCTAACATGTCCCACTGGTTCCCACCTCTGGGACTTCCTGCCGGCCACCCCTCCACCTCAACACTGCCCTCTCCCCCAAAGTCTTTCCATCCTTCCACTCTGCCTCTCCAGAATCTTCTCTACACGGCCTGCTTTTGAACTGTTCACTGGAGCATGGCAGGCCATGATTAACATTTAATATTTCCCATTCCCCTTAAGATGAGGTTTGGAAAGTTGAGCATAACCTAGGAGATGCTGTAGAATCCAGCCCATGCCAGGCCTCCCCTTGTCCCCTGTGCCTCAACCACCCTGGCCTTCGTGCAGCACCTCGTATGTGCCAACTTCTTTCCCACTTCAAGATCTTGCTGTTTCTCAGTGCAGAATGCTTTTCACTTTATCACCTGGATAGCTCCTACCCATCCAGGATTCAGCTGAAAAGTGATGTCCCCAGAGAATGCTTTCCCGATTTCCTACCTAAATCGGGACACTTCATATTCCCATATCCCCTTGTGATAACTTACAATGATGTTTTTATTTTTTTGAGGTTTTGTTAATGCCTGTCTTCCTCTCAATGAGAATAGAGATGGTTTGCTGTATACCCTACCCCCACCTGTTTTCCTAGTAGGCTAGTTCAGTGCCAGGCACATAGTAATATTCAATACATGTTGGCTTAATGAACAAATGAATGTCAAGGTTTTAGGCCATCCCGTTCTCCTCTTCTCTTCTCACCATACCCTTCATTTCTTCCCTAAACCACCCCATCACCCAGGTTCAAATTCTAATGTTATCTTTGACTCTTCCTCCACACTCCTTCAGTCCAGTATGTAGTCAAAATCCATCATCCATCTCTAAATAAGTCAAACACACTCCTGCTCTTTTCCATTCCCAGTACTTGGCCTAGGTGACCTCTCATTTGGATGATTAAAGTTGCTTCCTAGCTGCCTCCGCCTCCAGTGACCCCAGCCTATTCTCCCCAGAATCTGCAGGATTGTTTTCCTGAAGTTGAGATTAGATTTCTTCCTCAAAATAGTTTACTCTTCCACACAATGAAATCTGAATGGAGCATTATGCAGCAATTAGAAGAAACAGATTCGATTTAAATACAGCAGCATGAGTGAATCTTAAAAACATAGTATTTAGCGAGAAGAGTAAGAAATAGAAGGAGATTATATAACACAATACCACTTAACATACATTAAAAATACATGTAGCAAACAGTAAACATTTTATGAAAATATATACAAGCAAAAAAGATAGACATCAAATTTACAAATGCAGTTGCCTCTGCTGTTGTAAGGAATGGGAACGTGGTGGGGTGGGGGACAAAGAGGAGAAAGTAAAGGAAGAGAAGGTTTGGTGTGCCCCAGTAATGGTAAGTGGACCATGAACTTAGGGAGATAAACTCCACCCATTACAAGTAAGATCCACAAGGAGCAAAAACACAATAACAACAAAACAGCTTGCATTCCAGACAAGTAGGTTTCTATTCCATTTTGCATCTCTCTTCATAGTTCTTAGGACATTTCCTTGCATATGGTTGGGGGAGGCAATCAATGTGCCACATGCACATTTATTTTAATCAGGTAAGCTCCCTGACATGCCTCAGCACCACCGAGAAAATAAACCACCCGTGTCCTCATCTTACCTGACTGGAGATAAATTTCCAGGTACTGGCTCCTCTACCTGATCACTTCTTGTGAATGGTCACCTCACTCAAGCACAGTAATTCTCTTAACAGCGTGAGTTAAAAGCACCATTTAAAAAAAAATCTGCTAAACAACTCTGAGTCTCTATCATAGATTTTAAGTACATTAAAGGGAAGTACCCTAATTTTATCAGATATATTCACCTATAACGTATAGTCACCTATTTTAAAGGAATTAAGAATTATATTTTTATCTTTTTTGGTACCCAATGCTCAAGCTTCTACCTGCCAGAAATTATGGAATCTAAAAAGAGAGTACACTCTTAGAAGGCATGAGGTCACTCGGAAATCAGCTTTGCTGGCAGAATCCAAGTTTCAAGGAGAAGGAATAAATATTGTGGACTGACTGGTCTAGTAATCCCCATTTGTCCCCTTCCAGCCAGCACAGAACTGAAAAGGATAAATAGTTGATCCTGGATTCCTGACTCCATCTGGACCTGCGAGACACTGAGAATACCTCCTTGCCTTGGGATGAGCATGCAATGTGTTCATAAACTTTTATTTAAAATCTACAGACAAAATGGATCTTCGTAGGGAAGTCAAGACTCTCATGGCCCTTGAATCTGGCTAATGAGAGTGTTAATGATTTCAGTAGACACCGTAAAATAAATACTCATAAAAGTTTGCACAGCACACCGTTATATGGCCCCATAAAATCCACAAGGCAATTACAGAATTATGAGCTCTCTGCCCACCTCCCCGGGTGCCAAGGTTAGAACAAGTGGAGTTGATAGAGGAAGCTGGCAAAGGGGAGGGGAGCACAGATCCAGGGGAGACCAGAGCTCTCCATCTGCCTTTGGCTTCCTTGTCTATGAAATGGACATTTGATTTCAGCCCAAGTCCCCTCTGTTAGTTCTCATCTCTGTGCTTTACACAGAGGAAAATGTTGGTATGGAAGATGCAAGTCTGGGCTCCACCCCTGTTTCATTTTTCAGGGCTGAGTGACCTCATGCACATCATCTAATCCAATACCCTTCTGGTCACACTTACAGGCAACATCTATGTGCTCAAGGTGGTTATACACGGTGCTAAACTCCTTACACCCCGTATCCCATTTAATTCTCACCTCATGCCTATGAACTACGAATTATCATTTTCCCCATTTGACAGATGAAGAAACTCATTGAAGAGCCTCGGCAGTTAACCACTGCCACATAGAGGCTCATAATAGGGAGAATGCAACCTACCATACAGGTACAGTGCTGGGCACAGTTAGTGCTCACAAAGTGTTAGCCCCCTGCCTATGTCTTTACCATACATCACTCTCACTGCTTCACAGAGAAGGAATAAACATGCCATAATTCTGCAGCCATGGAGCATGGGGGTGGGTGGAAAACTAAGACACAAAAGCATTGGCTGGATGTTGAATGCTGTATTCGACACCCTGTCCCCCAGCATTCCTCACCTGCCTCTGCTCCCTCTCTGTCCACCTGCTGCTCCCAGGGACCCCTTCCAATATGACAGTCAATCCCTGGAATGGTGCCCCATTCAGGCATTTCCTCACCAGCACAGACTTCATCATAGGAAAAAAAGACAGCAATGATCTTACATTGGTTTGGTGCTACACAGGTTATAAAACATGTGGATAGAATATTGACTTAAACATTACTAAAATGATATTGGGGAAAATAGGCCAGTTTCTTTGTAGAATGAACCTTGTCTCGGTTTCTTCTAATGTTTCCTCAGTAGTAAATTCAGGTTCCTCAGTAGTAAATTCAGGTTGTGCATTTTTGCAGGAACGGCACTGAAGTGATAGAATGTCCATCTGGCACACCCCATCAGGACTCACATGATATTGATTTGTCCCCTTGCTCATGATCTTAAGTTTGATCTCTGGGATAAGGTGGCATCTACCAGGTTTCTTTCTTTCTTTCTTTCTTTTTTTCTTTAAGTGTATTTACTTATCTTGAGAAAGAGAGAGAGAGAGAGAGAGAGAGAGAGAGAGAGAGAGAGAGAATCCCAAGCAGGCTCTGCACCGCCAGAGCAGAGCCCAATGCAGGGCTCAAATCCATGAACCATGAAATCATGAGTTGAGCCAAAGTCGGACACTTAACTGACTGAACCACCCAGGTGCCCCACATCTACCAGGTTTCTTTACTGTAAAGCTACTCTTTCCTCTCTGTAATTATGGGGATATATTTTGAAACTATGTATATATTTTATTTCTCATCATTCTTTCAGCCATTAACATAGCATCCATTGATGAATCTTACCTGAAATAATTATTACTATAGTGGGATAGAAAAAGAAATGAGAGAGAAAGAGAAAGAGAGAGAACGCAAAGTAATATGTTAGCATTTGGGGAATCTGGGTCAAGTGTTTATGGGTTTATGATTTTTTAAGTATTTTACAACTGTGAAATTGTTTACGATAATGTTTCTTAAAGGACATTGGATCACTCACAGAATTGGCAGGAGGGCTAAGGAGCCAGACTTAGGAGTGTCCAGCTAGGGGCAACGTACAAATTGTGCTGCCAAACAGTCTACCAAGGTCCCATTGTCACCCCCAAACCTTTGTGTGGCCGCATCCACAGAGTACACTGGGCTGCACCAGGATCCCAGCCATGTGGCCTCAAGAGCGGCTTCCTAGAGGCCCTGCCTCCCCACCGCCTGTGCACACCAAAGCTGGGGGGACATGGCTGAATCATGGAGCCCATGTCCTGGGCCTCACTGGGCTACAGGGGAGCCTGACAAAGCGACAACTCGTCATTTTCAGCTTCTCCCACCTGGGCTCCTAAGATGGAGAATTCTTCAATGGAAGTAGGAGGGTTTCATTTACAGAGGGGCCAAAAAAAATGAAAAACTCCATAATGTGCCAGAAAACATCTGTGCGATCTCTCCTCGCCTGGCTCTCTCTATTGCTTAATCAATCCTTTTATTCTTTTCTTATCACATTGAGCTCCGTAGTTGTTTCTGATTGTTTTTCAACTTTCTAGAAACCATCCGCCATCTCACCACTGATCCCTTACTCTCTGTCATGTCCTCACTTCCTTCTACAGAGAAAAGAGCCTCCCTACCATGAGAGTGCCACCTGGTGCTATGGGCATAAGATCAGGCTGATCTGGGTTCAAATTCTGACTCCCTCATTTACTGACTGGGGACACTGGGCAAGTTACTTTCTCTGGGCCTCAGTCCCCTTGCCTGTAAAATGATGTTAGAGATATTGACCTTGCTGGGTACTGTGTGGAAGTAAAGTAACATGTGTGAAGAGCGAGTACAGTGCCTGGTGCAGAGTAGGGACCCTTAATTCTCCTTCCTTTACCTGGGCCTCTTATAATGGATGGTGTGGTGTGCTGCCTACCCCCGGAACTGAAGAACTTCATTCCCTGTGCAGATGGAAGTGCTGCTGGGGCTACCCACCCTCACTGGGAATTCTCCTTGAGCCACTGCACCCAGGGGCAACACAAAGGCATAAAAGCCCATCTCCCTCGTTCCAGCTCGGGACAAATCTGAGAGTCAGCTTTCTGAACAACCCAATCCATGCAAGCCCTTTTCTCTGACTCATCTTCAATCAATTCTGGCCTCTTCAACTATATACCTCATGGAACCCGGTCCCATCCATCAGGTTCCATCTCAAAACAATCTCTCCCTCATGTTGGATGCTGCTGCCAGTTACAAATGGGTGTCGTCTGTATTTCCATCACCACCACTAGCCTTATTGATGAGATCCTCTTTAGGTTTGGAGGCCCATTGCAGGTGATGCCTCTTCTAGAAGGCCTTCCTTGATTTCCCCATGGAAGTATCCACTCCCTTCTCTGGGTTCTCTCACTGTTTTATCTTCCTCTCTTCATCTGGCACTGTGTCTGAATTGGTGTGCCGTTAATTGCCAATCACCCTCAGATCCATCCTAGCCGCCCCCCCCCCCCACCCGCCATTGAATTGAGTTCAGAGGCTCAATGTTTTCCCAAGTGCACATGCTCACTGGCTTCTAATTAGGCTCTGCCAGCGAGAGGCAAGCATGGAAGTGTGAAAGATAGAAGAGGAGAATCCAGGGAATTTCTCCCTCTCTCCACCTTAAGGAGGGGACATCAATGGCAAGAGCTCTGCTCACCTGGCCTCGGCATCCAGCAGGCAGCCTCAGCTCCTGAGCTCTAGTCACTCTGTCTTCCTCCTGTGCCTCACCAGCCTGGGGGATGGTGGCTTCTCTTGTCAACCTCTTGTTAATCCCTGGGTTGCCCCACCATGCCCTGTTTTCAGTTCTTCCAACCCTGCCATAAACTATTCTCCCACAGCAAAGCCCCTCAATTGAACTCTCTGTTCTGGGTTCTGTTTTCCTGGATGATAAAGATGGCTATTTTCATACTGCCTTACCCTCTCTCACAAGACTGGGAAGACCTCCGGAGCAGAGACTGAGTCAAGGCCCTGTGGTCAGCAAAACCAGAAATGACCATTCTTTAAAACAGAGAATCTCACAATTAACCAGTGTTGCCTCACCTTCTCACTCTCCAGTATTGTTTAGAAAAATCCAGGGATCCTTTGCCATATTGTAAAAAACAGCCTTTACCAGCTTAACTAACCTTCTCAACAACTGGGAAAATCTACCCTACACAGCATCTCCTGACACAAAGGCTTAGGGAGTTTTAATGTTGAAACAAAATGTGTTTTACCCAGCGGATGTCACAAAGAATTATCTCCAAATCTTGCTTGTGGTTTTGAAGATAAACACTAATAGTTAATCTGTTTGTAAATATTTTGAACAGATGCTAAGTCTTTAATTATTTTTTGCATTAAAAATTGACAACAATCGATATTCCCCACCGATGAGCTACAAACAGTGTGTGTGTGTGTATGGGTATATATTCTTTTTAAATAGCAATTATTGCTCTGTGATGACTGGGGAAATTGCTCTGAGGTTTAAAAGCGTATTTGCAGCTATACCCAGGGGATTGTGGATAGCAATGCCTACTGTATCATCTACCTTATTTAAAATTTGCAATAGGAAACACAATTCAATCTAGTGCATTTCTAAAGGCCAATGGGAAATAGATTGGGCAGCAGAGTCAGGAAATGCAAATCCAATGCTAAACTCCATCCTGAACCCATCTGCCTGGATTTTATTTCCTTTTTTTCTTCCCCAAGGCCAGTGATGCTGACTCATTAGTGCATTAAACACAACTGTGTGGGTTCGGCCCTGACCAGTCATTAATCAATGTGTGGCTACAAAGGCAGCATCCATGGATTAGCAATCTACTGCAAGGTGCCAGACACGCACACGGGGAGAAATTAAACCAGACTTTCAGAGGTAGGCAGGGGCACAGGCCACTTCTTATGCTGAAAGGTCCCAGTTGATTGAACAGAGATGTAAATGCCAAAACAGAGTTATAAATATGGGCTATATTTTAAAGGCTTACAGTTAGCAAGTTGTTTCCTCTAACTGTAGCAGAAAGAAAGAAAGAAAGAAAGAAAGAAAGAAAGAAGGAAAGAAAGAAAGAAAGAAAGAAGAAAGAAAGAAAAGAAAAAAGGAAGGAAGGAAAGAAGGAAGGAAGAAACAAAAAGGAAAGGAAAGGTTGTGATTTAGCCTCATTTGGAAATAACATCAAATTCTGCATTTGCAACTTTTGGGGAATGTGAGGCCTGAAAGGACCTCTGCTCCCTGCTCCCACACCCAGAAGCAATGGGGCAAGCAGCTCAGGTTCAAGACTCCAGCCACCCCTCCCTCAGTTTATAGAAGTGACTGTGCTGGTGGAGAGCCTCAGGAGGAGAAGGGCTGGCCTTCGGCTCTTCATCCTGCTTTTTCGCCCCCGGTTGTTGTTCAGCCCAGAAAGCAGGTGCTTTTCCCCCTCAGAAGCAGCCTGTGTCCTTGGACAAGGGCAGCCTCCTGCCATCAGAACGGAACTCCTCCTGGGGCCCTCAAAGGATGCAGAGCGCGTGCTAGATTCTCAGGGAGGATGGAAGGGAAGGCTCAGAGATGATTCCTTCCCAGGGAGTCTCTCAAGGCAGCAACTGCCCTCTTTATCCCCTCCCCGCCTCTTTAATCTTGCTGGCATGAACCACATGATCTGCACATCCAGCCCCACCTGGGGTGGTATGCAAAGCACCCCTGCATACCATGCATACCCTGCACACCCTCCCCCCCCATAGGAGAGACCCCAGAGTCTCACCTTCATAAAGGGGAATGGCAAGCCCTACCCTGCCAGTCCCCTGCCCCTAATATCACCAGGGGGAGGCGGAGCACCTCGAGCATGGAAGTCAGAGGAACCTCGAGCAACAGTAACCTAGCAACAGTGTCTCAGGATTTGAATGTAATTATACCCCGAGCGTGATAAATACTCGGAAGGGCTCCTTATGTGCAGATCATACTAAACAAGTCTTTGAAATTACCCTCATCAAATATTGATAGAAGAAAAGTTTTTTAAAAAGGAAAAAAACCCTGAAGTGCGTGGACAACCTTTCCCGCCGAGCGCCCTGGGCAGTGAGAGAACAGCAGCCAGGGCAGCTCTGATAGCCTCAAAATCCTCTTCACAGTGATGTGACAGGTCTGGAAAAGAAGTTTAGGCTGAGGACAGCAGTTTTCCTGCATACGAGGGGTGGTGTCCTGGTGCTGAGGGCAGCATTCAGGTTCTGAGGTCAGAAGATCTGAGTCTGGGGTCCTGGCTCAGCCCTCCAAACCAAGGCTTTCTCATTTAGAGTGAGCATGTTGACTGAGAGGGTGGCCCAGTGTGATCGGGCTGGCCAGCAGGTATGCAAGTCAGATGTGTGAAGGGGGAGATGCAGAAAAAGAAACTGTGGCAGGGGACAATGTGGACGCAGGTGCTGAGGCATTTATACCCTCAGCTCTGGGTTGACTTTGACTGGATCCAAGAGGTGAGTACACAGTGTGCAGACCAAAGCTGGAGAGGTGAGTAGTGAGCCTCACTAAGGAGCCAGGGTTTTGCTACGAGTGAAAACAGGAGACTGTGCAGGCGTGGAGGCCATGAGTTATGTGTGTGCGGGCCAGTGCCAGCTCAGTCACAAGTGCATGGTGGGAAAAGGTCTGTAACTGTGCCAGGGGCAGGACAAGAGGGCGATCTCTATCCAGAGCCGTCGGTAATAATCACAGTCAGAGAAGGTGGGGGATTTAGAGCAGCAGAGCTGACCTTGACCTTCATCCAGGTGCTTTACCAAAACCCCCAGGACAAAGCCCAGCGCCGCCAACCTCCACTCAATGTGCTGCATCATGTTGAGGCATCAGGGGACACTGAGCAGAATGAGCAACAAGATCCTGGGATCAGAGCACGCCTGACAACAAGTCTGAAGTGAGGACGTTTGAAAGAGAGAGAGAGAGAGAGGTGAGAGGAGCAGGGGATTTCCCAGTGGGAGAGAGGATGTCTGTCGCTGGGTTAGCAGCACTGCAGAGCTGAACGCGCTCCTCCGCCCTGCGCGGCTAGAGACTGGCTCTGAGAGAGGAAGAAAGAGGTGTCCTACATAGAAACTCAGCCTGTGTCTTTACTACATAGAAGGCCCTGCTCAGCCTGACCATGAACCTGCTCTATGAGCCACGCCAATCCTTTTCCCCTGGGGCCAAGTGCACAGGGACTCTGCCTTCTGGGACCCTGAGATTCTAGGACCAGGCTGTCAGCCTGGTCTGGGTAACACACAGCAAGCCAGAGCGCTTCGGGCCCTGCCAACCCCCTTGCTTCATCCCCGAATGCCCTCATCACAGGGGAGAGCCCCCTTCTCTGATGTCTCTCTCCAGGCCTGCCGTGCATCTGTCTCCTGCCTGTTAGAGGAAATCCTCTGCTGTTAGACGCAAGATCTTTAAAGGGCCTCAGATCTCATCTGTGAGCTCTCTTCTCTGGGCTGGGCTCCCTTGACAGCACTCTGGTGTCTCCCAGCACGTGGGGGGGGGGGCGGTGGGGGAAGGAGGGCTGCAAGAGGATGAAAGGCCCCCCCCCTTTCCTGCTGTGGGATTCAAGTCTGGATCAGTGCCCAATTATACAGCCTCATTCATCCAGTTCAGTGTTCTTCCTAAACATTGATGCGTCTGACAGCTCTGTTCTGGGTAATAATGGCCAGGTGGACCCTGCTTTAAGGAAACTCCATTTACAGAAATCCCCTTGAACAAATTAGCTAAAGAAAGGCGGGACTGTCTCACCTGCTCCTGCCCAGGGGATCCCTGTAAACCCCAGCAGCCCCAGATCACCACCAATGAGTCCATTTGGAGAGTACTGCAACATGGACTGAAGGAGAAAAGGGGAGGAAAATATAAGCACCAAATTATTAAAGGCCACTGCCTTTCAAAATCAGTGGAAATAGAAGCATAGCTGACATCAGACAGAATAGTGAAGAGAGACATCAGATCAATATCAGGGCAAAACTTTCCAGGGCTCCCCGGTCAGCAGGAAGAGGATCTGGAAAAAGCATCTGGCCTGTTACTTGGATGGAGTCTCTTGGCTTTGGAAAACACCTCCGTCTTCTATGTATTTGCTTTCTGGTTCAAGAAAGGAATCTCTCTCTCTCTCTCTCTCTCTCTGTGTGTGTGTGTGTATATATATATATATATATATATATATATACACACACACACACACACACACACACATATACACATATATATGCACACATGTATACACACACACACACACACACACACTAGATATTGCCAAATTGTTCTCACCAGCAACTTGTGATAATTCCTGTTTTTTCACATCTTCCTAACATTAGTGGGTTGAAAGGTGATTTCCAGAAAAATATGTCCACATCCTCATTCCTGGAACCTGTGGATGCTTCCTTATTTGGAAAAAAAGGTGTAATTAAGTTAAAGATTTCAAAATGAGATCATCTTGAATAATCTGGGTGAGCCCTAAATCCCTTGTAAAACTGAGACAGAGGAAAATGAGAAGACACATACAAAGAAAGTCATGTGAAGGAAAGAAGCAGTGATTGAAGAAATGTAGCCACTGGGACACCTGAGTGTCTCAGTCGGTTGAGTGTCCAACTTCGGCTCAGGTCCTATCTCACAGTTTGTGGGTTCAAGCCCCACATCAGGCTTGCTACTGTCAGCATAGAGCCTGCTTCAGATCCTCTGTCCCCCCCTCTCTCTGCCCCTCCCCTGCTTACGCTATCTCTCTCAAAAATAAAAAAAGAGATGTGGCCATAAGCCAACGAACACCAAGGATTCCTGGGAGCCACCAGAAGCCAGAGAGTCAACCCACAGAGTGGATTCTCCCCCAGAGTCCCAGAGGGAGCCTGCCCTTCCGACATCTTGATTCCAGGCTTCTGGACTCCAGAACCAGGAAAGAACAAGTTTCTTTTCTTTCAAGCCACAAAGTTTGTGATAATTTGTTATGGCAGCCACAGGAAATTAATACAGTGGGTAAATACAAGAGATTCTTTTTTTCTTTAAAAATTCTCCTTAACAGATAATTGATTGTTTAAAACAAAAATGTTATCAAGGAACTGTAGGCTTTATAACATACACAGAAGTAAAATGTGTAACAATAGCACAAAGAACAGGAGGGGGGAGTGGAGAGTTACTCTTGTAAAGGTTATTATTATACTCTGCCTGTGTGATAAAATATTATTTGAAGACAGACTTTGATAAGTTAAAGATTTATACTATAAACCTTAGAGCAACCACTTAAGGAAAAAAGAACAAAGGGAAAAGAAAGCTATTAAGCCAACAGAGATAAAATGGAACCAACAAACTATTTAACATCCATAACTTATGATTATTCTAATAAAATGTAAAATTACTCAATATTGTTCAGTATCCTCCTTCTTATAAAAATAGGTTTTTTTTAGAGTTTACTTTAACTCTGCCACAGTGTCGTCTAGAGTGATTAGTTTATTATGTTTACCTACATAGCTTACTAGTTTGTGTTCCCCTCTGTCTATCCTATCCCATGCCTTCCTTCCTTCTTTATTTAAAGAGTCCCCTCTTAAGATTTTTGTTTATTTGTTCCTCTGCTTTGTGCTAGTAGAGAAAGAACTATGGTTGGCAAACGGTCTTCATTTTTTGATATCTCAAAATGCCTTTATTTTGCTTTTTCTTGAGTGAAAATTTGCCTAAGTATACAGTACAAATTTGGCATTTCAGGACTTTAAATACCTTATTTTATTCCAGCCATCTATTTTTTCTGAGGAGAAATCTGCTGTCACTCGATTGTTGTTTACCTCGTGCTCTATTGTTTCCTCTGTAGTAACTTCTGAGATTGTCTTCTACTCTTTATGTTCCACAGTCTCGTGTGATACGTCTCAGTGTTGGAATCGCACAGAATTATTTTTAAGTACTCCAAAGCCGAGTTAGCTCCTAAGGCTTCTGTCTTTCTTTGATGCTGAAGTAGCCTTTCTCTTTCGCGATTGTTTCTCTACTATAATAGTTATTTTCTGTTAAAATCCCTAGGAAATGTTTATGGAATAGTCTTAAACTAACCTCCGTGTCTTTTAATTACACATTTAGTATTTTTATATCTTTCTTCCCCTCTGTGCTGGATCCTGAATCTGTTCCTCAGTGCCATTTCCGATTCATCCCATTTCTCTACAAATATATCCAGTTTGGAATTTACCACATCCATTGAGTTTTTATGTCAGTGACTATGCTTTTTATTTCTAATATTTTTGCTTGATTTTTACTGTATGCCTCTGTTCTTGTTTCATTTTACTGGCTTTGTTTCATAATGTTTTAAAGAATTTAATGGACATTATCTCCTTACTTATCTCAGATTTCTAAACCTACTTTTCAAATCATTTTTTCAGATTCTTTCTTTCTCTTTATGTTTATTTATTTATTTTATTTTGAGAGAGAGCTTGTGTGTGCTCAAGTCAGTTGAGTGGGGGAGAGGCAGAGAGAGAGGGAGAGACAATTCCAAATAGTACCTGTGTCAGTGCAGAGACCAACGTGGGGCTTGATCTCAGGAACCTGTGAGATCATGACCTGAGCTGATACCAAGAGTCAAACGCTTAACCAACTGAGCCAGCCAGGCACCCCAACGGTGATTTATTTTAAGAGAGCAGCTAAAAATGCTTTTATTCACCATTCTCCATGTTTTCATTGGGCCTCCATTTGAAAAGGGAATTTTTTTTAAAGATGTATTTATTCTGAAAGAGAAGGTGAGGGAGGAAGGAAGGAGCAGAAAGAGAGAGAGAATCCCAAGCAGGTTCCACGCTATCAGTGCAGAGCCCAAGGCAGGGCTTCATCTCAGGAACCGTGAGATTGTGACCTAAGCTGAAACCAAGAGTCAAATGCTTAACTGACTAAACCTCCCAGGCGCCCCTAAATTTTTTGTTCTGATAGATATGGTTAGTAATCTTTGTAGGCTTGAGATTTCTTCAAGTGGCTTAGAATTTTGGATTTTAGGCTCACTTTAAGAGGGCAGCTTTGGGTTGTTAGGCAATTTTTTTCCCTCTCTCTTTGCTCTGCACTCGCTCACCCCACCCAGTAGTTTTATGGCTGCTTCTATTACGTGCTCCCACCAGGCCAATCTCAATACAGAAGTTCTGGTCTAATATTGGCAGGCAGACTCCCTGCTCCAGAATGATGTTTGGGGTAGAGAAGATCCAGTCACAAGGGTCATGGGTGCCTTGGTCCATTTCTAGCCACAAGGTTGAGCCTGCATTTGAACTGTCATCCCTTAGGCTCAACAATGCTGAGGCCACTACTCCAGGCAGCATATCCTTGGTTTTTTTCTTCTTCAAGATTTTTCGTGATCTAAGATGCCTTTCCCCAGGCCCTGGCCTTAGGCAGTAGGTAGGCTTTTCCTGACCTCTCATCTTGCACAGGGCCTCTCAGTTCTATTACCCAACAGATAATGAACTTACTTCTGGCTGCAATTGATGATCTTTGTACTTTCTGACAGACCCGGACAGGGTGAGCAGGCACATGCCCTCAGCTTCGCTTCACTTCACTGCCTTTCTGTTTCATGAGGTCCACAGAAGTGTTCATCTTGTGTTTGAGCCTGTTGGTATCCTGTTTTTCTTTTTATAGTTTATCTATCACTGCTATTCATTTGCAGCATTGAGGATTTCAAATCAAAGTGTGAACTTAGTGCTAGTCTTGATGGAAGACCCAGCTGTGGCTTCTTAATCTACTAAGAGTATGACATATCATTTGCTATTTAGGAATAACTCTTAGACCCCTGAGCCTTACATCACTTGGACCCAAGGATCTGAAGCTACCCGATTTATAAGTGCCTGGGACAAGTTATGTAATTTGAGAAGTTTAGAATGGCACCTCCAAAATGTCTTCACCCCAGCCTGGCAAAAATGCACCAATTTTAGTGTAAATTGAGAATAAAGTTAAACTGCTGACTGTGTGGAATGTGGAACCTGAAAATATTTCACTTCAGACCCCAAAACTATTAACCCATTAGTGTTAGACAACATTTGCCACTCTGACTTCCAGCACTGGGCTAATAACAGTGTTCCAGGGAATGAGACAAGACAGCTGAACCAGGAGAGCTGTGGGGCAGCATTCACAAAGGTCCAGTCAACAGATTTATAGCCCATCTGAGTCCTCCAGAAACAGGGAACAAGCCAAAGTCAGGGTCACGGTGTGTGTTTTTGGCCAGTCTGTATTTTAGAGCACTTGCTTGCTCACTGTGCACCTGATGATTTGTAGTATTTATCAGTCAGATTAAGAAGTCAATCCATCACAACAGGGATGCCTGGGTAGCTCAGTCAGTTAAGTGTCAGATTCTCGATTTTGGCTCGGGCCATGATCTCCCAGTCGTGAGATGGAACTCTGCATCAGGCTCTGTGCTGAGTGTGGAGTGTGCTTGGGATTCTCTCTCTCACCCTCTCTCTCTGTCCCTCCCCTACTTGTGCGCACGCTCTCTCTCTCTCTCTCTCAAAATAAATAAATAAACTTAAAAAAAGAGAAGTCTATCACATCAAATAATAGTGTTCTATTTTCCCTTTCCAAAAGATTAAGTTAGCGGGTCCAATTTTTTTGAAGTTTGAATTCTCCCATAACATTTGCTTAAACTTTGGGCACAGTGTACCTCTCAGCCACAAATCACTGGTAGAAGTAAGGTAGCCAGTTGTTATCCAAAATCAATAACTTAATGCATCCTGCCAGCCTCAGTTCCACATTAAACGTGATAATTGGACTTATATTTGTTACTTTTATTCCACCCAAATGTGATGTCTAAAAATGTCTTATGTATTTTTGGTAAAGACAAGACTGCTTTAACATACAGTAGTGTGATTTTGCATTCTCTAATTTTTCACAGAAGGTTAATTCCGTTGATTAATTGGAATTACCTAGAAAAATGAGTTTTTGTTTTTTAAAAATTATGGACAGGGAAATATGGAATTAAACAAAGTTGAACTTTTTTATTTTTCTTTTTACTGTAGGAATTATTAAGTCCTTTAATACTGTCATGTGTAGTGTGATTCCTTAAGACAAGGATCAGGTGTTTCATTTTTCTAGACACATCTGATCATGGAAACTTCTTCTCCAGAGCACCTTCAGGAACTTCTATTCTGCAGAGCCCTCTGTGAGAAATGCCAATAAAATCTAACAAAAGGTATCCAATGTTGCCTGATGCTATTAAGGAGAACAATATTTCAGGTATTCTGTAGAGAGTAATGTACTTACTTCCAGGTGCTCTGCAACTTTGAGACCCAATGGTTATTTTTAAAAATCTGTCTGGTGGCAGTGTGGAGTACAGGCTGCCTGGCTGGGCTTCCAGGAAAGTGGACACCGCAACAAGAAAACCATGCAGTCTTCAGTCTGCTGGAGAAGAGGGTGTGGGTTTGGTGCAGAACCGAGAGAACCTGTGTCTCTTTGGATGTGAGCGGGGATGGGGAGGGACACCAAGAATCTGGTCATTTGTTCATTCAACAAGTATATATTGAACACATCATGTGCCAAGCACTGTTGTTCTAGGTACTGTGGATATAGCTGCGAGTGGGAGATAAAATCCCTGACCTCTTGCAATTTATGTCTTTCTCACGCTTTAGGAAGACGAATGGGGTGCTATGCATGCAGAGAGGGGGCACCCGAGAAGAAATAGCCTCAATGAGCAGAGCAGGAGCCTGCCACTCTGGAGGGTACCTGGGCACCTGATGTTCAGGTGGAGATGCTGATGAGGAAGTGCGAAATGAAATCTGGAGCTCGGAAAGAGAGATGTGGGTGGGAAGTAGAATTCACATGTACAGGTGGGAATTGAAGCCGCGAGAACATTTGTATTACCCATGAGATAGTCAGTGGAGTGAGAAGTGCCTTATTTTTAATGAGGGGCATAGAGAAGGGACCAGTAAGCACAAGGAAATCTTCCAATAAATGTTGAGTGAGTGTAAATACATGAGACTTGGTGTGAGAGACAGACACGAGCCAGGAGAGAGGGGCACGAGGAAGACAACAAAGGAAAGTTTCAGAAAGGAAGGCGAGGCCAGTCAGATACCATGGCATTAGAGCATGCCAAGAGCTGCAGGGGAAAAAAATAGGAGCACACCTTTCTTTTCCTGCTTTAACTACTGGCTTCCCTTCAGTTTTTCTTGGGGGAGGCCCTGTGGAATCCCCAACTTATTATAAGCAAATCTTCCCATGGCCTCAACTGCTTCACAGTCACACCATCCATTTCCTGCCACAACTAAAACCTGGGCCTGTGCCGTCACCTCCAGCTTCTTATAGGAATAGAGCTGCCAGGGGTGCCTGGGTAGCTCAGTCGGTTAAGCATCTGATTCTTGATTTTGGCGCAGGTCATGATCTTACAGTTCGTGGGTTCGAGCCCCATGTCAGGCTCTGCACTGTCAGCACAGAGCCTGCTTGGAATTCTGACTTTCCCTCTCCCTCTGCCCCTCCCCTGCTCATGCTCTCTCTCTCTCTCTCTCTCTCTCTCTCTCTCTCTCTCTCCCTCTCCCTCTCCCTCTCCCTCTCCCTCTCCCTCTCCCTCTCAGAATAAATAGACATTAAAACAAACAAACAAAAAAGGAATAGAGTTGCCGGGAAACTTTCTCAAGGGGAGGCGGCTCATTCTCCCATGTATTAACTAACCCTCATGGGGTCCAGAGCCAGTCTTGGAGATTTCTCTCCTCTTCTTACTTTACAACAACTCTCCACTGTGGAAGGTAGTGGGCACTAGGACCCCTCTGCCACAGCTTGTCTTCTCCATTTTGCAAAACTGCTCCTCCACCTCTCCTGTCATTGCTGCCTACTGACCAGGTCATGAGAATATTGGCACCTGACTTCCACCTTATACTTCCATTTCTTTTTTTATTTTTTATTTTTTTAGTGTTTATTCATTTCTGAGACAGAGAGAGACAGAGCATGAGCGGGGGAGGGGCAGAGAGAGAGGGAGACACAGAATCCAAAGCAGGCTCCAGGCTCTGAGCTGTCAGCACAGAGCCCAATGTGGGGCTGGAACTCATGGACCATGAGATCAGGACCTGAGCCAAAGTCGGTTGCTCAACCGACCGAGCCCACCCAGGCGCCCCTTTGCACTTCCATTTCAAGCCCACCATTGTCCTGGTGATTTCAGCCTCTGTTAATGAAACATCTAGCATCAGCCTCAAAGTCCTTTCTTCTCCTCGGCTATAACATCTTCCATACTCCACTCCTGCAGCCTATTTTGGGGCCCCACCCTGGATTTTACAATTGCTGAGAACTCTCCCATGTATGACCTCCTTCACTCCCAGCCCTGGATTCACAGCCCCTTTCTCTATCATTGCCTTGACTTCCCCAAGGGAGGCACCTAGGGTGGAGGCTGAAAGCCCCAGCTGTGAAGTCCAGCATATCCTTGCTCATTCCCCTGGCCTTGTCCCCCAACACTAATTCATCTTCAGCTTTGCTCCCTTTTTTAAAAAAAAAAATTTAATGTTTATTTATTTTTGAGAGAGAGAGAGAGAGAGAGAGAGTATGAAAAGGGGAGGGCCAGAGAAAGAGGGAGATACAGAATCTGAAGCAGGCCCCAGGCTCTGAGCTGTCAGCACAGAGTCCGACGCAGGGTTTGAACTCACGGACTGTGAGATCATGACCTGAGCCAAAGTCCGATGCTTCACCTACTGAGTCACCCAGGTGCCCCAACCTTGCTCCCTTTTAAAACCTAAACCTTTCCTCTGACCCTGGCACTGCTCTATTAAAATCCACTCAGTAGTTCCCCATTCCTTATAGAAGAAAATGCAAATGCAGCAAGATAAGCCCATCCAGGTCTTAGGAGACCCTTTCACGGACTGGTCTCCACCGCCTGCTCCCGGCTTGCCTCAGATACACCTGTATTGTACACCAGACACACACTTACACCACATCAACACTGCTGCCAGGAGAGCCCCTCTACCCCATCGACCAGCATTCTTCTTCACTCCTTCCAACTCAGCGCTCAAAATGCAGTTTCAGCTTCACCATCTCTGTGCACCCATAGCTGTAACTCATTAACTGGGTCTCCATAGGCCCACTATAGCCACTCTACCCCAGACCAGCCTCGATCACAGATCCTGTGAGATTACCATGCATTTGGGTGTTCATTTCTCGGTCTCTCACTAGACACCAACCTTTCTAAGAATAGGTCTGTGTTTACTTCATCTCTTTATCCCACAGAACCTGGCCGGTATAGCAGCAGTCAGCCAATGTTTGGTAAATAAATGAAGATTTCAAAAAATAAGAGGTGAGGAAAAAAATTGAGGTTGAAGAATTCTGATGAGACATGTTAGCTAATAAATTCGGAATCAAAAGACTCAGATTCAAATCCCATTTCTACCACTTACTATGATGGGACCTGGGACAAGCCACTAATAATAACAATATTATTCATTGTGTGCTTGTCACATGTCAGGCACTGTCTCATGCAAACCCGATAATAAATCATTATCATCCCCATTAAAGAGGAGGAGATAGTGGCCCTACATAGTTAAGTAACTTGTCCAAAACACAGCTATAAAGGCAGACCTAAGACTCAAACCTGAGCTAACGTCCAGAAACCCATGGTGTTACCGCTCTGCCCTGATGCCATGTGCTCACCCTAGCAATTCCTGCCAGCCTGCCTCAGTGGGGATGTAGTGAGAGTGGAAACAAGTTAATATGTATCACAGAGAAGTGCATTCGAATGCCAGTTCTCATTACATATTAAGTCATTCATTCACCAGCCCTCCCTCGAACCTCCCAAAAGCTAATCATTTGAACATCTTTAGTAGCTTGAAAGTAGCTGTTAAATAGAATCTGAATTCAACACAGGATTGAAGCCAATTACAGTTTCTGATAAAGTTAATCTGTTCTAATTCATTATTATTATGATTACCATCCTTGTTATTATTAAGCCACAGCCACAAAACTATTTCTGGCTCAGAGATAGAGGGAGCAAGCTATTTCTTGAGCCCAAGACACAAAGACCATCCGTCCCCAAGGCTCGGGAGATGGCATAATAAAGAGCTCCCGGAGTAATCTTTGCTGAGTTGCATTGTTAACGCTCTCCTAAGGGACGCCCGTGGCTATAATTGCTGCAGTCTGACCGGCCTGTCGAGCTACCTGAATTAAGTGGGCGAATCAGAATTTTCAGTGGAGCCGTCTGGGACATCACCTTTAACCCTCCCCGGTGCTCCACCCAGCCCACTGCTCATTACAAGTGGAGACCCCTGTCACCTCCACCCACCTCCTCCCCTGCGTGTGCACAAGTCTCTTCCCCCTGCCGGCCCTGGCACAGCACCCTGTGAACTGGGTGGGGGAGCAGGACAGCAGCTAGCATATCTGCACCTGAGGACCAGGACCTCAAAACCCAGCTTTTGACATCACCACCTGCTCAGGGGCAGCACCAAGCTTTCAGTTAACCATCCCTGAGCTCTGGGTTAAAGGCCAGGGTTCAAGCTTCCTTCTGCCACTTACTCTTCTGTGTGCACAATTTGGTAAATCGTGCCCACTCTGAGACAAGTGCTCACGGGACATGAGGGTGGCGCATTGCGAGGGGGGGACTACCTTGTTCATTTGCACAGGAGGGCTGGAGAGGCTTCCTGGAAGAGCGATGCCAGACTTAGTTTTTTAAAAATAAACCAGAATGTGAGAGAGAAGCAGGATAGTATCTGTGAAATGTGGTTGGGTGGCAAGAGAAGCTGAGAAGTGGGGAAGGGTGAGCAGGTGTGTAAAGAAGCTGATTGGAACACCACGTGTAGGTGAAAGAAGTCGCCGGACAGCTCACAGTAGGCATGTTCTGTGGAGAGCTGTGCACTTTACAAAAAAAAACGTCACCTGACACTGTAGAAGTTGGAGGCGATCACACCTGGAGGAAGGGAGACAAGTCAATAAGCCTCTGCATTAACTGAGGCAAGAGATGAAGAAGGAAGTGATAGCAGGGATGGAGGAGATAACTTTCCTTTAAATTGGTAAAATAGAGGCACCTGGGTGGCTCAGTCACTTTGACCAGTTGACTCTTGGTTTTGGCTCAGGTCATGATCTCACAGTTCATGGGTTCAACCCCCATGTGGGGCTCTGTGCTGACAGCACGGAGCCTGGTTAGGATTCTCTCTCTCTCTGCCCTTCCCCTGCCCATACTCACTCTCTCTCTCTCTCTCTCTCTCTCAAAATAAATAAACATTTAAAAATTTGTACTAACTTAGTAACATAAAAATAGCAGCCAAAATAAAACTATTAAAGAGAGTAATCAGCGGGGGCGGGGGAAACTAGCTAAATAGCCCAGATCAGTCTTCAACATCATAAAACTGGTGTCCTTAGAGGCCTCTCTGCAAGGCCTCATATGGTCTCCTGGCCAATGGTAGGTAATGTTTGGACAACATAACACACATAGGTACATGCACACATGCATCTACATACACATGTGTATACAGACATGCATGTATGGATGTATGGCCATTGCATGGGCAGATGTGAATGTGTGGAAAAGCACGCATATTCATGAGCACACACATGTATTGCATGGCACATATATGAATATACATGTGCACATGCACAAACATACTCATGCACAAATCCACATGCACATGCACACATCAATCCATTAAAGAAAATAGTCTCATTATCCCTACTTTGCACATAAGACATCAGAAGCACAGAAGTTACACAACTAAGTTACACAACCAGGATTTGAACACAGGTATCTTACTCCAAATTCTGTGCTTCTAATACCCATGTAAAATAACCTCTTGAGACAAACGCACAGGTCACTCACAAAAGAAAAGATCATTCTGGTCTTTGATATCTCCTTTGCAACACAAAAGTCCAAAAGTCAGTAATATCAAGAGTTTTGATGAAAAGAAACCTCTAACCCATTATATGTAGCCCATTTGTTTTTCAAGTGTTAAAGCAAAAGAAAGATATCCTTAGCTGTGTAAGTACTAATCTTAAAAGATTTACTCACAGGGACGCTTGGGTGGCTCAGTCGGTTGGCCGTCCGACTTCAGCCCAGGTCATGTTTGAGCCCAGCATTGGATTCACTGCTGTCAGGCAGAGCCCGCTTTGGATCCCCAGTAGCCCCCTCTCTCTGTCCTCCCTCGCTTACGCTCTCTCTCTCAAAATGAATAAATAGTAAAAAAAAAAAAAAAAAAAAAAAAAAAAAGGAAAGAAAGAAAGAAAAAAAAAAAGATATAGGGGCACCTAACCTAGGTGGCTCAGTAGGTTAAGTACCTGACTTCGGCTCAGGTCATGGTCTCGTGGTTCATGAGTTCCAGCCCTCAGTTGGGCTCTGTGCTGACAGCTTAGAGTCTGGAGTCTGCTTCGGATTCTGTGTCTTCCTCTCTCTCTGCCCTTCCCCCTCTCTCACTGTCTCTCTCTTAATGTTAAAAATAAATAAACATTAAAGATATATATATAAATATATATATATTTTTTATATATATTTATTTATATATATATTTATATATTTCTATAATTATATATATATTTATATATTAAATTTATATATATTTTTATATATATTTATATATTATATTATTTATATATAAATTTATATTTATATAATATATATTATATAATATATAATATATATTAATTATATATTAATATATAATATATATTTATAATTATATATATATTTATATTTATATATTTATATTATAAATATATAATATATATTTATAATATATAAATATATACTTATATATTATAAATATATAAATTTATAATTTATATAATTATATATAATTATATATATAAAGATATATATATATATCTTTAAAAAAGGATTTAAAAGTAAATAAATAAAAAGATTTACTCACAGCTATACTTTTAGTAACAAGAAGGGAAGAAGCATATTAAGAGTTCAGAAATTACAAGGGCACCTGGGTGGCTCATTGGGTTCAGTGTCTGACTTCGGCTCAGGTCACTATCTCAAGGTTCGTGGGTTCGAGCCCCGCATTGGGCTTGCTGCTATCAGCGTGGAGCCCCTTTGGATCATCCGTCCACCTCTTGCTCTCTGCCCCTCCCCTGCTCACACTGTCTCTCTCAAAAACAAATAAACCTGAAAAAAAAAAAAAAAAGAGTTCAGAAATCATAAAGTCAAGGTAGGAGTGGACTGGTGGCTAGTACTAAAATGAGTATTATAATAGATAAAAATCTAATAAATAATTGTGAATGTATACAAAATTGAATAATGTCAAAAATAATTCTTAAAAATACTTCTAACCTATCAGATAATAATTAAATTTTATTATACTTAAAACCCTAGATTATATTGACCACAGAGCAAAGCGTGCTTGGTTGGTTAAAGGAAGCAGAAGACATTTAATTCATTATTTTAAAGTAGAAATTCAAAAGATACCATTTTATCCTAAAAACAGATTAAAGAATGTTTTTAAAAACTTAATGGTAATTTCCAAATTAAGAAAAATGGAGTAGATACCTCCCAGCCTCAGGACAAGATAAAAATAAAGACATCATTGTCTTTTTAATAAAAGCAAAGTATAACAAAACAAAAGAATAAGAAGCACAGCTAACAAAGAGCATTTAAAAAGATGGCATAAATAAGAATAAATGCACCCATGGTAAGAATAAATGTAAATATATTAAATTTCTTATTTATAAGAAAAGGATGAAAGGATGTTAGGATTCTGTAAAAAACAAACAAGCAAAATATTTTGTTTTTGAGTGTCACCCTTAAAACACCCTTAGATACAAGAAGTTGAAAAGTAGAAAAATGGACAAAAATATTAAAGCAAATGCAAATCTTAAAAAAGGGAGGCGATATTAATAGTTGACAAAATAGAAATCAGTATTGGACAAAATAGGTCCAATAAAGGCATTAAAAGATATAAATGTAACATTAGTGATAAGAATTTAATGTTGAATGATGAGAAGAAAAATATGAATTTAATAGTAAAAAGCAGATACTTTACAGTGAAAAGATAGTAGTCATCAATCTTTGTGTACTGAAAAATATTACATCAAAATATGTAAGGCACAAACTATTAGAAATATGCTTTGTAGAAGAATAAATTTACAAGAGCACAACTGAGTGGGGAAATTTGAAGCCACCTGTATTAGCCAGGCTTCTCCAGAGAAACAGAACCAACAGCATGGAGATACAGAGACAGAGACTTATTTTTAGGAATTGACTCATGCAATCATAGGGGCTGGCAAGTCCAAAATCTTCAGAGTAGGCCAGAAGGCTGTAGACCAGAGAAGAGCTTCAGTTCAAATCCAAAGGCAGTGTACTGACAGAATTCCCTTTTCCTGCAGTGAGGTCAATCTTTTTCTATGAAGGCCTTCAAATGATTGGATGAGGCCCACCCATATCATGGAAAGCAACCCACTTTACTTAAAGTCTGCTAATTTAAATGCTAACCTCATCTAAAAAGTACTTCCACATAGACATCCAAAATAATGTTTGGTCAAACATCTCGGTACTATGGTCTAGCCAAGCTGACACTTAAAATTAACCATCACAATATCTTTGTGAATACTAGACATATCAAATAAGGAGCAGCACAAGGATTTGGTGATGTGAATAATATATTACAAGCACACTTTAATTTCAAATATGTGTTTATTTCTGTGTATTTATGTGTATGCGTGATATCTACATAACTAAACTCCACCCCAAAAGAACAGATTACACAATTCTTTTCTATGGCCCATGCCATACTTAATACTGATCCTGTCTCATATATAAGCCCACAAAAAAGAACAAAATAAAAAAATGTACAAACCACATTGAATGTGCTCAAATTTAATTCCAGAGTTTATGTTGAGAGCTTTCAACCACTTTGAAATGATCTTAAAATCCACTCTCCTAAATACTTCTTAGGCCAAAGCAGAAATAAAAATTTTATTTGCACATGATCTAGAAAGGAACAATAGGACGCCCTCTGGTTAATATATATTGGATGAGTCCAAAACTAATCTCAAATTTAAAAAAAAACTAATAAATCTCAAATGCTTTCATTATCAGACACAAATGAATGAAAATATCTGCCCCTTTTAACTCAAGAATTAAAAAGGGAAATTCCAAATAAATCACTGACTTCAGAATGAGGAAAACCTAAATAGATAACTAACCCAGAAATAAAGCTGGAAGTGTTCTCAAAGAACTGAGTCCCTTCAACAACAATAGCAGGTCCCAAGAGTTTTATATGCTAAGGCATTTCAAACTTTTAAGAGACAGAAAACTTCTGTATTACATAAAATGTAACATTTTATGATTTCTGATTCATTTTAGGAAGCTAGAATAAGCCTGATTTTGAAAAACATCCTGGCAAAGTTAACCTCTGGCACAAACTAAACCAACTTGCCTTTTGAATACAGGTATAAAAAAAATTTAAGTACAATTAAAAGGACTAGTTGAAGAACACATTAAACTTTTATCAAGATTATAATCTGTCATGTTATTTCATTAAAAAATAAAATTTATATTCAATAAGGGACAAGAAAACATTTGATAAAATTCAAATAAGCATTGGAGAAAGGTAAATAAAAATGAGTATATCTCTTGGAGAATAGAATAGGAATTATATTAGGTAGAGTAGAATAGATCACTTGCCAAAAATGTAGAATTCTGAGCTTTATCCTAAACCTAGACTCTGGAAATGAATTCCCAAATTCTACATTTTTAATGAAAACCCAAATAATTCTATGCAAGCCAAAGTTTGAGAAATGTTCATCTAAACCTAACTAGCTAATGGCATAGTTAACACTGAAATAATAGAAGCCTTCCCCATGAAAGTCAGGAAAAATATAATAGTGTCTGCTTTCAGCACAATTTAATTTTCTCAACTCTGAAAAAATTTGGTTATTGAAATAAAAAAACATAAAATCAGAAATAACAGAAATAAATATTTGAAAATAAGATCTCCCATTATTATTATTTGAATGATTCTTATTGGTAAGGTCCAATTAATGAAAAATCCTTCATAACAAATAAGAGCATTCAGTAAGTTGGTTGGATAAAAATTGAATATACAAAAATAACTAACTTCCTTATATACTAGCAATAGCTGTCTAGGAAAACAATGGGGAGAATGGATCCAATTTACAATAGAGAAAATAGATGTACAGGAATAAACTTATCAAAAATTGTTTAGGATCTTTATAAAAAAGAATTTAAAACTTTACAAAGGCACATAAAAGTATATTTGAATAAGAAGAGAGAAACAACATTTCTTAGAAAGAAAGACTTAATATCATAAAGTACCAATTAACTCATAAATGATTTAAGATTCAGCCACCAAATGTTTAAGACTGGAACACCATTGTCTACAAAAATCTAGAAAAATAAGCACACAAGACTAGTGATAAAAATTACTATAAAGAAAAATGAATACGGGGAGCCTGTGTGGCTCAGTCGGTTAAGTGTCCCACTCTTGATCTCGGCTCAGGTCATGATCTCACAGTTCATGAGATTGAGCCCCGAATCAGGATCTGTGCTGACAGTACAGAGCCTGCTTGGGATTCTCTTTCTCCCTCTCACTTTGCCTGCCTCTCTCTCTCTCCCTCTCACTCTCTCTCTCTCTCTCTCTCTCTCAAAACAAATAAACTTTAAAAAAAAGAAAAATGAATACAAAAGTCTAGCTAAGAAAATTATGAAAACTGATAACAGGGGCTTACTCCATCTGATATTAAAATCTATCCTAGAGCTACAGGAATTAAAATGAGTTATTACTGGTGCAGAAAGAGGTGGAAAAATCAGACACTAAAGATCATTTACTTAAAAGAATGAAACCTATCATGCTTTGTCAGTTCTTTTTGCATCCCCGTCATGTCTGCAATCTCTGGGAGCTGGGGTGCTCCGGGGCTCCATCCTGAAACTCTCTCCTCTCTGTTACACTCACCCCTGGGTGGTCTTGTTTCTTTTCAGGGTTTCAGATACCTACTCTGAGTATTTGAGCTGTAAGTTTTTATTTCTAGCACCTATCTCTCCTAAAACTCCAGATTCCCAAGCCTATTTATCTGCTCAACATCCCTCTTGGATGCCACATGAACATCACAAACACCTTCCTCCCCTCGGTCCCCAGACGGAGAAACAGGTACCTCCATCCTTTCTGTGCTCACAACAAAAGCCCTAGAGAGATACATTTTTGATCCCCCTCTTTCTCTCAAGCCCTATATCTAACCTGTTACAAAATCTTGTGGACATACCTGTAAAATGTATCTTGAACACAACCACTTGTCATCACCTCTTTGTCACCACCACCCCAATCCAAGCCCTGTCATCTCTCCCATGGATCACCACAAGAGCCTCCACACTTGTCTCCCTGTGTCCCCTCTTACCTCCTTCAGCCAATTTTCAATATGGCAGCCAGAATGATTCTTGGAAACCCAGTAACCGGCCACACCATTCCTCTGCTTAGAACCCTCCAATAGCTTCCAATCACACTTAGAATAAAGATCCTTACTTTGGTCTACAAAGGCCCATGTGTTCTGCCCCTGGCTCTGGTGGTATACCGGCAAATGTTCAATAACCAGCTTTCAAAAAAAAAAGTATGTGTATACATTCATAAGTTTATTATAAATTTTACCAATAATAAGGATGTATAGCACACAATTTGCAAGTACTAAATAAACTATACAGTATTCACCACTGTAAATTCCACATACCAAATTGATTCTCACAGAATCTTTCCATTGTTTTCTTACCAAACTCCTATATCCCAAGCAAACCTATGGCTGCAATTGATGAATGAGTATAGTTCTAAATTAATGTTGGTTAATATATACCTTTACATTAAAGAGTACAAAGAAAGGGAAAGAATGAAACTGTAAGGTGGAACATCACTTGCTCATCAGTGAAGAAAACAACTTTTTTGCTGATAATAATTTTTAAATACTGGAGGAATATTTCCTAATTTTTTTGTGTGTTATTCACAACATAGCAGCTGCAGACAGGACAGACTTTTAAATTTAATCTGCGTCATTAACATTTTCTCTATCACTGTAAGTCTAGACATCAACAAAACAATAAAGGAAGCACTGCTTTGTAGAATTTGCTGATTTCCACGGTGTAAATATTCTCACCATGGCTGACTTGAAGCTACCAGTACGATGTCACTGAGCACAGGGTTGTGAAGAGATGTGCAGTAACATACCACACAGTGCAATAGACACAATTAACCTCAAGAGCAGAGAAGATGGTCAAATGCAGATAAACAACTATGAAGTGATGAAATTTGAGTACTTGTTCCTTCTTTTTTAAAGTTTTTTTCAATGTTGATTTATTTTTGAGAGAGAGAGAGAGAGAGAGAGAGAGAGAGCACGAGTGGGGGAGGGGCAGAGAGAGAGAAGGAGACATAGAATCCAAAGTGGGATCCAGGCTCTGAGCTGTCAGCAGAGAGTCCCATGCGGGGCTCAAACTCATGGACCGAGAGATCATGACCTGAGCCGAAGTCAGACGCTTAACTGACTGAGCCACCCAGGTGCTCCATTTCCTTCCTTTTTAATACAATGTACTTAGAGTTATAAGTTTACATGATTTTATTTTTAATAATGGCTACATTTAATAACAGCTTGTGAGAGTCCTGAAAATGTGACCGCAGACTCTGCTGAGCAGGTGAAAGCAGCCTTCAACATACCACCACCTGGCATCCCCTCTGTTATCTTCACTCTGCTCCAGCCTCATTGGGCTCCTTGACCCCCTTCCGCACATCCAGCACGCTTCCACCTCTGGACTTCCACACTTGCTGTTTCCTCTGCCTGAAACGCTTCTCCAGCCAGCCCCACAGCCGACTCCTCTTCCCTCCACCCTCTGCTCAGAAGCTTCCATCATCCCTGGCCACCCCAACTAGAGTCAGACTCTGGGCACTCTCTACTCCCTTGCACTGCTGTGCTTTGCTTCTTGGCGTTTATTATTATCTACTAAAACCAAAGAAAGGGAAAGAGAAGTAGGAAGAAGAAGACCTGGATATTCAGCAACTGGAAATTAGAAAATCAACTTACAGTACTTCTATAAAGTGGAGCATGATACAGCCATTAAAAATAGGGTATAGGGGTGCCTGGGTGGCTCAGTCAGTAGAGTGTGAGACTCTTGATTTTAGGATTGTGAGTTCCAGCCCCACACTGGGTATAGAGATTACTTAAAAATACAATCTTAAAAAAAATGGAGTTATAGAGAAATATGTAATGACACGGTAAAATCCGCAGGGCGTATTGTTAAATGAAAACCACAGGATAGAAAGTAGTCTGTCAAGTAATATTACACAGGTAAAAAAATAAATATAAACATGGAAAAGCAAGTAGGAGGGAAGAATATTAAAACATTCACAATAATTATCTTTGAATAGTGGGATTCAGGTGATTTCTCTTAGTTTTTTTATACTTTCTCTACAACAAACATTTGTTATATTTGAAAGTATAGAAAACTTAAGGACTGTGTTTTTAGTACTTAGGGCAAGAGTGACATCATCTTCCAGAAATTCCCAAGATGCTGGGAACTATTCAAGATGACCACACATACGAAGTACAGGAAGAGACTAGTGAGAAGAAGACAGGTGGAAAGAGTTATGGGTATCTTCTGAGTTCACCTCCTTTACCTCCAAGAAAGAAACACAAAGCCAGAGAACAGAAACACTCGAATTGCTTATATGTGGTTATCACTAGCAAAAGGCCTTAGCTTGAATGAACTAGGCCTTTCCTAAACTCATTCTTTAATCCCTAAGGTGCATTCCACGGAGAACAAATAGACTTGACAGCCTGGAGGTGCCCTACTAAATAAACTTACCCACAGAGAAGGGAGGTATTGGAGTGGCTCCTTGGGGGTCAATGCATGCACATTAGAGAAGGACTCCTCTTGAAGGGCTGCACAGTCTGGAATCACGTGACCTGATGTGGCTGCTGAGTGCCAATGTCCTGCCTGCATCTCCAACTGATCCATCCTTGCCTCACAGCTAGGACAGCCTTAGAGCATCCCTTTATCCTGCCTGGTCCCAGTGGTAGGTGCAGCGGATGAACCCATGCAGGTTCAATTCAATTTTTAATCAAGATGCTAATAAAGCATATTAATGATGAGAAGGGAGGGAAATTTTTTTTTAATGTCAGAAAACTTGAAAGAGCAAGTGGAAAGGATGCCAGAATGTGAGAATCTGGCAGAGCCACAAGGCAGGGGCAGTGACAATGGCTCAAAGGCATAATTGGGCTCTTTGCTGTGATGTTCTGTAGGCAGCTGGTGGCCCGAAGGTCCAAGCAGGGCTGAGAGAAGAGAGAAGTCTGATTACACTGACTTTGCCTCCTAATGCAGGCCCAGAAGGCAAAGGAAGACCCTTCCCTAGAGAAGACTCAGTCCCTCAAGGCAGAAGGAGGTCTGGGAGCAGATTACATGGGACTCTCCTGTGCATCAGAGGCTGAGCCCCAAGCATTTTTCCTATGGCCAGTCCTTCTAATTTAATGAACAATTTTATCTTGTGGGGATTATGTGACCTCAGAGAGTATCAGAGGTTTGAGGGCTATCAAAGATGACCCTGAATTATATGAGGAAAGAAGTATATTTAAACAAAGCATATTCAAAGAAAGACTGATGTTGAGTCTTGAGACCCAAGACTCAACATGCCCAGCAATTTGGGGCATGAGAATCCAAACCATCCTGGAGTTCTGGATGATGAAGAGGGTTACATTGTGGTGACCACCATAGGAATTTACCCTAAAACTCTTAGATTCACGGATCAAGTGCCAGGCTGGGGATCTCTACTTTAAGAAGGTACCATATTTGGCTAGATACAGTATCCAACTCTGCAGATATTCTGCTGAAGTTTGAAGATCAGTCTGGTGGCCAGTGCCAAATGGCAAACACTATAGAATGCTTCAAAAATTGGAGACAGAAGCATGGATAAAATAGGTTCATCAATAAAATAAGAAATAGCAACATTAGTTACCATTTAAGACCATGAATTTAATTTTTTCTGGAAATTCACATTGCAATAGTAAAAAAAAAAAAAAAAAGAGGAAAAACAACAACAAAAACCTATGAGAAAGTAGGTAAGACTTTTGAGGATATTTTATAATTTTAATTATCCAGATGGAGAAATCATACACCACTTTCTGTTCCACCACAAAGAAAGGAGAAACCTCCCTGCAAAGCCAAGTTAGGTGAGGTTCCCCAGCAGAATGTCCCATTCTCAAACCTCCAAGCTCATGGAAATAGTCTAAAAGTGAGAGGGAGCAAAGGACCAGTTAGTGGAGGAAAACCTACTCTTCTGAATCACTGAGAGTGGATTCAGAGCTTGCCCACAGATAATCTTCCTGGAATACCTATGTGATATCGCCCTGGCGCTTATGCCTGTGGAGTTGTCTTGGGACCTCAGGGTCAGGCCCTAGTTCTAAAAAAGTGGTCTGATGAGCAGATTACTTCCACTGGTCAGTGAATAGTGCTGACACACTGATTTTTGGGGTGACAGTGACTCATGTTGGATACACAATAAGTTCAGGTTTCTGGGCTACTACTAACCCTTGGGCTTAGGCTATATATAACCATGCATTGGTATTCACCTATCTGGGTTTCAACTGCATGCTGCTGCGAACCTATAACATCAGAGGGCTCTGGGGTGGGCACAGGCATCCTTCACCTTGCATGGTCGTACTGCCCCTTCAGCAGGTTCTGGACCATGTGTCAGGCCATCCTCTGGGGGTGGCCAGGCCAAGCTCTTCCAAGGGCTTTTGAGATCCTTGTTCTAAAATGGTAAAGGGTCCTTCCAATGTCCTCTCTTGTCTAATAGAATTGGTGGCATAATGCTCTTTTGGGTCAGTCTTAAGCACCACTAGATGAGAAACAGACATTCTTTGTGGGAATGGGACCACTCCTCTTGCTTTGTCTGCAGGCCCCTCCACTCTCCTGTCTGCTTGCTGCAGGGGTGCTGTCAACATCGAAAGAGATCACATTCTGGGAATGTAATGATCACAGCTAAAGAGTTCAAGGGAAGATGTGGTTGGAAGATGTGTCATTCTACATTTATGCTACAAAATTTCAAGACGTAAATTTAACATGACCAGAAAACGAATTATTCACAATTTCCTTCACACTCTGAAGAAGACTTGTGTTTGTGGGCAACTAAAACAAAGCATACAGCCTCTGAGAGTCCTTGGAAACCAAAACTGACAAGCAGCTCTGGATAATACAGCATCATGAATAACAATATAACCAGCACTACACAAAGGCATTAGGGAACTTCAGAGTCAAGAAGATCTACATTGTTTTACTACAAACAGGTTTGGAAGAGACATGGCGTTGTGTATAATAACATAGTCACTAGCCTTTTCTCCCAGTAACACACAGGAAATTAGTCAGGCACTCTATATTTGACAGTAAATAGAGCACTAATAAAGAACAGGACTAAAAGAGTCCTGGACATGCTCAGGGAGAAGTAGTGCTTGGTCACTACCCAGAGTATTCACACACGCTGACTGAACAATAAGACATAAAACTTAAGTCCCTCCTCTCTATCCATTGTTCTAAATCTTCACTGACAGTTCACTATCCCTCACACGGGCACATGGATTTGCAATATAAATTTTAATTAAATTGTTATATAGTCAATATTCGCCCAGGACTCCACACAGCCTAGAGATAGCCCTGGTGTTGTAGGTCTGAGATGGAGATTTGCATGCAGGTGGCTTATTGGAAAGTGCTCTTCAAAGAAAACATATATGTAAATATAACACACCTCTTTCCTTATATAGGAAGAGAGGAAATATATTTAGAGAAACATGATTTTTTTCATTAAACACGAGCAGAATTAAAATGAGTGTGAAATAAAATGCGCTCCCCAAAGAACAAGACAGGTCACAGAAACATTGCAAAAAGCAACCAAAGAAAAATAAGAAAACATAAAAATAACAGAAGTTAAAATAACAGAAGCAGAACAAAATATATTAGTTATACACTAAAGGCTAAGCTCATCTAGGAGGGTAGCTCAAATTTGCTTAGAAAACTAAATGCAAATAATTACTGCTTAATACGAGACATATTTAAAACAAAATAATGTAAGAAATTTAAGGTAAAAGGATGATTAGTCTTCTGTTTCTGATAATATTTAAGACTAAATATCTAGAGAAACCCTCCTTATATAAAATGTAAAAAAAATGTAGTATACTATACTGTTTTAGATAAAAATTTTAAATGTATGGCAAGGAACATGTATTTACAATAAAAACTTGTAAAGTACAACAAGAGAAAAGCTTCTATGAGCAAAAATCTGCAGGGAAAAAAAAACAAACTGCATAATAATACTTGCAAAGATAGCAGATGTTAGGATTATCAGAGACAGAAAAAATATATATATTTTTTAAATATTAAAAAAAAAAGATATTGAAAGTGTGATGAATGAGCCAAAGACCACCAAAATGTCTGGTTGGAAATAATACCAAGTAAAATTCCAGAAATAGAAATATAAGTGAAACTTGAGCTACATAGCTGCTAAGTTGAAATTGGGCACAGCTGAAGAGATCAGTGTGAATGAGGTGATACACAGGAAATAGTTCCTGAATACTGAATAAAGGTACTAAAAATATGACCAAGAGGTTAAGGGATATGGGATATAAAGTGAAGAATTCCAACAGGCATCTAATTGTTATTTATGATAGAGCTTATAAAGATAATAAAGGAAAATCATTATTCAAAGAAAAGCTGAGACTTTCCCCAAGTTGATAAAAGGCATCAGTCTCAGATTCAGGAAGTCCAATAATTCCCAACAAGATGAACAGAAAGACATCTAGAAAAATTTGGTGTAATTGTGGAACAAAGACAAAGAGAAGATGTTAAAATCAGCCAGACAGAAAAGATAGATTACCTGCAAGAGAGTAACTGCTGATTTCTTAAGGGAAAAAAAATAAATACAGCCAGAGGACCATCAAATGGTATTTTCAGAGTGCTGGGAGTTGGCATTGGCCAAATGAGGATCATTACACTCAGTAGAATCATCTTTCGCACACAAAATAATAAAGGCATTTGAGACAAATGCTAATAAAAAAACATTTACTAGAAACTGACACTCGCTAGAAAGAAGGATGCACTTCAAGAAGGAAGAAAATGATCAGTGAAAATCTGAGATGCCAAAAAACAGCTGAACAAAAAGATAGTAAACATGAAGCTAGCTGTAACAAAATATTGTTTTAAAAATAAGAATAAGGAGGACCTGGGTGGTTCAGTCAGTTAAGTGTCCCACTTTTGGTTTCAGCTCAAGTCCTGATCTCACAGTCATGAGATCCAGCCCCATGATGGGCTCTGCACTGAGTGTGGAGCCTGCTTGAGACTCTCTCTTCCTATCCCTCCACCCCTCCTTTGCTTGTGCTCTCTCTCTCTCAAATAAATAAATAAATAAATAAGAATAATGTCTAAAGTGTAGATTTTAAAAAACCTAAAATGTTGAACAACAATGGATATACATGGGGATGATCATTAAGTTAAAGTATTTGAACCTCTTCATATTGTTTAAGACACAGATAAGGACATGATTGATAGTTTAGTTTAAATTTTTTTAACATAAACATGCATGTTAAAATGTCTAAGTTACTACTAAAAGAATAGAATTAGAGTGTACAATATCAAATTAGGAAAAGAAGAAAACAGAATAGCAGTGGGGGACAAACAAATCTAAAAAGGTGCACGAAAACGAAGCAGGGAGAAACAAAAAACCTAGGGCAAATAATTCAAAATGGTAAAAAATATTTACACACACTCACACACACACAATGCAATCAATAATAACAAATAAACTTTCTAGTTAAATAAAAAAAATGTCAGACTGGATTTACAAAATAGCTAAGCACATTTTGAAAACAAACGCAGACACATAAGCTGTAAGAACAACAGAGGTTGAAAATCAAACATGAAAAAAGGTAATCAGGAAAATTCAAGTCAAGAGAGCACTACTATACATATATTACTATCAGAAAGAATTAAGTTTTTAAAAAGAATTTAAAGATATAATGAGGGCCATTGCATTTTTACAGGTTATTTTTTTAAAACAGCTTTATTGAAATACAATTCACATATATAATTCACCCATTTGAAGTTTACAATTTAGTGGTTTTTAGTATATTCACAGGTAAATGCAACCATCGCCACAATTTTAGAATATTTTCATCACCTCAAAAGGAAGCCCCACTCCCTTTAGCTGTCACCCCCCCCCGCCCCCTAACTCTCCCTCTGGTCTAAGCAAACCAAATCTACTTTCTATCTATATTTTGCTATTCTGGACTTTCAAATGAATGGTATCGTTTAATATGTGGACTTCTGTGATTAGCTTCTTTGGCTTACTGTTTTCAAGTTTCATTCAAGTTGCAGCATGGATTGGTATTTCTGTTCCTTTCTGTGGACAAGTAACATTCCGTTGTGGGAATATGCATTTCATTTATCCATTCACTCATTGATGGACATTTGGGTTGCTTCCATCTTTTGGCTGTAAATAATGCTGCTATAAACATCAGTGTACACGTTTTTTGTGTGAACATAGACTTTCATTTCTCCTGGGTATAGAGCCAGGGGTGTAACTGCTGAGACATGTGTTTAGTATATGTTTAATCATTTGAGAAACTGTCAAGCCACTTCTCAAAGTGGCTGCACCATCTTTCACTCACTGTATATAAGGGTTTCAGTTTCTCTACATCCTTATCACTATTTGCTATCTCAATTTTTATTTTAGCCATCTTAGTGGGTATGAAGTGGTATCTCATTGTGGTTTTGAATTACACTTCCCTGATAACTAATGACATCAAGCATTTCTTCATGTGTCTATTGGCCATTTGTATATCTTCTTTGAAGAAATATCTATTCAAGTCCTTTGCCCATTTTTGAATTGCACTCTTTTTTAGTTGTCGAGTTGTAGAGATTCTAGGAATTCTTTATATATTCTAGATACAAGTCCCATATAAAATATAAGATCCTTGAATATTTTCTCCCATATTGTAGGTTGTCTTTTCACTTTTTTGATGATGCTCTGTGAAACACAAAAGTTTATAATTTTGTTGATGTACAATTATTTTTTTCCATTTCTCATGATTTTGGTGTATATCTAAGGACCTTTGTCAAACAAACCCTAGGTCATGAAAACTTACCTCTATATTTTCTTCTAAGAGTTTTATAGTTTTAGTTCTTACATGTAGTTCTTTGATCCATTTTGGGTAAGTCTTTGTATATGGTATGAGGTAAGGACCCAACTTAATTCATTTGAGTATGGATATCCATTTATTCCAGTGCCATTTGTTGAAAGGACTATTCTTTCCCTAGTGAATGGTCTTGACACTTTTCTCAAAACCAATTGTCCATAGATGTATGGGCTTATTTCTGGCTTCTCAGTTCTATGCCATTGATTGATATGTCTGTGCTCATGCTGGTATTGCACTGCTTGATTACCATTGCTTTGTAGTAAGTTTTAAAATTAGGAAATGAGAGTCCTCCTACTTTGCTCTTCTTTTTCACAATTGTTTTGATTGTTTTTTTTCTTTTTTTTTAATATTTATTTATTTTTGAGAGAGAGTGCACACGTGTGCACACGTGTGGGGGAGGAGCAGAGAGAGAAGGGGACAGAGGATCTGAAGCTGGCTCTGCACTGACAGCAGTAAGCATGAAGCAGGGTTCGAACTCATGAACCGTGGGATCATGACCTAAGCTGAAGTCAGAGTTTAACCAAATAAGCTTCCCAAGCATCCCTGTTTTGATTATTCTGAGGCTCCTTCAGTTTCACGAATTTTAGCAACAGCTGGTCAATTCTTACAAAGAATTCAGCTGGGGTTCTGACAGAGATTGTGGTGAATCAGCAGAACAGGTTGGGAGCAGGTTAGGCATCTTAAAAATTTTAAGTCTTCTGAACCGTGAACATGAGATATTTTCCCATTTATTTAGATCTTCTTTAATTACTTTCAACAATGTTTTGCTTGGTTGATTATTCCCTTTTAAGTTTTCAGGGTATATGTTTGCACGTTTTTTATTAAATTTATTTCTAGGTAACTTACTCTTTTTGATGCTAGTGTGAATGAAATTGTTCTCTTGGTTTCATTTTTGGATTGTTCATTATAAGTGTATACAAATACAATTGATTTTTGTACATTAATCTTGACTCCTCTAACCATGCTGAACTTGTTTATTAATTTTAACAGTTTTTTAATGGATTCCTTAAGATTTCCTATAGTTGTGAATACAGATAGTTTCATTTCTCCCTTTCTAATATGAATCCTTTTTATCTATTTTTTAGGTTTACCTAATTACCCTGGCTAGGATGTCCAATACAGTGTTGAATAGAAGTGGTGAGAGTGTGCATCCTTGTCTTGTTTCTGGTCGTAGAGACAAAGCATCCAGTCTTTCACTGTTAAATATGATGTTATCTGTGGACTTTTCAGAGATACCCTTTATCAGGTTAAGGAAGTTCCCTTTTATTCCTAGTTTGTTGAGTGCTTTTATCATGAAATGGTGTTGGATTTTGCCAAATGCTTTTTTTGCTCCTAATGAAAAGATCATGTCATTTAAAAAATTATATTGATACAATGAATTCTATTAATTGATTTTCAGATGCTGACATAGTCTTGCATCCATAGGATAAATCCCATTTGGTCATGGTGTATGATTCTTTTCTATATTGCCAGATTCAGTTTGGAAGTATTTTATTGAAGACTTTTGCAGCCATATTTACAAGAGATATTGATCTGTGGTTTTCTTGTGATATCTTTGTTTGCTTTGAGTAGCAAGGTAATGTTGGTCTTATAAAATGCTGGGGAAAAGGGTTCCCTCCTCTTTTATTTTTTGGAAGAGTTTGTGAAGAACTGGTAGCAATTCATTCAATGCTTGGTACAATTCAGTGGTGAAAACATCTGATAAACCATTAGTTTTACTTCATAAGAGAGATAAAACTATTTAGGTACATAATAACATATATAGGTCAAAAAAAAAGGACAGAATCATAAAAGAACTTAATGAAACACTAAAATTTGGGGACATTTAAAAGTAAATCTCTCATTAACTATTGGATCAATACCACAACTATTACACATCAAAACTTGGGGGATGCTGTCTATAGGTATTGGAACAGACTGTTCCTCAATATCACTTCAGACATAAACCAGTTGTATGCCTTTCAGCAATGGTCATATTCAGCTTCCTGGGAAATAGCCCTGGGCTATATCCCATGGACTTGGACTACCTGGACCACGAGGCCACCTCCATGCCCACCAAGGGAACACCTTCTGCCAATGTCATCAATGATGTATTATTGCTCACAGGTAGGACAAGAGTTTTGGCTCTTGACAGAAGCTAGACATGAATGTTCCTCTGACAATAATAAGTTAATAACCTTGGCTGTGTTTATAAACAGAATCACTTCTTGTTGGTGATGAGAGAGGATACTCTGCTTGTCTATCAAGGAAGGAAGAGGTGAGGGTGGGCCACCTCACAAGTGGCCTGGGTTTTGCAGTGAGGGCTTTTTAGAGGGACAAATGAGTGAATAGAGTGTGCAGTGTCTACTCCTTGTCAGCAAAGGATGTGTTGGTTGGTCCCTCTAGCTCTAGGTAGATATTCATCAGTAGATATTCATCAGTGGATCTTGCCCACAGCCATTATTAGTGTAGTGATTAGGTGATTTTCTATTTCTCATTCTGAAATGAATTTCTTTGCTGAAGCAATTTTATTTTCAAAAAATAAAAAGAAAGTGACTTGACTTTTATTTCTGGCATAGTCTCAACTAGATAGCCTGAAAACTCTTTAAAAATATTACAAACATCCTATTATATGCGTAGCCATGATCCTAGGAAAGGAAATTCCCAGATGGCAAAAACAAAGAGAAAACTAAAAACCAAAGAGATAAGGACCTGAGCTGATCCTGTAGCAGCCCGAAGGGTGTTTTTTGGTCTCAGTAACTAAGGGATTTTGGTTTTAATGACCTCAGAGGGGAATGAAATGAGATCTTGATCCTGCTTATGGTGAGCAACAGAACTAAGACTTCTTTGTAAAAGCCAAGTTCTTAGAAAAGCTCCACATTCTGTAAAAGAGTTAACTAGAAAATACCAACCCAACCGCATAAGGATAAGGCAAAGAAAATTTTTTTGTCCTGATCTGGCCTCTCACTGGGAAGAAAACATCTCATGGGCTTATGCTTACACAGTTTTAGAGATCAAATTTAAGCTTTCTCCAGGACCCTTTCACATCATAAATATACATAAAATAATGGCTTGCATTATGGCTTCATATGGCTGTAATATCCTTAGAGCATCTGACAGACGCAAAAGAAAAATCAATTTAGAGAGATACACCTTCAATCCAGGCTGCATAAGTTTCCTACAGATTAAGTCCTCTACGCATGCGCTCACAATGAAAAGTTACAAAATATATGAGGAAACTACTTAGCTTCATGAGATCAGCAGAAATGGTGAATGGTAGGCTTAGATGTTTGAAAACATCAGATGATGCAAATATAGGACATGAATGACATACTGAGTATGATTAAGATGATTAAAAGCATAATAGATAATGGAAAATAAGCAGGAAAAATAAAACACTATCTAAAAAGAACAAAATAGCACCTATCAACAAATATAGGGGGAAAAACTGACAGAATTAAAGGGACAAATAGACAATTCAATAATAGTAGTGGGAGACTTCAATGCCACACTTTTAATAACGGATAGAGTAAGTAGGCAGAAGAGCAACAAGGAAATAGACCTAAGTGACATTTACAGAATCTTCTACCCACTAACAGGATAGACATTCTTCTCAAGTGCACATGGAACATTCTCCAGATTCGACCATATGATGCCATAAAACAAGCCTCAAGGAATTTGAAAGGATTGGAATAATACAAAGTCTGCTTGCCAACCATAACTGAATGTAATTAGAAAATAAGTACAGAAAGAAATTTGTGAAGTTCACAAATACGTAGATATTAAACAACACACTTCTAAATAACCAATGGGTCAAAGAAGAAATTGAAAGAGAAATTGGAAAATACCTTGATGTAAGTGAAAACAAAAACACAACATACCAAAACTCAGGATATGCAGCTAAAGCAGTGCACAGAAGGAAATTTGTAGCTGCAAATTCCCATATTAAAAAGGAAAAGAGGGGCACCTGGGTGACTCAGTCAGTTAAGTGTCCGACTTCATCTCAGGTCATGATCTTGCAATTTGTGGCTCCAAGCCCCACACTGGGCTCTGCATTGCTCTGCTTGGGATTCTCTCTCTCCCCCACTCTCTCTCTCTGCCCCTCCCCCTCTTGTGTGCATGCTCTCTCTTGCACTCTCTTCTCTCTCTCTCTCTCTCTCTCTCTCTCTCTCAAAATAAATGAATAAAGTTAGGGGGAAAAAGGAAAAAAAGATATAATATCAATAACCCAGCTTTCCACCTTAAGAAACCAGAAAAAGAGGAGTCCGTTAAAACCAAAGCAGACAGAAGAAATAATTAAGATTAAAGCAAAAATTAAACAGAAAATAGAAAACAGAGAAAAACAGTGAAACCAAAAGCTGATTCTTTGAAACAATCAACAGTATCAACAAGCATTAATCGTCCTCATTTGCCCTGAAATTTCATTATTCTACAGGTCTACATCCACCTGGGAATTAACTTCTCTGAGATGTAGCTCACCCCACTCTCCCTACACCTCCTAGCTCACTTCTCCCATTTTTCTCCCCTATATAACAGCATTAAAATCATAAACATTTACAAAGCACATGTTTTCTTTCTTTCTCTATAACTTGACTAACCCAAAGTATTTTTGAGAATATTTACATACACACACATATACACACACATATACACAAGGAAAAAAGTAAATGATGAAATCAGAGCAAAGGAAAATTTCAGATACAGAATATTTATTTATCTTAAATTTATTTATTTAAATTTAAGTTAGTTACCATACTAACTTGTATATATTGTGTAGTATTAGGAGTAGAACCCAGTGATTCATCACTTACATCTAACACCCAGTGCTCATCCCACCAATTGCCCTCTTTAATGCCCATCACCCATTTAGCCCATCTGCCCACCTCCCTCCATCTTCCCTCAGTTTGTTCTCTGTATTTAAGAGTCTTTTATGGTTTGCCTCCCTCTCTTTTTTTATCTTATTTTTTCTTCCCTTCCTCTATGGCCATCTGTTTTGTTTCTTAAATCCCACATATTAGTGAAATCATGTGTGTGTCTTTTTCTGACTGACTTCTGTCTTTTTCTGTCTATTTCACTTAGCAAAATACACCCTAGTTCCAACCATGTTGTTGCAAATGGCAAGATTTCATTCTTTTTGATTTCAGAGTAATATTCCATTGTATATATATGCACCTCATCTTCTAGATAAAGGGTATTTTATACATAAAATCCAACACATGCAACAAGCCCTACACACTGTACTGAGATGAGCCAAAAATTATGAAACTGAGCTTTCCAACTCTCCCCCGCAACCCCTTTCATACTTCACCAAGAAAAGGGAGAACATCCTCTCTAAAGATTCACAGGATCCGTGAGTTAGGAAACAAACAAACAAACCTCACAGCAGTACATTGTGTTTCTGTTTAAGAGAACCTCAGTTTCATTTGACAGAGCAAACTGAAATGTTTTTCCCTTGGATGCAGGGTTCAGGGCCATTTAAGAAGCATTACATGACCTTGAGCATAAGCACCCTCTGCCCCTTCCCATTTGACCTGAATTTCTCATTCCCTGTATACTCTCTATTCACCATGTTCTCTTGGTGGAAAAATGCTAATTAAAGTTTCATAATTGTATGGGCCTGCAGAATATTCCACTAGCCCATCTTCCCAAACTGACAGAACGAATGAGGAAATTGACATGGAAGTAGCATCCTGAGGATGGTTCCTATGAACACCCACCCAGGCTCTGAACAAGTGGCATTTTTAAAAGGTGGGTAGACATAAGGGAAGTTAACAAAGATACGTCATAATACTACCAAATTTATACTCTAGGCCACAAAGAGTCATTTAATTACAAAACTCTGCAAGTATTTTTAGAGAAGTACTACATTCGGCAGACTTTAGAAAGAAATTTGTAAATGATTTATATTTACAAAAAAAAAAAAAAAGACATACAATCATCTAAATGCACCAGATATTTAAATGTTCAATCTATTCTTTAAGCTATCAAACACCTTTCTGTCAATTTTGGAAGAGAGAAAGCTTAGTCAAGACAACAGGAACAATTCAATTGATTCCTGAAACATTTGCTCAAGGAATTATTTAAATACATCAGAAAGACTTCAAAAACCAAAGAGCAATATATGTTTTCTGAAAAAATCCAGGCAACATATGACAAAAAGAGCTTTTCCTGACAATCCAGTACCACTGCAATCTCAGATCTAAAGGTTATGTCATCAAATCATCAGAGACGATTTATTAACCACCCCCAGGAGTAGGGCACGCAGGAGCATGGTGTCCACCAGTGACAGTGTGTTCACGCTCATCAACACACATGTGAACAGCCTAAGCTCTGCTTGTGGGAAAAAATAGATGGCAACAGCCTGCACAGAAATCATTTAGCAAAAAAGAAAAAAAAAATCAATTGAAGAAATATAACTAGTTACATTCAGAGAAATTTACCCATGTGCTCACCTCAACCCTTGAAAAATTTATTCCTCTGAATTCTATCCATTCATGGCATTTAGGGTACACATCTGTGATTCTCAGATTTCTTTTTTTAAGAATTGAGACTGATACCCTGTCATAGCTTGTCTGATTACAGCTGTAACAATGTTGAAATCCTCAAAGGCATAAATGGAAAATATTTATCACTTAATTAATGTTAATATTTTGGGATGTTTACGACAACTCTCAAGATGATTGACAATATGCTAGGGGTACAGCAAAGCCAGGATTTGGATTTCCTGATGCAGAGTACTGGGGGATGAAGATCAGGTTGAAATTAATCCAGACCCTGAACAAAGCTCACTATCATTTAATTAATTTAACAGAAAGTGCTGTCAGTCAAGACTTTGGGCTACTTATGGATGGGGTAAAATGGGAGCCAACAGGCAAAGTTGCCCAGTTTTAGGATATGCAGTGTAGCAGATTGTTTTTTCCATGGATGGCCACAACAGTATCTCCTGTGCCATGTGCTCTTCCCACAGTAGTGGGAGCTCTTCCATTAAGAAGTAGAATCTAATTGTCCTCCCCTGAATCTGTCCCGTCCCGATGACCCACTTGTTACCCATTGAATGAATTGAATAATATTGCTGAGTTCCGTGACAAAGTCAGAAAAGGCTCTGAAGCTTCTACCTGGTTGTCATGTGACATGTACTCTGGGAGAAGCCATCTGCCATATAAGGAGCCCAATTATTCTGAAATTGCCATGTGGAAAAGGCCACAGAGAGGTAGGTGCTCCTTTAGATAGTCCCACCTGAGCCCAGCTTTTCATCCATTCTTTTTTTTTTTTAATTTTTTTAATGTTTATTCATTTTTGAGAGAGATAGAGAGAGAGACAGAGCATGAGTGGGGGAGAGGCAGAGGGAGAGGGAGACACAGAATCTGAAACAGGCTCCAGGCTCCAAGCTGTCATCACAGAGCCTGACATGGGGCTGGAACCCACAAACCATAAGATCATGACCTGAGACGAAGTCACATGCTTAATCGCTTAACTGAGCCACCCAGGAGTCCCTCATCCATTCTGATTCTGTGCCCAATTCCAACATGTGGGATTTTTTCCACACTACTAAGTAATTCTCCAACACCAACTAGACGTTATATAATTTAACTCAATCCTGACACTATCTGCCTGTATATAACATCAGATCCCACAGGTTAAGGGCTCAGTCCTACAAGACTGCAACCCCCTTCAGATGCCCATCACAAATCCAGATTGTTACATGGACTTCTAACCAACAGGTCATAGATGAGAAATCCCAATAATCCCCACGGTGGGTTCAATTAATTTGCTAGAGCGGCTCACAAAACTTAGAGAAACATTTTACTTACTAGATGACTGGTTTATTATAAAAGGATGTAACTCAAGAATAGTTACACTGTCACATCCTGCGCAATGCTTCCATGATCTCTAAGTTTGCCACTTTGTATGTGTTCACCAACCTAAAAGATCTCTGAACCCCACCCTTTTGGATTTTTACTGAGATTTTATTACCTAGCCATGATTGATTGCATCATTGGCCATTGGTGATTGGTTTACCCTCCAGTCCCACCCCACCCCCTGCCCCTGGGTTGGGGTGGGACTGAAAGTGCCAACCTTCTAATAACTTAATTGGATCCCCTGGCAACCAGCCCCTAGCCTTAGGTTACCTAGAAGTTTTCTAAAAGTCACCTTATTAACATTAAAAAGGTTTATTGGTCTTATCACTTAGGAAATTCCAACCGCTTGAGGAGCTCTGTGCCAGCAACACAAAGACCAAACATACATCTTATTATAAATTACAATTCCACATCCACCCCACCAAAATATCAGAAGTTTAAGCTGTCTTACACTTTCCAGAGTAACAATACACAGGCTGAGAAGCACTGAGTGACCTGAATCCATGCCGCAGGGAGCAAAAGAATAACACAGCCAAACCCTGCCTGAATGTCAGACTTTTCAAATGAGATATAATAAAAATGGTTATAGTTTTAAGCCACTAATTTTACAGTAGTTTTTTCATGCAGCAGTAGATAACCTGAACATGCAGATAAAAGTTACCTTATAACATCAGGAAAACCTCTGTGGACCCATCTACAAACAATGGCTATATGTTCTTTTCCACAAAATCTCTGTAGGACTTCACATGGTTTGGGCCCCAGCCATGCAGGGATGATTTGCTCTCTCTAAAAGTGTTTATTAAATGCCAAGTGACCCTAGTACATTTAGGCACTTGTTTTCACATCATTAACCATTTGACAGGGACACTTAGCATACAGAGGATACTAACAGATTAAAAGATTCCACCCACAGAGTGTTAGAGTAGGGAGTTAGTCAGGTTCTAACAGGATACCTGGAGGTCAGCAAGAGGAAGTCATGGCCAGCCTTCAGGAAAGTCAGAGGCCTGTCCTGAAAGCACAAGAAGCCGGATCAAATCAGACAGGCCAAGATGGCAGATGCCTTGACAGGAAACCTCTGACCAAATTAGGAAGAAAAAGCAGGAAACCTGCTTTCCACCCCAAGTAATAAATATTCCGCCCCCTAGTTAACAACTGTCAATAAAAGATAGAAACCCAACTCCCAGGACCCTCTGGCTTATGCTGTTGTGCATGTGGGCTTGCGCGTGCGCTCTCTCTCTCTCTCTCTCTCTCTCTCTCTCAGTCTCCTATCTCAAGAGTGTACTTCTCAGTTCAGTAAACTTTCCCTCTTGTGTCACTCATCTGCTATGCTTCATTCTAGTGATAAGACCAAGAACCTTTGGCCACTCCTTCCAGTCTGGCTGGGTCGAGGCCCCAGGGCCAGAGGACTCCCCAGTTCACCTGGCAACAAGAGGAGGAGGCAGAAATTAAAATAAGACATTTCTGAAATTCTCATATGAGTTGGTGAGTAAATCTATCTTGTTCTATATGAAACTTCAAAAATATCTTCACTGATGGGTCCCCCTGTGTGACTCGGTGAAGCATCTGACTTCGGCTCAGGTCATGATCTCACAGTTTGTGAGTTTGAGCTTCATGTCAGGCTCTGTGCTGAAAGCTGAGCCTGGACCCTGCTTAGGATTCTGTGTCTCCCTCTCTCTCTCCCTCTCTCAAAAGTAAAAACATTAAAATTTTTTTTAAATATCTTCACTGATTAAATACAGAAAGCTAAAGACAGTTGTCAACTCTGTATTCTTTGAATGCTGATTTGTAACTTAGAATACATTTCTCCAAACATTTCTAGCCATGAGTCCTAATAATACTAATCTTAAACTGTGGGCCAGAGTCAGGAGCTAAAGAGAAAGAAAGATGAATATAGTATTCTCTCTCTTCTCTAAGAGCAGGGCCACCCTAGAAAAACTTTAAGAAGGCATAGTTTGTCTTCAGCCCTCTGGTACCTAGAATTCCTTCTCTCAGGTTCCTGGGACCCTAAGGTCACCCCCTGATGGTGGAATCACATCCAGGCCCACCCTCCACTCCAGCACCTTCTGGCCCCATGCTAGTGACTTTAAAATTACTTATCTAATTTCTCCTCCCAGCCTCCCGGGGAGCAAATTCTCACTGATACATAAGTGGTTGATTTCCCTTTCTGCCTGGATTTACATTACTGGGATTTCCGGCTACTTAGCTAAGTGAAGCTGGAGGTCCAGCCAGCAGGCAGAACCATTCTGCTTCAAGTGTCTTCTGGCTTTTCATAGTGACTTTTCCTCTTCTGAACTTGTGAACTATCTCCAGCTCCTAGAGGCGGCAGTAACAAGACAACTGTAATGAGGTTAGAGCAAAGTCTGGAGATAAACTCATCTGTGTTGGGTAGTTTGTAAATTGAAAACGTCACAGGTAATGTTAATCCCAAGGGGTTAACAGAGGCTAGTTCTAAGACCAGCAACCAGTGCTTAACAACCTGTTCTCCGGAGGGGAAAAAAACAAACAAACCCTGATTGGCCTTTGCCAACCTTCCTGGTGTAAATGTTCCCACACACGATATTTGATTTTAAGGTACTCCTGTGCCATCACTGAATGTGGAACTGGGAGGTGAGGTACAATGTCTACCCTCTTAACCCAGCAGAAGCCTGCTCTAGCCCCCCTGCCAGCATCTGCAGCAGCCATGACCTACTTCCAAGCCCAAGCAACCAAGATAATCTGGATGTGGGGTTCCATGTGGAGACCACTTTTTAGAGGAAACTGGTCACTGAAGTCCAAAAGATACCCTTCTACTTTGCCCATGCAGCCCTGTCCAATTTCTTATCTCCAAAAAACTTTTCTTCTCACCCCTAGAACCTCTTGGCTTCTAACTCATGTTTAGCATGCCCCCGGTTTGCTGTGTGTACCCAAGTGTCTGTCCCCACCACTTGCCCATCCTCCAAGGGACTCTTGGCCCCTGACCTCTGTCCTGAGACACTAGAGTGGAGCCCCAACACAGATTCCTATGGCCAGAGCCCTGCTCCTTGCTGACTGGTATCCACAGAGCTGATTCAGGCTGGTATGTCTGGGGAAGGAAAAGGACTCTAACATGTCTTGAGTGTCCTTGATGTTTCAGACATCCGGCCAATGTAGGAAGTGGAGTCTTTCTGCCTTATAGATAAAGATGATGGGGGCTAGACACAACCCTAAGGCCACACAACTGATTAGGGCAGAGCCAAATTTTGAGCCAGATTTGGTGAGGCCAAAGATGGGTGTCTCTAACTATATTGCCCACTCAATCCCCAGCATACTTGTGGTTTTCAAACTATTTCCCCAGGAAGTTAGAGTCCCAAGCAGGTGACTTAAAGACACTACAAATATTTTATGCACATTTTGTGTTTTAAAGTATTTAACCATAGTTCTAAAACCACACAAATTAAAGCAACATGCAAAGCCAGTGTGTTTTATACCAAATACAGGTAACTTGCTCTGCCAGGTTAGTGCATCTAGACCACAAAATAAAGTGTCCTTATTATCTTATGAATATGTATTTATCTAAATAAAGTTTCCTCATTATCTCATTGATGTATTTATGCTTTTTATTTAGAAAATTGTGTACATGAACAGAAGTAAAGCCAAGTCATTACATCATGGCAAGCGTGAAGTTTTGGTGTTTTTTACCAGTAAGGTAAGTTGAGGGAGACATCAACTCCGTTGGTTGGGGGAAACTGCACATAAAATGAGGAACCTCTCCTTATATGCTCTGCATTTCATGTTCTCATCTCTTATGTTTCAATTGCACATGTATTCTGCTCCCTCCAACATCTTTTCTTCATAGCCTAAACATTACCGCCCTTTTATTTAAATCATAGATCACCCCTGACAAATGTACTGATTTGTGTGTGGACTTACTGGCTATTTCCACAACTCTGCTCTCCCACCCACCCTCCAAATGTCAGCTCCAGGAAGGAAAGGACTTTATCCTGTTTATCACTACATCCAGAGCACTTAGACCACTGCCTGGAGTATTATAGGTGCTCAACAAAAAGTGTTTGAATGTGTGGATAGATGAACAAATGCATGAATGAATAAATAAAAGTTAATCTGACTGCTTCGAAATTTTGAGTGACTCTATGGCAGAGACAGGTACTAAGATATATGAGAGTTTTTTAATGATATTGCTGAACATCCCATAACGTTGCAATATAAATTTGAAAAGTGTTTTCTACCATAGCGTTTGATTTTAAACTAGCTAAAGAATCCATTCATCAGCTCCCTTCAGCTTGTACATTTACTAATTAAGGAACGCAGGCAGTTCTTAGTCACGGAGAATAATTCAACTTTGGAACACAAATATCTTGCCACTTCTCTTTCAAACCTCTGGACCAGCGGCATTTAAGAGTATACTGAGACAATATGAGGCGCCTGGGTGGCACAGTCAGTTAAGCCTCTGACTTCGGCTGAGGTCATGATCTCACAGTTTGTGAGTTTGAGCCCCTCATCAGGCTCTGTGCTGACAGCTCAGAGCCTGGATCCTGCTTTAGGTGCTGTGTCTCCCTCTCTCTCTCTCTGCCCCTCCCCTGCTCACTCCCTGTCTCTCTCTCTCAAAAATAAAATAAACACTTTAAAAAAAAATTTAAAAAGAGTATACTGAGATCATAAGACAAACATTCAGAAATTAATATGTACAACTAATACCTGTGTGAATCAGGGTTTGTTTGTTTTTTTTCAATATAATGCGACCTAATAAAATGCAGACATACATGAAACACTGCAACTGATCTAAGACTGCAAATATTATCCAAAAAAAAAAAAGAAAAAAAAAAGCTGATTTCAAAGGCCGTGTTGATCTAAAAAGCCTCACTTTTCTTACTATCTGGTTTACAATGAGTAAATATTGTACATTTGAACTTATAAAATCAATTCATTCCAATCAAACAAACCTTATCTGTTTTATAAGTCTGGTTTCTTTTATCATTTGAGGGAAAAAGAGAATCTGCTAAAAGAAGTTCAGATGTAAAAACAATGGCTCTACCCCACAGAGTGTCCATTCTCCTGCATTACAGCCACCCTGTGCTGTAGGACACTCTGGGTGCTGCTTGGGAGTGGTTCCTCGCCTGCTGGAGCCCTATGGCACATCAATGAAGTCTGCTTCGTACACAGTGCCGGTGTCCAGCCCTTTGCTGTGGCGCTAAGTCACAATGGTGAGAACAGGATGCAGGGAGAAAGCGTGAAGCCAGAGGGACCTGGGTTCCCTCCATCTCTGCCACTTACCAGTTGTGAGAGCACATCTTAACTTCTCAAGCAATACCTCCTTCATCTGACAAAATAATAATGTTAACCACTTCACAGAGTTGTTGCAAGAATTAAGCAGGTAATGTAGGCAAAGCATTTAGAACAGAATGGGGATGATATTATTCCATTTATTATTTCTATTTTTATTAGCATTATGTTTTAGTTCTTAGGTTCAATTCATATATATAAGGTACCTTGATTATGTCTGTTTGACAAATGTGTTCAGAAAAGTCCAAGAAAATAATAATGAAGTGTAAATAAGCAAAAAAAAAACATAAAGGATTATATAATGGATTGCGGTATTACCAAATTTTGTCGTTTTGTATTTGATTAGTACACTGTTCCTGAAGGATATATCCAGCCTGAGTGTTCCAAGTGGAAAGGAAGGGTCCAACCATGCAAACAATTTATCATTGATGCACATTTGATCTCCACCACCATTCCTCACTGCTTATCTGTGGACTGTTTGAAAGCAATAAAACAAAAACATCCAAATGTTCCTAACTTAAAAACACATCCATAGCATTCAGATCCTCGGATGGGAAGAAGTTTGAGAAGTCACAGTGCCCTAGCCCTTCCTTCTGGGAAGGGCACTTGAGAGGGTTTTACGGGCTTCCTGGGGAAGAGATGGTACTGAGAGGACTCCCTGGATCACAGGTAGGATGGCTCAACCACGTGGTGCCCCTGGGAGCCTTCCCACAGGTGGCACTCTGTGATCCAGCCTCAGAAAACCGGGAATGGGGGCTCCCCTGCAAGAGCCAGGCCCACCCCTGCCGCCCCACCTGCCACCACCGAGCTTGAGCTATCTGGGATGTGGCAAAATACACCAGCCCCCATGGGGCTCCTGCACCAGGGCCCCTCTGCCCTCATGCTGTGGTAGGCTGGGTCGGGACTCTGAGGAAAACCAAGGCCACTCTCTTTAGACGCTCTGGCTTCAACCTAGACTCCTACCCTGGCTCTTCTCAGATCCCTGCTGCACACTGACCCTTCTGCTCACAGAATCACTGCCTCAAAGAGGAAGAGAAAGCTTAGGAAGAAGCCAAGAGGCCTTTGAGAACTCTTTGCCCCCTCCCAGTGAATGGTGACAGCCGTCAGCTTGGCACATTCATTTGTGCCCCTAGCTATCACCTGGTGACTACCTACTATGTTAGGTGCTGTGCTAGGCACTGGGCATTTGAAAAATGGATCAAGCAGAGCACCTGACTCAACCTGCTTACAAGTGTAGGGAGAGACACAATACAGAATAGGAGGGAAGCACAGGGGTTGTGAAGGCTACCTAACCCAGCTGGAATACTGCCCAGGCAGGCACTTCAGGAAGCAGACTGAGATGGGATCAGCAGGCAGGACTTATTAAGGACTGCCCTGGGACTGACATCTATGGAAGCGACAGGACAGAAGTGAGTTGGGCAGAGGGAGAAACCGACTCATGACAGAATGACACAGACCCAGTGATGACCTCATTGGACACCATGGGGACCTGAACTTTAACCCAGTGGAGTTTTCCCTATATACAGACCATTTTACTCCAGCATCAACCTGTCATTGTATTGAGCCACACGAGAAGAGGCATGGCCTTGGATGCACCAGTTCCCAAACTCCTGAGCGTACAGCCCCCTTTACTCTGGACCATCTCCCAGAACCACTGGTCTGCAGAACACATTTTAGGTCTCCAATCTCAATGCCCCAATCTCAGAGATCATTTGTTTCCAGGGGTTGACGATAATGAGCTAGATGGTTACCTAGGGTGAGGCTGCCCTTCAGGCCAAGTCACAAGTCAACAGAGAAAGCTGTGTGACCCAGATGAGGCCTTGGCTACCCAAGAGCTGGGACCCAGCTCTGCTCCGACACTACCTTAGAGGTAGGTAGGGCTTCCCCAGGAAGATCCCTGAACTAGCCAGGATGCTCTCAGGTGACAAGGCTACAACCTCTACTCAAACTGGTTCAAGAAAAAAAGTAGGGTAAGCGTTTATTGCCTTGTGTAACTGCAAAGTCCAGGGATAGGTCTAGCTTCAGGAGAAGCTGAATCCAGGGCCTTGCTCCCTTTCTGTCTCTCACCTCTGCTTTCCCGTGTGTCAGCTGCATTCTGATGCATGCTGTTTCTTAGCAGTGCCAGTTGGAAGCTCCAGGCTTACATTCTGCCATCTTAACAAAACAGAGCTTCTACTCTTCCATATTAATAAAATAAAATAGAGCTTCTACTCTTCCATATTTCCTATAAAAGCCCTGGATTTATTTCTTACGGGCTTGGCTGTCATTGTATATCCAACCCTGAACCAATCCCTATGTCCAGAGAAATGGAATATCTGATTGTCTACGTCTTTGACACGTGCTGGGGAAGGAGGGTGTCACTCTCCCCACATTACATGGCCTGGCAGTGCTCCCCAGGGGAAAACCAAGATCCAGCCTCAGGAGAGGAAATGGATGCTGGACTGACAGAAACAGTCCACTACAATACCGTTTTCTGCCACAGCTTAAAGGGCCTGTGCTGGACTCAGCCCTCACTTTACAGCCTGACAGAGGTGGTAAAAGAGGCTCTGCTCTGGGGTCCCTCACTTCTCCTACTGTGTACAGTGTCATGTGGATGGTCATCTGTCCTGCTGCCCCGAAGAAGCACTAGAGATGGAGGTAAGCAGGGCTGTCTGCATAATGACTGCAAGGTTCCTTCTAGCCCCTGGCTGGGCAATTTACTCCCAAGGGTCCATGGAATGAGTTTGGCAGTAGGGACATGGGAGGGGGCCAGAAAGAGAGAAAAGTAAATACACAAAAACCTAAAAAACTCTGTTAGTCATTAATTCAACTTCCTCTGCAATCAATCCTGTCTAACAGGGAGGAAAGCTAGCTGTGTGAAATCTCACAGACTCATAGATTATGCGGGGCTGAAAAAGTGATGTTAGAGACTTTCTACCTTGCACAACCTTCTACCTTGCCCAAGGCATTCCCTCAGCAGGCTCCCTGATAGGGCCTTGGATACCTCCAGTAACAGAGGACTCATTACCACACAAAACAATCTCTTCCATAGCTGAGTAGCCTATTTTGAACCAAAATCTACTTCCCAGAAACTTCCACCCTCTGATCTTGTTTCTGTCCCCGGCATGATCTGAACCTCCTTGCACTAGTGTTCCTTACCCCACCTCTGATGCAGGTGCTGCTGGGACAAAAATAAATAGTGGCACCCAAGCAGACACTTGTGAATGTCATCAGGCTTTATTGCCTTGGCCCTGGGCCTTCTAGAAAGACTGATCACAGACCAGGACCTCAAACAGATCTTTGGCTTTTCCCCACCTTCTATTCACGGCTGGTGGTTTGGATCTTGACTGGCTCTTTGGGATCTGATTCGCCTCTGATTTCTAACTGAACATCAGCGTTGTTGGCTCTGTTCTGGTATCACTGGACCTTATCCTGCCTTCTTTCACAGCTACAGAGGCTCCTGACAGTACCTGACCATTCTCTGCCCCAGAATTCCAGGGCACTCAGACTTCTCTGCTGCCTGATGACAGAGCTTCCTCTGGCTCACTGATAACTTTGTTATCAACTGAGCAATCTGCACAGCTATGAGCCGTAGCCATGACTGGCATCTCCCTAATTGGCACTGACCACACAGGGGCCCACTGGCCACAGGCTTTCTCCATGAGACCTGCCAGACCCAGAGCTGACCTCCCCACAGGCTTCTGTAGTCCAATTCACTGTCTGTACTGGCCCAGACCTAGGGCTCCTGATAGCTGGAACATGTCATATGACTCCCTGAGCTCCTCTGGAAAAGATGAGCTACAAGGAGGAAGAAAGGAGAAACCAGTTCTCCACACCCTGGATGGCAGAACCTTGAATGGGTAGGGTTTGCTTGACTGATTTCAGCCCTGTCTCTTCAGCACTCATCTGTTCAATCAAAAGCAGTGATTTATGGGCTCCCCTGTCCAGCACTCTCTGCTTCTGCCCTAATGGGCCTTAATCAGCCAGGACTGCTACTGAGGAAGAGAGGCAGAGAGGGGCCCCTCATTCCTGATGGGGGAAGGCACTCTCCCCTTTGCAGACTTCCCCTTTTTCCTGCTGACCCAGAGCCACCCTTTGGCCTTGACCCCGCCAGGCACAGATGGGGCCAAGCCTCTGCCAGAACTCTTCAAATAAGAATGAATGGCCACTTGGCAGGAATCGATAAGTCCAGGGAAGGGCCTCAGGAGGGGAGCAGGCACCGCAGCCCTGTGATGGGGGTCACACATTTTAATGTGCACACTGCTGACAGCCCCTCCCACTGACCTCCCCCCACCTCCTCTGCTCCACCTAGAGACCGGCTAGCCATACCTGCCTGAGGTGTGCGGCATGGCGGCAGGGAAAGGCCCAGCCACACAGTACACGGGGCCTGCTTTCCTGCGAACAGTGTTGGCTGCATGCAGAATTACACTGCCGAGGGGCAAGCAGAATGGATGGTGAAGGCTGACAGGCCCGGAGACCCCAGAGCAATTTCACTTGGTTTTGATTCATGGCTTGTCAGAGCGCTAACCAAATAGTCCATTTTCATTTTCGCCCTCCTCTCTCTCCCATTGACTGGCATCATAATTGAAAACTCTGGCATGAAGGGCTGAGGCCACCTGTCTGCAGGGCCCTCCATCCCCCCTGCTCAGAATGTCTTGCTCCTGAAAGAAGGGGACAGAGGGGAGCATCAGCAAGCAGATGGTGTGGGGATTAGATTCCCACGGGCCACCCTCCACTGCCCCTCCGTGATCTGGGGCACTCCCGCCCTCCGCTCTCTGCCTGTGGAACTTCTCCCTACTCCTTTGCTCAACTCTAAAAAGGATGCAGGGCCAGAAAGGTGGGCTGAGTTTGAAATCACTTTCTCACTCCTGGTTTGAAGGGCTGCCCTGAGGCACACCGGCAAGAAGAGAGCTTTACAATAAAGTGTCAATCAAACTTGGGGAATTTAAAAAATATCCTTTCCCATATAAATATCTCTTAAAGGCTAGCCCAAATAATAATACTTAACATTTATTGAGCCCTTGTATCTTGCCAGCTGTTCTAAGATTTTTACATAAATTAGTTCATTTTCTCTTGGCAAGAACACTATGTGCTAGGTATTATTGTTAATTATAGATAAGAAATTTACTTGAGGTCAAACAGTTAAGAACTTTTAAAGAACTGGATTCTAGGGTGCCTGGGTGGCTCAGTTTGTTAAGCGTCTGACTTGGTTTTGGCTCAGGTCATGATCTCACAGTTTTGTGAGTTCAAGCCCTGCATCTGGCTCCACGCTAACAGTGCAGAGCCTGCTTGGGATTCTATTCTCTCTCTTCCCCTCCCCCACTCACACCATCTCTGTCTCTCTCAAAATAAGTAAATAAACTTAAAAAATTAAAAAAAAAACAACTGGATTCCAATCCAGCCAGCCATCTTAATTTGTACGTCATGTTTCCCTGACCTCCAAGATCAAGACCTAAAGTACATAGGTAGATAGATAAATGATAGATGGATAGATGGATGGATATATCTATATATCCATATAGATATAGACACATGTATACATACATAATACATAGATAATAGATGGCTAGCTAGATGGGTAGATAATTTTTGTAAATACAAGAGTCTCTAGCAGTATAATAAAGGCTGAGGATGGTGTAAATATGTGGTATATTTGTAGAAGCAGAGGCTGTCCAGACCCTCTGAGCTCACGGACATCAAACTGTGACCTTGCTCAGTCAGGTGACTGACACGGGAGTGAAACCTAGGCTGGACAGGACTGGGATGGAGAACTGAGGGGATGGGGTGCCATCCCAGGACAGTTACCTACTGACCACCACAGAATGGGTCAGAACGCCACCAAATGAGGAACTCTGGGCTGAGGTGGGAGTAGATGACTGGAGGACAGATGGAAATCTGAGTCAGGAACCAGCCATGGGGACCCTGTGCACATGGCTGGGGTTCAGAGGGCACAAGATACCACACTGTGTGCAACAGAAAATACCTACAACTGAGCTCAAGTACCCAAGGACAGGACCCAAAACTGTATTTTTATTAGGCACCCAGATGATTCTGGTCATCAGCCAGGCATGGGAACTGCAGAGGTGAAAAAAAAAAAAAAATGAAGGTCTGAAAGAGCTCCATCCTCCTGTTAGCCTGTCCCCAGCCCACCTGCCTAGGCCATATTTCCTGCTGCTAACAGACTGGATGACTGTGCTGGCTCCTCTCCTGTCTGCCCTTTCTATACAGGCAGCCTGCTCACTCTCAAGCTTCAGGGCTATTCATGATTGGTTTTCCCAGAATCTTGAATCCATCAGGGTTTAAATTTGAAACCTCTCTAGCTTTCTGCCACAGTTCTATACTCTGACAACCAGTCTTCCTCCAACTCTTAGAACCTCACGACACAGGACTGAACCCCACCTATCCCTAACTTCCCCCCTGCTGCCTCAGCGACAGAAGGGGAGTCTCTCCCCACCTGTCATGAAGGCCATGCCCCAAGCAGTACTAGTTTGCTAGTATTAGCAATAACTAGCAATAACTGGTTGTTATTGCTGCTGTAACCAATTCCCACAAATTTAATGGCTTAAAACAATACAAATTTATTACCTCATTGTTCTGGATGTCAGAACTCTGAACTGGGTCCAGCCAGACTAAAATCTAAGTGCTGCATACCTTCTGGAGACTATAGGGGAGAATCCATTCTTTGCCTCTTCAGTGTCAAGAAAGCCACCTACATTCCTTGGATTGTGGCCCCACACGGCTCAGACTACCCCCACTGTCACATCTCTCAGGACTCTCCTGCCTCCATCTTATAGTGACCCTTGTGGTTACATTGGACCCACCCTGATAATCCAGAATATTCTCAAGATCCCTAATTTAATCACACCTGCAAAGTCGTTTTTGCTGTCTAAGGTGACATACACACAGATTCTGAGGACTAGGACATGGACATCTTTGGGTGGGGGCCATTAGGTTGTGTACATCTACTCCTGCCCCTGGGCTGCTGTGGACTTCGATGACTGGGCACACGCTCGCCCACTTGGAAGGCTGAGGGGAGGCTCTGAGGGGAGGCTCCGAGGGGAGCTCTGGCTGCTCCTGAGAGTCAAGTGAGTGGGACAACCATGGATGATGGCAGTGTGCTGTGTGTGGGTGTGCACGTGTGCACACGTGTTGATGTGTATCAGAGACGTGGTGATCTGAGACTCTGAAAGCAGTAGGTACAGAAAATGGCCAGCCCCAGAGACAACAAGGAACAGGAGTTTGGTGGCATTCTCTCTTAAAATGGCATAATAAAACGTGCATCTCAGATTCCCAAGACTCTTCATTGCCAAATCATTTCTCCACAGAAGCTCAAGAATTCAAGAATTCTCCCATCCTCATTTCACAGAGGTCTGAAGAAAACAAATTGCCTTCTGCTGTCCCCTGATTGACTGCTGTTTAACTGCATGGGGAGGCGAGGTTGGTGGTCTGTCAAGCAGCCTGACCAGGGCCTCTAAATATGGATTTGCTGATGAGCCCCAGAACTGCTGGGAGCCTTTGGAAACTGGCTCTTCCGCTCCCTGTGTGGAAACATCTCTCCTCAACGCCCCTTCCTGAGCATACCTGGGGAAAGCCCCTGTGGAGGTACTCTGGGCCTGGCTGCCCATGGCCAGTAAATCACAGGGCACAATGAAGAGGCTCTGTGGAGGCCACTGGGGGCCTGGGAGGAGGGCCACAGTGCAGGAGGGGTGTGGGGAGCATCTGAGAGAGAAGGGAGCCATCTTCTTAACTCAGCTGCACTGCTCGGAAGGGGATCTGGGCCACCACATCCAGGAGGCACCACTGAGATGGAGGAGACCCTGGAGGAGGGATAGGAGTCATCTCTGTGTGAAGCCCACACAACACAGCTCCTCCAGACCTGCCCTTCATGGCAGATGGGGTCCCCAGATGCTCTCTGTGAAAGGGGTACTGCAGGTTTCTTTGGGTGCATGAGATACCTGGTTGACCTGGCATTTCTAGAGAGAGGACAAAGACCACCCCCCGCCTCCCTGGGCTGTGTGAATTTCAAGAATGCTTCAGAGAAAACATCCAAATAATCCAGCTGATGGCCCAAACTGATCCAGGAGCTTCCAAGTTGGAGGGGGGACAATCTTCATTCTGCTCCAAATGAAATTAAATTTATCATGTTTCAGTTCTGAGGATTTTTGTCTGTTTTCCTACCTGTGATTTTTTTCACATTTATTTCCTCCATTTACCTCTTGTTTTCCTCTCAATTTTATTTCTTAAATATCCCTCCCATCTGTCTTACCTTCCCTTCTTTTCCCTCCCTCATGTTCCATGATTTCCTCTCAACTCCTGAAAAATATCTCCTTTCCCAAGAGATTTCTCTTTCCTATTTCCAAACCATCCCCTAAATACATGTTTTAATAAGCTCCCAACACTGATCTCCTTACAAATCATTCTTTGCCATTTTGCAATTGCACCAGTGTCTTGGTTAAAATGAAAATTCCCCAGGGCATACAATAAATAATAAAAAGGAAAAACATAATCAAGAGGGTTATGATTCTAAGCAGAAGGAAATAATGTGAAGCAGTTGGACTATACTTTGCGGATTTCATGTTCAAAATGCAAAAACAAGGGGAAATGGTGGGCAGGAACCTGCGGGCTTCACAAGCCCTCAGGTGTTCTGGAAATTTTATGCAGCAGTCTGTGTTGAGGGGACTGAATTTGGAAAAATAAATATCTTTTCTTACAAAGACCTTCCCTTTGTGAGATTCAGGAATCATTCTTGGAGGAGGAAGAAAGCCAACACAAAAGAAGGTTCATGCTACATTAACAAATATTAGGTGCCAGGCATTTGGTTCACCACACACCAGGCCTGCAAGGGACACAATGACAGCCCCTGCTCCCTTGGGCCTTGCAGACGGCAGAGTGGGGATGAAGAGCAGCAGCCTATAATGGTGACACAGGTATGACCATAGACCGCAGCCCTGGCTGTGTCTGTGTGGCTTTGGACAAGTTGCTTAACCTCTCTGTGCTTCAATATGCTCATCTGCAAGATGGGGATAGTAAAAGAATCTCCTATTGTTTTGAGGAGGAAAAGAGATCATCTCTATAAAGACCTGAGCCCAGTGTCTGACACAGATGGGAACGCCATCATGAGAGTTAATAGGCCTCATGAACTAAAACATGAAGTCCTGTGGAGCCTGAGGCGAGAGACAGCCACTTGAGCAGGGATAAAGTGAGAGGGTACAGGGCATTAAATGGGATCCCAGACATTGTAGCTAAAGCGAGACCACGGAGCCCCAGCTTGAAGTCTAACCCAGAGCCCCGCCCCTGCAGGCAGGTGACTTCTCTGCAGCAGTGAGCAGCCCAGAAAGCGAGCCTCTGTGAGGTTTCACCTGGACAGAGTGGGCTCCTCTGACCAGGTGCCTTCCTTAGGGGGTCAGAAAGACACTTCTCCCCAACATTGCTACTCCTGGTATTTGGTATTCTATTTCGCAGGTGAGAAACTGAGGCCTGGAGGACAGCGACTGGCCCAAGGCCTTTCAAGGAGGCCAAGGCAGCAAGATAAACAGACACCTTCCCATTGACTGGGGAGCTGTGAACACACCTGTCACAATAGGAAGTGGCAGGAGCCTCCTGAGGAGCTTAGGACACTACTGTATAGCAGCAGGAAGGCCTGGCCCTCTTGGAGGACACGGAGCACCGAGCACGCATAGGTGTGCTCCCCCAAGTTTTGATCGTCTTGTCTCCCAGTCAAGTGAGGTCCAGCACAGACTGCCGTTACCTTAGGAAACAGGAAGAACTGGGCCCTGGCTGACCATGAGCCAGCAGTGGGCCTTGGACAAGTCACTTCTGGTCCTCAGACCTGAGTTTATTCAGGATTAGCTTGGGTTAGAATCAAGATCTCAGACTCATCGATCCAGCTAGCAGGGTGCTGCCTCCCTCTCTGCTTCCTCTACCCCTCTGCCTCTTTCCCTTGCCCTTGAACACCTTTAATGGACCAACTTGCCCTCTCCAATCATCATAGGCTCTGCTATCCCAAATTGTCTTGTAACTGTCACCATCACTCACTGCCCACCTGCCTCCCAAATACATTTGATTTTGCAACGCCAGACAAGATTTCTTCCAGGGCTTTGTGACTCAAAGTGCAGTCTGTGGACCGCTGGCACCCAGCATTCCCTGGGAGCTTGCTGGAAATGCAGAATCCCAGGCCCTGCCCCAGACACGCTGAAACGGAACGTCTATTTTAACAGATTGGTGTGCACATTCAACTGTGAGAAGTGCCAGGTAGCCCAGGGGACCTCCTCTGAGATCCTTTGCAGCCAACCCCATGTCTTCTCTGCTTCTCAGAGCAGCACCCCCAGCACACTGGGCACCACCCAGGCTCCACCCCCCAAAAGGGACCATTCTGGGCATGGAGAATTGGAGAGCTTCCACTGGACTACAAGAGCACTTTCACGAATTCTTTTATACAGATGGTCTTAGCCTAGTCTTCAGAAAGTTCCCTTTATAGATTCAGCACCTCAAAGATGGGCAGTTCAGCACCTATGGTAATCATAGGGTTGGTACCCTCATGGAAAACTGGGGAAGCTGGAGAGAAATGCAGACGTGGCAAATTTTAATCCTGCCGAAACATAATCAGCTTTTGCTTCTGCAGCAATTAGCATAATATTACCGATAATGTTTTACATGGCAATTTTGCTGTAAACATTTGTGCTAATTTGCCATGACCTAATTATTTTATGACATATAATTACAAAGTATTTTTCAAGTTGAATATTTTTGTTTTACGTTTTTATAATCTTTTTCTAGGAAAAAAAAAAAGTAAAAATTAGCACTCCCCCAACTTGAAATATAGTTCTCTCTTAGCTGTTGTTTGTGACACCTTCCTTTGCTAAATAGGAGGAATCCCCTAGTGCTGGAACGCTGATGATCATGCATTTATTTCTGACTAATTTGAGTTGGGCGTCACTGAATCTGCCTGCTCCATTATTACACTGCGAGACTGTCGACTCGACACTCCCAGCCTCCTACTAATACCCACTCCCTCCCAAACACACGCACACTCTGCACCGGGCAGGGGGAAGGCAGCAAGTGCTTACAATGAGAAAAAGGAGGTGGGGTTTCATTTTTAATGAATGTGAATGTTTTGGCTAAGAGGAGAGCATAAACATTGCATTATCTTCCCTCAAATAGATTCTTCCTAGCAAAGTCTTAACTGCTTCTCCAAATCCTCAAGATGTTAAGTGAGCAGCCCGGCCATCCCTGAGTTCTGGGGAGAAAGGGGATGTTGCTCTGGTCTCTGGCATGACACTCCCTATATCAACTCAGCCTCTCCAGAGCAGGTCTGACTAATTGCAGGTCCCTGGACCCTCCATGGACAGCAATAACTGTCTGACCCCAGACTCCTGGAATAGACTGAGGAGATGGCCAGCCAATGGAAGGTTGGCTGTGCCCACTGGGGCCATCCACGGAATCAGGTGCCCAGACAGGGTTCTGAGGCCAACCCAGAGAATGCCCTGGGCCTCACTCTCTAACCCTCCCTTGAAAGGAGTGAACTCTCAGAGAATGGGACCACAGAAGAGAGGCCCAGAGCCAGAAAGCAGGGAGGGTAAGGGTTTTAAACACCATGAAAACAGAAGGCAGCAGGACTAGGTAAGGGGTGACCATAGCAGGCATAGTCAGGAAGATGCACAGAGGCATGTCTGCAGAGGGGCTTCTCTAGGACAAACATCACCAACATGGGTTCATTTAATGCCCAGGTACAGTAGGTTAGAGACGGACTTTGTAGCTGGATTCAGATCCTGCCTTCACCATCTACTCGACATGTAAACTGGGGCAAATTCTTAACATCTTCAGCTGCCTCTTCTGAAAAATGGGAATAATGATAATGTTCCCTATACTCTAGGGTTTTTGCAAGGATTTAATGTTTTTAAAGCCTTTAGAACAAACACTATACAAGCGTTTCCAAAGTAAAATAAATTCCTCATTCTTACAGCTTTCCACCAAGAACAGCATCTGCGAGGACTAGGTCCCACCAGACTCAAAGAGGTGAGCAGCAATGTAAGTTAGGTTTAGTAATTATTGAACTGACGATCATTAAACATTTGTCGCAATAAATATTTTTTGATTGAATGGAGGGAACATTTATAGAGCACATACTCTGCGTTAGGCCCTGGCTGAGTCCTAGGGGAATACAAAGATGAATAAACAAAGCTGCAGCCTTGAAGAACCCACAGTCAGCAGAAGTAGGCATGCAAACCAATAATAGTTGCCCATAAAAAGGCAAAACTAATGTGCACAAATTACAGACGAGGTAACAAGACTAGCAATCTACAACTTCCTTGTTACTAGTCATATTTGTAACCCCAGATTTAGTGAACTTCTAAGTTTTTATCAGTTTTATTAAGGTATATTTTATGATTCATAAAATTCACCAGTTTTAAGTGGACTACATAATCAAACCTAACAAACATACACAGTCACATAAACACATTACAACCACAATAGAGAACATTTGCATCACCCCAAAGGGTCCCTTCACTCCTTCAGAGTCTCCTTTCCTAGTCCCCAGACCCTAGCACCCTCCGATCTGTTTTGTCACTATAGCTTTGCTTTTTCTACAATTTTCTGTAAGTTGGATCACACATTTTATACCTTTTGTATCTGGCTTCTTTCACACGGCACAATGTTTGAGATTCATCCATGCTATTGTATGTATGAGTAGTCTGTTCCTTTTTATTGCTGAGTAGAATTCCATTATATGGATGCACCACAATATCCATTCACCAGTGATAGATATGTAGGTTGTTTCCAACTTGGGGCTATTACAGAGAAACATTCACATAAAAGTCTTTGTCTTGATATATGATTTCATTTCTTTTGGATAAATACCTAGCAGTGGGATTTCTGGGTCATATTTTGAGTGTTTGTTAATTTTCTAAGAAACTGCCAAACTGTTTTCCTAGTGGCTGCACTACTTTGCAAGCCCATAAGCAATGAATAAAAGCTCTGGTTGCTCCATACCCTCACCACTCTTGGTAGTTCATTCTTCTCATTGCAGCCATTATAACACATGTGCAGTGATAGCTCTTTGTGGCTTTAACTTAAGAATGGAGGCTGGGGTCAGATCAGTTACTGATTGTGCTCAGAATGCTTTTCACATACTTCTTCAGTAAAATATCTGTTCAAATACTGTGTCCGTTATTAAGTCAGGTTATTTGTCTTATTATTAAGTGGTAAAAATTCTTTATATGTTCTTGATAAAAGCATTTCACCAAATATCAAACATCAGTTTCACAACTATTTTCTCCTACTCCATGGCTTGCCTATTCACATTTGAGTTTCTAAGAAAAAAAGTTTTTAACGTTGGCGAGTTTCAATTTAACTTTATGATTTGTGCTTTTTGTGCCATAATGTAACCATGGGCTACAGACAGTTTTCTTCTAAAGGTTTTGTTGTTTTAGCTCTTACATTTAGGTCTCTGGTATATCGCAAATTAATGTTTATTTATTGTCTGAGATCCAAGATTCATCATTTTGCATATGGATATCCAGGACTATTTGTTAAAAAGACTACACTTCCTCCATTGAATTACCTTGGCATCTTTGTTGACAACCAGTTGACTATATATATGTAGAATTCTTTCTAGACTCTTCTGTTTCATTGATCTATATGTCTATCCCTATATCAATACCCCACTGTCTTGATTACTATAGCTTTATATAGTAAGGGCTGTATATATACATATTATATATATAATATATATAATATATATATATATATATAACAAGTTTTGAAATCAAGTAATATAAGTCCTCCAATTGTATTCCCTTTCAAAATGTTTTGATTATACTAGGTCCTTTGCCTTTCCATATAAATTTTAGAAACAGCTTGTCAATCTCAACAAATGGCCTGTTGGCATTTTGATTAGGATTGTGTTGAATCTATAGGTCAATTTGGGGATAACTGACATCTTAATATTGCATGCTTTGGCTCATGAATATGATTATTATCATAACTTGTAATGACTTCATAACAAGACGATAATATAACTTACTTAACCATTCCCTACTCTTGAGTCTTTGTATTGTTTTCAGGTTTTCACTCTTTTTAAAAAATTTTTAAAGTTTATTTCTTTAATTTGGGAGAGAGAAAAAAAGAGAGCACAATCAGGGGAGGGGCAGAGAGAGAGGGAGAGAGATAGAATCCTAAGCAGGCTCTGTACTCTCAGCATAGAGCCCAATGTGGGGCTTGAACTCATGAACTGTGAGATCATGACAGGAGCTGAAACCAAGAGTCATATTCTTAGTCGACTGAGCCACCCAGGAACCCCAGGTTTTCACTCTTTTAATAATGCTTAGTTGATACTGTGTTAAGTGAAAGAAGTAGGATACAAACTGCATAAAGGCTATAATTACAAATACATACACACATATACATACACATTAAATAGACACAGAGATAAAATAGAAGGAAGCAAGACAAATTGAAAATATCGTATTGATTTTTTGCCTCTCTTCTTTCTAAATGTACTATGACATGAGTATGCAATTCACAATGGAATGAGGAAGTAGCTTCCAGCTATTTCAGGTAGTAGAGGTTAGAGACTGCATGACAAAAAGGTGGCATCTGAGCACAATCTAGGAGGATATAGTTTTCCAGTACCTGGCAGGAGAAGAGGAAGGGGAAATGCCACGCCAAATGAATAACATGAACAAAGCTCAATGGTGAACATGAAATACAGCATCATGTTCAGGGAACCTGGTAATTCTGTATAGCTAGAGCAAAGCAGGATAGAGATAAGGAGGCTGGGCTGAGACCATGAAGAGATCAGATTATGAAGTTTCCCACATGCGAATACAAGGACTTTGAGTTTTATTGTATTAAGCACTGAGGAACCACCAAATTGTTTTAGGCCTGGGCAATGAGCCTACAAGACTTATATCTTAGAATAATCACTCAGTGAACAGCAAGGTGGAGAGGCAAGGAAGACTGAGTTCTGTGGCACTGTGGCCAGTTAGAGATTCTTGCAGAAACACAGGTGCAAGATGAGAGGTTTCTGAGCTCTGGAAGTGACCATGGAGATGAACACAGGTGGGCAGACCCTGCAAATGGCCGGATGTGGGGGTAAAAGACAAAGTAGAGATTTTTGCCATTCACTAAAATGAGGAGACTGGGAGTGAGGTAAGGGCAGGTTTAGGGGTCAGAAATTCAAGATTATTCAATATTAACTTGAGATAGCTGTTAGACATTCAAGTGCAAATGTCAAGTAGGCAGTTGGATATTTGAATCTGTGGCTCAGAAAAGAAGTTTAGGCTTAGTGTGGAAATGTATGACTCCTTAGCATAAAACTGTTATTTATATTCCAGGGACTGGCTTGGCTCTGTTCTGATTACCTATTGCTATATAATAAACCACTCACAATTTAGTGGTGTAAAACAAAAAAAGTTATTTTACATGCTGAATCCTGTGAGACAGGAATTCAGGCAGGGCATAGCAGGAATGGCTTGCCTCTGCCCCTTAATGTCTAAATGGGCAACCTTGTTCCCTAAATGCAAAGAATGTTCTGAGAAAACATGGGGGTACAGGAAAGCATAATTGCATAGTGTTCAAGAAGGCACAGAGGGAGGAATTGAGAGAGAGGCGGAGATGTTGGGTCTGATTGGGAGATATACAAAACAGCTCGGCAATGAGAATATGGGAGATTATGGATGCCCTGGAAGGTTTGGTTTTTGCCAGTGACTGCTGTAACCAGGGATGTGTGGAACAGCAGAACTTCAGGGGATGATACTGATGGTTCTTGAAGGGGAACAGATAACAATTTTTGCTGTGACCCAAGTGCATCTCACAGTGATATACAGAAAGGCAGCTCCCCAAGGTCTGGTCCAATGCACTGTGTATCTGGGAGACAGAAATCTGGGTGGTTCCCTGAAGCTACTAAGGGTCATAGGAAGAGACTAAATGAATGAGATTCCTCAACTAATCATAGAGTATAGGGCAGAGACAGGTATAGAATGGAGGTGGGATAGAATGAGAATATCCTAGAAGGGTGGGATAGAATAGTTCCACTGAGTGGAAATGAAGATGGGATGGAGGTGGACTATGAGGTAGCAAAGGCGGGATGTAATTCCTGTGTGTGGACCTAGGTCTATTAGCAGACAATTTCCAATGGATGGGAATTGGTTATCCATCCTCAGAGAAGCCAGTGTGGAGGCTGGGGTGGGGGGTGGGGGGTGACCAAATGCTAGTTTGTGTACTGGTGCTAGTTTATTTCAAAGTTTTGGGCCCACCAAAGAGAAGTCCTGATAAACAAAGCATGTTTTCAGTTGAGACCTCCAATATGCTCTGCCCCAGGATTAAGGCAAATGAGAATAGATGAGCCCTCCAAAGCATGAAACCAAGTTTTGAAACATTTTTATGCATTATAAGATTGAGGTTACCTGCCCTTAACTACTGGACAAGAGAAAATTGAATCTTCTGTGGAGGAAAATAATATCAAACAGAATCTCTACAATTTGTACAGAAAGACAATGTTTGCCATACATCGTCCAGTATTCCATAAAATATAATCAAGCATGACAAGCGTTGGTATGAAATTACCAAAACCAGAAGAGAAAAAAAAAATAGAAACAAACCTACAAATGAACATTTTGAAATTATCAGATTCAGGTTTTAAAACAACTAGTTGTTAATATTTTCAAGAAAATAGAGAATGGAGAATTTTATCAGAATCTTATCAGAATCTATAGAAGGGAATCAAATGGAAAATTAAAAACTGACAGATACAATGACAAAAATGAATAATTAAATGAATATTTAATTATTTAATATTTAATAAAAATGACTTTAACAGCAGACCAGACACAGCAAAAGAAAGGATTAATGAACTGGAAATTGCAGGACAATAAAAATATACAAAGAGAAACAGAGAGAAAAAAGGATGGTAAATATAGAAGAGAGTACATACAGTATACAGGACAAGTTTAAAAGGTCTAACATGTGTATAACTGAGATCTGAAAAGAAAAAGAAAAGAGAGAATGATACCAAAGCAATATTGAAAGAAAAAATGGCCAAAACTGATTAAAAGACATCAGTCCACTGATTTAAGAATCTCTATAAACCGCAGACAGGTTAAATATACATAAAAGCATGCCTATGCACAAAATAGGAAAGTTTTCACAATTAAAATGAAAAGAAAATCTGGGAAAACAATCAGAGATAAACAACCCAATAAAACTGGCAGATTACTCTTAATGGAAATGATGGAAAAGGAAGACTGAAAAATCATCTTTAACATCATGAAAGAAAAGATTCAACCCAGGATTATATCTACCCAACAAATATAACCTTCAAAAATAAAACAAAATAAAGACATTTAAGACTGTTAGAAGCAAGCAATTTTCATTAGGTGGCTCACTTTAAAAGAAATAAATGCTAAATGAAGTTCTATAGCAGAAGGAAAATGACCTCATACAGAAACAGGAAAAATAGAGATGAGTAAAGAGAATCCAAAAGAATAAATATGTAGGTAAAACAAAATGAATAGTGACTGGAAAAATAATAAATCTTGGACAGGTTGAGTGTGACAGTAGAATTAAAATGTATCTTTGTGGAAAGTGACAACCTGAATCTAACATTGATGTGGAAAGGCAAAGAGCCAGAAAGAGCCAAGACAAAAAATTAGAGTACTTCCACTACTAAACTAAATAGCAAGATTTTTAGAAAGCCGATACATGTAAGACTGTGTGGCATGCTACCTATATGCATAATTGGGTCAATAGTACAAAATAGTCTATAAACAAATTTGTTTATATTTAGTCACCTAATTTATGACAAAGGTGTGACTGTGGTTTACATGGGGGAAATTGTGGTCTTTTAATGTAATATCGCCAGGCCAACTGAATATCCCTTTAGGGGTAAAAAAGAATCTTGAACCCAATTCACACCATTTACAAAAAAAAAAAAAAAAAAAAATCAGTTCCAGATGGATCACAGATCTAAATCTGAAAAGTAAAACAATAACACTTTAGGGAAGATAACATAGGAGAACATATCCATGACCTTGAGGCAGGAAAATATGTCCTAAACACTAAACATGAAGGAAAAGGTTGATAAATTTGACTTCATTACAACTAAATACTTCTGCTCATTTAAATATACTATAATGTGAGAGGCAAGTCTGAGTGGGAGAAAGTATTTCCAATATGCTTATTTGATATGTGTAGGTATATCAAATATATACTATATATGTATACTTATATCACATATCTTACATCTGTAAAAACATATTTACAAATTAATTTTTTTAAAGACAGACCACGCAACAAAAAGTAAGCAACAAACTTGAATAGGATGATCAGTATTGAAGTGGCTAACAAACATGGAAAGTTTATAATATTCTTTTCAATGAAAAAGTTTATAATGGTGGATAGTAAAATACAAATTGAATCACAAAAGCTGCAACTACATACTCGCCAGAATGGTTAAAATGACAAGGACTGACAAAATATTGGCAAGGAGGTAAATCAACTGGAACTTTCACAAACAACTGTTGGAAGTAGAAATTGATACAACCACTTTGCAGAAATGCTTGTCAATATCTACTGAAGCTGCATATATGCATGCCCTACAACCAGCAATTTCCCATTAACGAATCCAACAGAAATGGGTTCAATGGATACAACATTCAATAAATGACTGGGAGAGAGCATAAGAGAAGCTTCTAGAGTGCTGATAATATATATATCATAGTGGTGGATGATTGAATGCATTTGCTTTGTAAAAATTGATCAGCTGTATACTTGTACTTTTTCCTTACTATATTTTGTAAGTTATACTTCAAAAAAGTTTTACTTAGAAAGCAAGAACTAGCGGCCTAAGTATTATGCCTGTTAGAAACAACAAAACAGTGGCACCTGGGTGGCTCATTGGTTGAGCATCTGACTCTTGATTTTGCTCAGGTAGTAATCTCATAGTTGTGGGATCTAGCCCCATGTTCTAGCCCACACACTGGGTGTGGAGCTTGCTTGGGATTCTCTGTCTCTCTGCCCCTCTTCCCTGCTCATGCTCTCTCTCAAAAAAAAAAAAAAGTTAAAAAATTACTGGCCTATGAAATTCAGATATCTAGAAGGTAGAGAGATTGAATAAAAGAGAGAATCTAGAAACAGTCATTCCTATTTAGTCACTTGATTTATGCTGAAGGAGTGACTGTGACTTCTGTGTGGAAAATCATGGTTTTCAATTAAAATTGCAAGGTTGGGTCAAACATAGGATGAAACTTGGGGCCAGAGCTTTTCTCAGGTTGACTAACTAACTTCAAGATGCTCTTCAAGATGCTGAGTCTCTGAAATCTCAATCTATAAGCCCTCTCATAGAAGGCAGGGTTGTCAAGAGGTTGTTCTAACTCGGTAACAGATGATGGCCAATGCCTGTGTCAATGTGCAGAGACATTTTGATTCCCTGCTGTCTTCTCTGCTGCTATTGGCTGTAGTTTCTTTACCAGCAAGCCCCTTGGTTAAAACTTTAAGAAAGGTCATCATCTCTCTTTGCCAGGGGTTAACTTGGCAGGTCTGAGTTCTGTCTAGGACACACTCCTGAGCCAGCACCATAGCTTCTGGAGCAAAGCAGAGAGTAGTGCTATTTGTATGGATAATGAAAGCATCATGTGATTTCTAAAAAAAGGAAGATGCAGGCCAAGAATGGCCTTTCCTATTACCTTTTGGAAAGGCTTTTGGAATAGGAATGGAATAGGAATGGCTTTCCTATTACCAAAGCAGTTGCAAATCAGAAAGCATATGCCTAGGTGGCTTAGTCAGGTGAGCTTCTGACTCTTGACTTCAGCTCAGGTCATGATCTCATGGTTAGTGAAATCAAGCCCCACATCAGGCTCCACACTGACAGCACAGAGTTTGCTTGGAATTCTCTCTCATTCTCTCTCATTCTCTCTCTCTCTCTCTCTCTCTCTCTCTCTCTCTCTCTCCTGCTCTTTTCTCAATTTTAAAACTGACCCCCAAATAATCAGGCAGCTGGCAGATCCTGAAAGTGAACCCCTCAGTTGAACAGATGCTGGAACCTGGTACTTAAGCATGAGACTGGTGCATCATCATTATGGGGCTACTCCAGGGAAGGCAGGCCCAGAGAAGCAGGATGCCATGGTGACAGAGAAGCACCTAAAGCACAGCTGTAGGACTGTATGTTCTCATTTCTCTCAGTTAAAGGGCTCTTTCATTGGAATCATCCAGAAGAGTCCTTCAATAATGAACTGTAAAACCTATGCTATTGTTCTATGCACATATCTAGATGGCTTCCAGGCTAGGTGTTCAGGGGTTTTACCAAGTCTCTCATAAGAAATCGGCTGTTCTCTTAACACCTACTCTCTTGCTTTCCCAGCATTCTTTCCTGCTACAATACCCTCCCCCTACTCACTCACCAGCTATAAAAACCTTATTCCTTACTTCTCAGACCAAGTGAAATGCCACCTCATTCCAAAGCTTTCCTCAATCTTTATTTGACATAATTATGTCACTACACTGTTTAAAATCCTCCAGTGTCTCTTTGTTGCCTTCACAATGCTGTCCAAGCTCTCCTGAACCCCATAATGCTGTTTATTCTCTAACACATTGTTAACCTTGATGACTTTTCATCATAGCTACTATTTGTGTACAGTCTTTCCCTCTTATAGCTTTGTCTCTACGAGGACAGAAGCCTCTCTGATCCCCCTCTTCTCCACATGACCTTGCTTGGGGCTTGGCACACAGGAGACAACATTGACCAACTAAATGAACAACAGGCAATAAGTTAGATGCATTCACATAGAAAGCTGCAAGGGACATGGCGGATTCATCCTAGATTCTTTCCAAGCGGGGTACCCAAAATCCAGTATCAGCTTTTCCTAGAAGCATAATTCTATAAAACTCCAAGTTAGAAAGGGACCCCAAAGATTACTACTTCTAGAGAGGGAGGGGCCAAGATGGCAGAATAGAATGCAAGGTTTTTTTGTGTCTCTTGTCCCTGAAATACAGCCAGATCAACACTAAACCATCCTGCACACCTAGAAAACTGATTTGAGGATTAGCACAACAACCTGCACAACCTGAACCACAGAACTCAGCAGGTATGTGGTGCGGAGAAGTGAACTGGGGGAGAGAGAAGCCACAGAGGGCAGGGAGCTGTTTTTGCTTGCCAAGAGAGGATGGAGACCGCGGCGGAGGGGGCTGGGGGGAGGAAGTACTGGAAAGCATCCCCCTCTCCTGAAAGCATCTGGGGAGAAAAGAAAGAGTACACAAGGGACCGAACAAAAAAAAGGAGAAAGGAGAAAGGAGATGGTTTAAATTCCGTTAAGACTCTATAAACAGGGGGAACGCAGAGTCTGAAACTCCTCAGCTCAATACCTGGCGGTGCTGTGGTGGGAAGGACGAATCCCCAGGAGCAGAGAGTGAAGTCCGAGGGGTCCGTGGGCCACATGGGGAGTGGCAGTTCGCCTGCTGGGAGGACATTTGGTAGAGGCTGTGGGTGGCTGCAGCAGGTCCCAGCACACCCTGGAGAACAACCACATTCGCTGGTGTTTAACAAGGACGTTAAGGGGGAAGCCTGGTGCCAGATGTGTCCTGTGATTTTTCCATAATCCTGAAACGTTGCTGCTACCACATTGCATGAACTTTTTCTGGGGCAGGCAGTCACCAAGCCGCAGTTTCTGAGTATCAGCAGCAGCAAGGTCCCATGAATGTTCCTGGGGGTGGGCAGGCACCCGGCCATTGCCCGTGAGACCCTCCCCCAGAAGGTCTGAGCAGGTCAAAGCTGCAGTCCCTCAGAAGTGAGGGGTCGGGAAACACAGCCGCATCTGAGATTAAATTCAGGAGGGAGGTGCCGCCTGGCAACCTCACGGCTTGGTCACCAATACTGTAAAAGCAGTGAGTGGACAGAAGCCGGAGACAAGGGATGGGTGCGTGATTGCTGGCCGGGGAGAACAGAATTCCCATAATAGAGACTGGATAGCTGGATGACGCCATTTTAGCTTCTTCCGCGAATGCGCGTACCTGCCCACACGTGCCATAGCAATCTACCCCAGTAAGCTTAAGCAGCGCCATCTAGTGGAACACGGAGCCGTTACACTAAGCCGCGCCCAAATGGCCAGCCTCGCTCTTCAAGAACACCACAAGCCTCTACACCTGCTTAGTTTGCGGACTGTAAAGTTGACTTCTAAGGGAAACCCCTGTAATTTCAACTGATTTTTCAGTCTGTTTGTTGGTCCATTTATTCAATTTTTTTTCTTTTCTTTACTTTTCTTTTCTTTTCTTTTCTTTTCTTTTCTTTTCTTTTCTTATTCCTGAATACAGAAAGAGAGAAAAATTTATTTTTATTTTCAATTTATATTAAATATATTTTTCTTTAATTTTTTTCTACTACATTCCTTACATTTTTGTAAATTTTTCCAATTCTATTTTACATCCATCATTTGATTTTATTCTATTTAATTATATTCATATCTTCAAATTTTCTTTTTTTTTTCTTATCTTTTCCTTTTTTCTCTAATCTAACAAGCTCCTTTCAACAAACAGACCAAAACACACCTAGGGTCTAGGATCATTTATTTGATGTTCTTTGTGTGTGTTGTTTTTAATTTTTCAATTTTAATTTTTTTACCTTATTAATTCCTTTTCTTCCTTCAAAAGGACAAAATTAAGGAATTCACCCCAAAAGAATGAATAGGAAGGAATGATAACCAGGGACGTAATCAACACAGATACAAGCAAGATGTCTGAACCAGAATTTAGAATCACAATAATAAGAATACTAGCTGGACTTGAAAATAGATTAGAATCCCTTTCTGTGGAGATAAAAAAAGTAAAACTAGTCAGGATGAAATTAAAAATGCTATAAATGAGCTGCAATCTCAGCGGATGCCACCGTGGCAAGGGTGGACAAGGGTGGACAAGGGTGATATAGAGGACAAACTTATGGAGAATAATGACACAGAAAAAAAGAGGGAGACTGAGGCAAAAGAGCACAAAATTAAGAATTAGAAAATCAGTGACTCATTGAAAAAGGATCAGCATCAGAATCATAGGGATCCCAGAAAAGGAAGAGACAGAAAAAGGGGTAGAAGGGTTATGTGAGCAAATCATAGTAGGAAATTTTCCTAACCTGGGGAAAGACACAGACATCAAAATCCAGGAAGTACAGAGGACTCCCACTAGATTCAACAAAAACCGACTGTCAACAAGGCATATCATAGTCAAATTCACAAAATACTCAGGCAAGGAAAGAATTAGGAAAAGCAGCAAGGAAAAAAAAAAGTCCTTAACCTACAAGGGAAGACAGATCAGGTTTGCAACAGACCTATCCACAGATAGCTGGCAGGCCAGAAAGGAGTGGCAGGATATATTCAGTGTGCTGAATCAGAAAAATATGCAGCCAAGAATTCTTTATCCGGCAAGGTTGTCATTCAAAATAGAAGGAGAGATAAAAAGTTTCCCAGACAAACAAAGATTGAAGGAGTTTGTGACCACTAAACCAGCCCTGCAAGAAATTTTAAGGGGGACTCTCTGAGGGGAGAAAAGATGAAAATATATGTATATAAATAAATAAAGACCAAAAGCAACAAAGATTAGAAAGGACCAGAGAACACCACCAGAAACTCCAACTCTACAAGCATCATAATGGCAGCGAATTCATATCTTTCAGTACTCACTCTAAACCTCAATGGACTCAATGCTCCAATCAAAAGACATAGGGTAACAGAATGGGTAAGAAAACAAGATCCATCTAGATGCTGTTTACAAGAGACCCACTTTAGACCTAAAGACACTTTCAGATTGAAAATAAGGGGATGAAGAACCATCTATCGTGCTAATGGTCAACAAAAGAAAGCCGGAGTAGCCATACTTATATCAGACAATCTGGACTTTAAAATAAAGACTGTATCAAGAGATGCAGAAGGGCATGATATCATAATGAAGGCGTCTATCCACCAAGAAGACCTAACAATTGTACACATTTATGTGCCAAATGTGGTGGCACCCAAATATATAAATCAGTTAATCACAAACATAAAGAAACTCATGGATAGTAATACCATAATAGTAGGGGACTTCAACACCCCAATCACAGCAATGGACAGATCATCTAATCAAAAAATCAACAAGGAAACAATGGATTTGAATGACACACTGGACCAGATGGACTTAACAGATATATTCAGAACATTTCATCCTAAAGCAGCAGAATATACATTCTTCTCCAGTTCACGTGGAACGTCCTCCAGAATGGACTGTATACTGGGACACAAACCAGCCCTCAGTAAGTACAAAAAGATCGAGATCATACCGTGCATATTTTCAGACCACAACGCTAGGAAACTCGAAATCAACCACAAGAAAAAATTTGGAAAGGTAAAAGATACTTGGAGACTGAAGAACATCCTATTAAAGCATGAGTGGGCTAACCAAGAAGTTAAAGAGGAAATTAAAAAGTATATGGAAGCCAATGAAAGTGATAACACCACAACCCAAAACCTCTGGGATGCAGCAAAGGTGGTCATAAAAGGAAAGTATATAACAATCCAGGCCTTCCTAAAGAAGGAAGAAAGATCTCAGATACACAACCTAACCTTACACCTTAAGGAGCTGGAAAAAGAACAACAAATAAAACCCAAAACCAGCAGAAGACAGGCAATAATAAAGATTAGAGCAGAAATTAATGCTATAGAAACCAAAAAAACAAACAAACAAACAAAAAAAAACCCCAAATAACAAAAAAACAAAAAAACAAAAAACAAACAAACAGTAGAACAGATCAATGAAACCAGAAGCTGGTTCTTTGAAGAATTAACAAAATTGATAAACCACTAGCCAGTTTGATCAAAAAGAAAAGGGAAAGGACCCAAATGAATAAAATCAAGAATGAAAGAGGAGAGATCACAACGAACATAACAGAAATAAAAACAATAATAAGAGAATATTTTGAGCAATTATACACCAATAAAATGGGTAATCTGGAAGAAATGGACAAATTCCTAGAAACATATACACTACCAAAAGTGAAACAGGAAGAAATAGAAAACTTGAACAGACCCATAACCAGTAAGGAAATCAAATTAGTAATCAAAACTCTGCCAAAAAACAAGAGTCCAGGGCCAGATGGCTTTCCAGGGGAATTCTACCAAACATTTAAGGAAGAGTTAACACCTATTCTCTTGAAACTGTTCCAAAGAATAGAAATGGAAGGAACACTTCCAAACTCTTTCTATGAAGTCAGCATTACCTTGATTCCAAAACTAGACAGAGACCCCACTGAAAAGGAGAACTATAGACCAATTTCCCTGATGAACACGGATGCAAAAAGCCTCAACAAGATATTAGCCAACCGGATCCAACAATACATTAAAAAGATTATTCACCACGACCAAGTGGGATTTATACCTGGGATGCAGGGCTGGTTCAATATCCACAAAACAATTAACGTGATTCATCACATCAATAAAAGAAAGAACAAGAACTCGATGATCCTCTCAATAGATGCAGAGAAAGCATTAGACAAAATACAGCATGCTTTCTTGATAAAAGCCCTCAAGAAAGTAGGGATAGAAGGCGCATACCTCGAGATCATGCAAGCCATATATGAACGACCCAACGCTAGTATCATGCTCAATGGGGAGAAACTGAGAGCTTTCCCCCTAAGGTCAGGAACAAGACAGGGATGTCCACTGTCACCACTGTTATTGAACATAGTATTGGAAGCCTTAGCCTCTGCAATCAGACAACACAAAGAAATAAAAGGCACCCAAATCAGCCAGGAGGAGGTCAAACTTTCACTCTTCGCAGATGACATGATACTCTATATGGAAAACCCTAAACGTCCACCAAAAAACTGCTAGAAGTGATTCATGAATTCAGCAAAGTCGCAGGATATAAAATCAATGCCCAGAAATCAGTTACGTTCTCATACACCAACAATGAAGCAACAGAAAGAGAAATCAAGGAATCGATCCCATTTACAATTGCACCAATAACCATAAAATACCTAGGAATGAATCTAACCAAAGAGGTGAAAAATCTATACACTGACAACTATAGAAAGGTTATGAACGAAATTGAAGAAGACGCAAAAAAAAAAAAAAAAAAATGGAAAAAGATTCCATGCTCCTGGATAGGAACAACAAATATTGTTAAAATGTCGATACTACTCAAAGTAGTCTACATATTCGATGCAATCCCTATCAAAGTAACACCAGTATTCTTCACAGAGCTAGAACATATAATCCTAAAATTTGTATGGAACCAGAAAAGACCCCGATTAGCCAAGGTGATCTTGAAAAATAAAACCGAAGCAGGAGGCATCACAATCCCAGACTTCAAGATATACTACAAAGCTGTCATCATCAAGATGGTATGGTACTGGCACAAGAACAGACACTCAAATCAATGGAACAGAATAGAGAACCCAGAAATGGACCCACAAACGTATGGCCAACTCATCTTTGACGAAGCAGGAAAGAATATCCAATGGAATAAAGACAGTCTCTTCAGCAAGTGGTGCTGGGAAAACTGGACAGAGACATGCAGAAGAATGAACCCGGACCACTTTCTTACACCAGACACAAAAATAAACTCAAAATGGATGAAAGACCTAAACGTAAGACAGGAAGCCATCAAAATCCTTGAGGAGAAAGCAGGCAAAACCCTCTTTGACCTTGGCCACAGCAACTTCTTACTCAACACGTCTCCGGAGGCAAGGGAAACAAAAGCAAAAATGAACTACTGGGGCCTCATCAAAATAAAAACCTTCTGCACAGCGAAGGAAACAATCAGCAAAACTAAAAGAAAACTGACAGAATGAGAGAAGATATTTGCAAGCAACATATCAGATAAAGGGTTAGTATCCAAAATCTATAAAGCACTTATCAAACTCAACACCCAAAAAACAAATAATCCAGTGAAGAAATGGGCAAAAGACATGAATAGACACTTCTCCAAAGAAGACATCCAGATGGCCAACCGACACATGAAAAAATGCTCAGCATCACCCATCATCAGGGAAATACAAATCAAAACCACAATGAGATACCACCTTACACCTGTCAGAATGGCTAACATTAACGACTCAGGCAACAACAGATGTTGGCGAGGATGCAGAGAAAGAAGGTCTCTTTTGCACTGCTGGTGCAGCCAGCTCTGGAAAACAGTATGGAGGTTCCTCAAAAAACTAAAAATAGAACTACCCTACGACCCAGTAATTGCAGTACTAGGCATTTATCCACAGGATACAGGTGTGCTGTTTCGAAGAGACACGTGCACCCCATTGTTTATATCAGCACTATCAAAAATAGCCAAAGTATGGAAAGAGCCCAAACGTCCATCGATGGATGAATGGATAAAGAAGATGTGGTATATATACACAATGGAGCATTACGCAGCAATCAAAAAGAATGAAATCTTGGGGCGCCTGGGTGGCTCAGTTGGTTAAGTGTCTGGTTTTGGCTCAGGTCATGATCTCATGATTTATGAGTTCGAGCCCCACACAGGCTCTGTGCTGACAGCTTGGAGCCTGGAGTCTGCTTTGGATTCTTTGTCTCCCTCTCTCTCTATCCCTCCTCGACTAGTGTTCTGTCTCTCTCTGCCTCTCAAAAATAAATAAATGTTAAAAAAAATTTTTTTCAAAAGAATGAAATCTTGCTATTTGCAACTACATGGATGGAACTAGAGGGTATTATGCTAAGCGAAATTAGTCGGTCACAGAAAGACCAATATCATATGACTTTACTCATATGAGGACTTTAAGATACAAACAGATGAACATAAGGGAAGGGAAGAAAAAATAATATAATAACAGGGAGGAGAACAAAACATAAGAGACTCTTAATTATGGAGAACAAACAGAGGGTTGCTGGAGGGGTTATGGAAGGGGAGATGGGCTTAATGGGTAAGGGGCATTAAGGAATCTACTCCTGAAATCATTGCTGCACTGTATGCTGACTAACTTGGATGGAAATTAAATAAATCAACAAATAATTAAAAAAAAAAGATTACTACTTCTAGGCTTACCCTCCAGCCTTTCTTAAGACTAGAATCTACATCCTCATTGGCAAAGCCAGAGGCATGGCAGAAAGAACCCTCACCAAAGAAGATATACTTTCAGGGTGAGGAATGTGGAACAAGTCTCTTTCTCCCCTGGGTGGGTATGTAGGGGCTTTATTATTAGCTTTCAGATTTGAATGAAGAAATAACATTAATTTATTCAACATGAGCACCTAGAGTGGGACAGGAACTGTGCAAAGCAATGGCAGTATGTGGGTGAATAGTTAGGTCATCATTCTGAAGAATGGTGTGGCCTAGTGAGAAAATAGACATATGCCTCAATAATCTTTTTTAGTAATTAAAATACATGAATAAAATTCCATGCTGACAAATGCGGACTCTACCAATAGTGATGAATGTAGAGGGGGAAAACTAAGATACACACAAACAAGTATAGGCATTATGCTAGATGCTATAGTACTATGTGCAAAAAGCTATGGAAGCCTGGGGAGGGAGTATGGCCAAGTCTACCCAGAAGGGGTAAAAGGAGGTAATAACTGAGCTGAGTCCTGTGGGATCAGGAGTTTAGAATCAGATAATGGAAACAATATCTGCTTAAGTTTTAAAGAACAAAAGGTCATAGTTGAAGATAAGTAAGGGTTCAGGTAGGTTGGAGTACGAATACAGGATGAAATTTGGGAAAAATAAGACAAGATACAGAGGTCATTGCCAAATTGGTTTTGAAAATGACAAGTTTGGACTTGATCCTGAAGACAGTTGGGGGCAGTCTTTGAAGTATTTAAACTAGGACAAAGAGGAAGATTGGTAGGTCATCCAACATCAGAGTGGGTGGTGAACTGAGAGTCATGGAGGCAAGGAAACTGGTCTGAGGTGGAATGAGGGGCCTGCACTGGATCTGTGACAGTAGATTATATTTAAGAGACATAGGCAAAGTAGACTTGAAATAAGTTCATGATGTGTTCGTGTGTGGATAAAGAAAGAGGAAGTAAGTTTAACTGAAAGTTTATGTCTTGAATAACAGGTTCAATAGTGGTCTCATTCACAGACACAGGGAAAGCAAAGGGGAAGACTCACATGAGGGAGGTGGCTCACCTGAGCTCTCTACCTCCCTCTATTCCCTGCCTCCTGTTAGCCCTTCTTCTCATTCTCAGCCTGCTTTTCCAATTTAGGTGCTGAGATGCCTTGTTAACTCATTTTGGATCCATCCTAGGGAATATGCAGGGAACATGCCATCCTTCAATCCCCTTTCCTCCAACCTTTACTCTCCTCAATCTCACTGTGGTGGGCAAGATAATAGACCCCCAAAGGTGGCCTAATCCCTGGCACCTGTGACTGTGTTATCTTACATAACAAAAGGGACTTTGCAATGTGATTACAGTTAAGAACATTGAGATGGGAGTTTATTTTGGATCACCAGGTTACTGAGTCCTTAAAAGCAGAGAACATTTTCAGGCTGTGGAGAACCAGAGTGATGGCAGTGAGAGAAAGACTTAGCCTGCCATTGTTGGCTTGGAAGATGGAGGAAGGGCCAAAAAATGCAAATAGCTTCCAGAAGCTGGAAAAGGCCAGGGGACAGATTCTCTCCTAGAGCTTTCAGAAGAGAACATAACCTTCCTAATGCCTTGATTTTGGCTCAATGATACCCACATCAGATTTTTGACCTTCAGAACTACATGATAATAAATTTGTTTTAAGCCATCAAGGTTGTGATAATTTTTTACAGCAGCATACCCATGAAAACCTACTGCATTCATTTCAGGGACATTCTCCAAATTTAATTCCCTCCTGGAAGCAATCGACAGCTTTTTTTAAAAAGAATCTATAGGAAGGAGAGACCCAGGGGCCCCTTTTAATATCAACAGCCCTGGGGTCCCTAGAGGGCCAGGACTCTAAAATAAAAGTATTTCATTTCACGGAAGTAGATGAGATAATCTGGTGGGAGGGTTAGCAGTGAGGTGAGAGAGAGCCCTAGGAAAGGAGACAAGTCAGTTAATGAGATTGGGCGGGAGGGAGAGAAAGGGAAAACAAAGATGGCACATCAGCAAAACCAGGAAAGGACAACATTTCAGTGGTGGGTGTTGGTCAGAAGCATTAAATTCTATGGAGAAGAGAAAATCGAATTTGACAACAACCAGGTCATTAGTGGTCTTCAAAGGAAGCATTTCAGTGAAGAAACAGGGCAAAAGCCAGAATGCAGAGGACGGGAGAGAGACTAGAGAAAGAATTAAGAAGTAAATAAGCTGTGAGCAGTCCTTTAGAAAAGACTATGCATTATTCATCTTTATATCTGTTATACTCAGCACAATGCCTGGAACACAGTGGGTGCCCATTAAACGTTGACTTGAGCGAAGTACTAGAATCTATAGATATAGACCAGCACTTCTCAAACTGTACTGTGCACACAAATCACCTGGGAATTCCAAAATAGTAGGTCTGGGGTGCATCTGAGATCCTACATTTCCAATAAGCTCCCAGATGATGCTGATGATGGGGCTGGTCTGTGAACCTCACTTTGAGTAGCAACAATGTAGGTCACCCAATCAATCAGCAACCATGGCCTCTCTTGTTTCCTGGGTAATGTTTTGATCCCAGAGACCAGAATGATTTCTGGAACTAAGATTTGCTGATCCCAAGGACCACATCTGTACAGTGGGGCCAAGCCAGGCACCGACCAAAGCCCAGCACTTGGGAGTAAACATTCACAACAGGCTCTGTATTCCAAACCCTTCACACTGCAGCACTTTTCACAATTCCCTATAAGTTCAATACCACCACCAACTCCTCCCTCCCCAACATAACTATTTACATCTCACCACTAACAATACAAAGGGTGAGACTTTGATCTCAGGGGTTCCAAATGTATAGGTTTCAAATGAGCCACCTGGATCAGGATACTCTCAGCAGAGCTACTGCTCAGAAAAGGACATGGCTCTCAGTACCTTCCCACATGGGCAGCAGGGGCACTAGGCTACAGGCAGACATCCTACAAAACAAACTTGGAGAATGTGAATAACCCCAATCTTATCTATCTACCCATATACCAATAAAAAAGAAAAGCTATTAAACATCTTAATATAAAATTTCAGGCAGGGTATCACTAAATGGTATCACCATAGATATGGCAATGTAGGATGCCAGAAGGCAATGTTAGCCTTTATTAAGAGATATTATCAAGAAGGGCACCTAGGTGGCTCAGTCAGTTAAGCATTCAAATCTTGGTTTGAACTCAGGTCCTGATCTTATGGTTGGTGAGATTGAGCCCCACTATATGCTTGAGCTGACAGCATGGAGCCTGCTTGAGATTCTCCCTCTTCCTCTTTCTCGGCCCCTCCCTTTCACATGCTCTCTCTCTCTTTCTCTCTCAAAATAAATAAACAAACATCTAAACAAAGAGAGATATTATCAGGGAAACTCAATGGGAAAGTAGTTTGGAAAACTGGCAAGGCAGGTCTTTCCCCTTAAAGTGAGTGCCCATCACAGTTCATCCCCCAATCACATAATGGTAGCTCAGTTTTTATGTTGTTTCAGCCCATTAGAGGGATTTGATCCATGGTAAAGAGAAGTAGACTAGCAAATAAATGTCACTGAATCACCTCTCTTTCATCTGAAAGTCACATAAAACTTCATTCTAATTGGCTAAAGCAAAAGAGAATTTATTTGCCTACATTGATGAACAATCTTTAGATGGGGCACAATTCAGGGTTTAAACAATGTCCTAAGTATTATCTTACAACTCTGCTGCCTCTGGGTTGACTCCAAGTCCAGGCTGTACATGAAACCCAGTAGTTTCAATCTTTGTGTTACAACAATCTAGGAGAGCCCACATCCCTTAGGAGACAACCAAAGTCCTGGGTTGGGGCCCATTGATCCCATCTGGGTTGAGTGTTCATCACTATAAACTATAGATGTTGAGGTAGGGAATAAAATGCCCCCACCTGATTGGTTTAGCCTGGCCATGTGTTCTACTCTGAGGTCATCTTCTTGGTCAGAAACTGAAAGGAGGAAGGATTCCCCTCCATCCAATCAAGGTCCCATTTCCTCAGGAACGGAAGGTGACGCAAAGAGGAAACTGTAGCAAATGCCCACCGTACACAAGTTTGGCCCAAGTCTATTACAATGAGAGAAATCCAGACTCTTGGTACACCAACCTCCCACATTTAGAGAACAGGGAACTGTCAAATTCTGTATGACTGAAGACTGGCTTGAAGGTACTGTGTTTCCTAGCAGCGCCAGAAGTAAAACTCAGTAACCAATGCTGTTGGGAAGTTTAAGAGCCTTTCACATCATAATGCAGTTGGTGTATATGTGTGCTTCCTACTTCTTAAAGATATTGTGTTGACCAGTCCCTCAACAACCCAAAGAAATCATCAAAGCTATTCTTCATTTCAATCTAGCTCACCCAAAATCTGGGCTAGCCTAATAACTAACACTCCTGCACTCATTCTGGGTATTTATTGAGAGACATCACAGTATGGTGGTAAAAAACATGAATTTGGGAGCCAGAAAGCACTGATTTCAAGTTCCTATTCTATCCCTTTAGCTAGGTATTTATCCCTTTAGTTTATTTAGTCTCTTTGAAGCCCCATTTCCCATATGTTTGTGAGGATTCCCTGAGATGATAATGTTTGTAAAGTACTTAGCACAGTATATAATATGCAGAAAGTACTCAATACACATTCTTGTTATGGCCTACTATGTGCCGGATACTCTGCTAGGCTCTAGGCCCCAGGGCTGAATTAGATATAACAACAGAATATTGAAATGAGATGAGATATTAAAGAATAGGTGGTCTATCTCTGCCCAAGAAATCTATGACCAAGAGGAGGAAAGGACTTGCCCAAAGTAACAGGCTCAGATAGCAGAGCTGGAGTAAGACTAATTCTCCTGACTCCATCTTTGTGCAAAGCTTCAAATCTCTGTGAAGAAGGTTCTAAACCAGTTAAGATAAGCAGGCATCCAAAAGATTATTGTTTCAAGCTGTGGAGATACAGATTCCTTTTCAGCTTAGATTCTTAAACCTGCCCTGCGGCCCAGCTACCCCAGTCCCCAATTACTACCTGATGATGCGTGCCCTGCAGCTTGTCTTTGCCAGCTCAAGATTGGTGGCAAGGAAAGAAGGGCAGTGGCTCACATCCCAGTTCTGAAGCAGTGTCCTGCAGCAGGTGGCTGATGTCCAGCACCCCTTGGAGCAGGCGAGGCAGATTATAATCACTGAGTAGGTAAGAAGGCAGATCAGGAAGGAAGGGAGCCATGTCCCCGGCACCAATTCCCAAAATGTAACAGAACAGACCTCTGCAGATGGGCGTCTACTTTGTGTGTCACAAACACCAACCAGTCATCTAATCATAAGTATATCATATCATCCTGGTCCCTTGGCAAAGCCCTAAGGGCCCTAACTTAGATCTAGGACCCCAGCCAACTCTTGATGCTGTCTTTCATTTGTTTTGGCTTCTGGCAGGGAGTGCTGCTAATGGATATGAGCCACCCTGAAAGTCATATACAGGGGTTTTTAATTCCAGTCCAGATGGATGCCATTTCTCCAGCAGATATCCTGCCAGACATTGACACAAATGCCCTGGAGGTCAGAATGAATCCACAACCAAGATCAGACATTTCATACACAATATGGAGCCCATTGTACCCTGAGCATCCTGGATCCCATTTCTTACATCTCCCCCAAACCAAAATCAGGTTGCCGGGCAACTATGAGAGCAGAGAAAGCCTGAATTTAGTTTTCAAAACTGATGGAGGTGAGAAAGGTCCAAAAACCCTACAAAGAAATGGAGTCAAATTAATCTTTCCAGAGATAATGTCTCTGTACCTTTGAGGCTTTACCTCCCATCAGATCTTGAACTGAATTGAACTATTCACTCAACAATTTTATTTCCGATAATCTTTGTTTACTATGTGCTGGGTCCTTTGCTAGGTACATCATTGTATTAGGGCTCAATATGGTCTACCTTCACAGAGTTCACAGACTTTAGGAAATGTGGACAGAAATGCTGGAGCATACTATTGATCTAAACTCAGGGGTCAGGGAAGGTACCCTTGAAGAAGTGAGGTTTAAGCTGAGACCAGAACACTGAGTAGGAGGAAGCTGGGGAAAGAATGAGTATCTCAGGCAAAGGGAACAGCATGAATGAAGGCCTTGAGGTGGGGCAATATAAAATATTAATAAGGATGATGATGATGATGACAGCTACCATTTATTTACTGTTAATTATATGCTGGTTACTTTATATGAATTGACTCATTTGATTCTTACAACTACCATGTGAAGTGAGTGCTATTGTCCCAGTTTACAGAGGATGAATTAAGATTTTGGAGTTAAGTTACAGAACTTTGCCCCAGTCACATGGCCAGTAACTGGACTTTGGATCTGGGCAAGCCTGGCTCTGGAGCCTGCTCTCTGATGACCACTATCCAGTCATTCATTTATTCCTTCCTTCATTAGCTCATACCGAGCACCTGGCTAGAAGTTGGGGATACCAAGAAGACAAAGATAGATACCCACCTCCAAGGAGTTCAGACATTCAGCACAGGTGCAAGGGCCTGGAACAGGGGGCAGGTTTGAAACCTAGGCTTTTGTACTATCTCCCATGACTGGCCTACCCAGCAACCAGGCTCACTCCTAATATTAGCAGGGCCCAGGACAAGAAGACAGGTGGAGGCCCACTGTATTAGTTTCCTAGGGCTGTCCTAACAAACTATCACAAATTTGGCTTAAACCAGCAAGAATCTTGTCCCTCACAGTTCTGGAGCCCAGAAGTCATAAGCTAAGGTGTCAGCAGGGCCATGTTCTTTCTGAAGGCCTTAGGGGACGATCCTTCCTTACACCTTCCAGGTGTTCCGGGTGTTCCTGGGCTTGGACCTGCCTCCCCCTTCACATGACCTTCTCCCCTGTGTTTCTATGTCTTCTCCTCTCTCCTAAGGACATTTTTCATTAGACTTGTGACCCACAATGATTAATCCAGGATGACCTTATCACAAGATCCCTCACTTAATTACATCTGCAAAGACGCTTCTTCCAAATAAGCTCACTCTCCCAGGTACCAGGGATTAAGATTTAGACATATCTTTTTGGGACCACAATTGAACCCACTAAACCCACATATGTCAAATATTTAAAAGTTATAAATTAAGCTAACAATCTGGTAAATGACTTAGATATTATATTCTTACCTTGGCATTTATACCATCACAAAAACAAAATTTTAAAATATGCATGAACCTATGGTTTCATATGACCAAAGTTAAAATATCAAGGTTGATTGAATTTAACCATTTATTAATTTCTTATATATAGGTAGCCTATTGATGGGCTAATGATATTTAAATAATTAATACATACATAATTCATAAATTTGTATACATGCTGCATGACATTTATTTTTCTAATCCTTCAGTTCAATGAAAACGTATGTTCCTATGATCAAGAAGTTCATATAATCTGTGATAAATTGGCACAAATAAGGATAATAACTCTGCCCTCAAAAGTTTGTTGTGATAGTGAAATGAGTACAGCCTGCAAAAATTAAAATGTAAATGCATTGAAATTGTGTAAAATTTGGATAAGGTTTCATTTAAAATGTAAATTGAGTATAAGATTTATAAAATTATATTTATTTCTCACATAATTATAAAAACTCTCCTGTAAAATATTCAGTTATTTATTAAGTTTAAAAGGTAACATATAAACTATAATTAATGAATATCAAATTTTTAAACAATATTTAAGTCAATCTTAATTTTTAATTCAACTTTTTGAAAATTTAGTTAAAGCTTAATAAATATTTTATAATAATAGAATTATTTGTAGCCTGAGCACTGAATGCCCATATAGTTGACCATGTCAGTAATACTCCACAGATGTTACATCTAGACTTACATATATACAAATTTAATAGTATGAATTTTTTTAATGTTTATTTATTTGGTGGGGGGGTGGCAGAGAAAGATGGAGAGAGAGAATCCCAAGCAGGCAGCACACTCTCAGTGCAAAGCCCAACACAGGGCTCGATCTCACGACTGTGAGATCATGACCTGAGCCAATATCAAGACTTGGATGCTTAACCAACTAAGCCATCCAGGCACCCCAAATAGTATGAATTTTTAATATTTCAAAACACTACTTATCCAGACAAAATTGTTGTGAATACTGTATTAATTCTGAGTACCTGCAGAACCACAAACTGGAACATGAAAGGCAGCCAAAGCAAATTTTAAAAAAGGATGTGTGGAACTAGTAAAAAATGTATACTTTATTACTTTATTATGCAGAACCTATTGCCTTCATGCTACCTAAAAGGAAGGATTTGACATGCTAATTTGTCTTTCCTCTTACCTAAGTGCTTCCACTGCTCCAGTTCTCCCCAGTCTTTTTCTAATGACAACAGCCACACCCACATACCTGAATGAGTTGACTTGTGTTTCACTGACATAGAGCAAGAGACCTGGAGAAGCATTTTCCTAGGGACTGAATGGTGTTATCTATGAAAGCGAATGTTCAGGGCTGCAGGTCATGATTCACCAGCAATAATAGCTATATCTCAAGTGACAGAGGCCCTTGTATATTGTTATATAAATTTTATTGTGTGTGTATGTGCTTATGATACACACATCCCTCTAAAGTGCTTTGGGACAGGTTCCTCTCTTGCCCAGGGTAGGTTCTAGAATACAACTCTCAGAACTCCATTTCTTTTCCCTGAATCTAAATCCCACCTGATCTCCCAGGGTGGAGACTGCATCCTATCTCCCCACCTCCAGGGAGAGAAGGCCAGCTTTGAATACTCTGTCTTGGAGCTATTGTTTAGATCTCTACCCCTGACTTCCCTGATGCTGAGCACCTCCCCCTCCTACCTTCCCATCACCTGCTGGCCTCTCTGAGCCAACCTTTACCTTCCTCTGGAATCAGTTGACCTGTGTGTTCCTAGACCCTCCTGACACTCCATTTGCCAGGGCCCTCAGATCTCTTGCCATGCATCAGCCATAAAGTGGACCCTACTCAGTTTGCTAAGGCCTGTTAGCTGACACTTCAGCTCTGGTTAAGCTGGATGCTTGAACAACCTCTCTGCTTTCCCAGCCTGTCCATGGCATGATTTCCCCCCTCATAGGTTAGGTCAAGTTCCAGACTAGCCTTGCTAGCCCATTACAGAAAATGCCAGAGGGATCCCTGTCTCTGATCCCTGCCTGAGTACAGTTCCTTCCCTTATTAAAATGAAAATTGTGGGGCGCCTGGTGGCTCAGTTGGGTGAGCATCCAACTGTTGATTTCAGCTCAGGTCATGATCCCAGGGTTGTTAGATCCAGCCCTGCATCGGGCTCCATGCTAAGTATGGTCCCTACTTGAGATTCTCTCTCTCTCTCTCTCTCTCTCTCTCTCTCCTTCTTGCCCCTCTCCCCCACTCATGCACTCTCTCTCTCTCTCTCTCCAATAAAAAAATGAAGTTTGTAAATCGTGAAGTCCAGCCTGCAAAAATGGGGGGGAGGGGGCAGTGTTGATTGTTTGGCTAACGAGGTGGTTTCTTTTTTTAATTTTTTTAAATTCTTAATTTTATTTTTCTTATTTTATTTTTTAGTTTTTAATATTTACATCCAAATTAGTTAGCATATAGTGCAACAATGATTTCAGGAGTAGATTCCTTAGTGCCCCTTACCCATTTATCCCATCACCCCTGCCACAACCCTTCTAGTAAACCTCAGTTTGTTCTCCATATTTTTTTTAATATATGAAATTTATTGTCAAATTGGTTTCCATACAACACCCAGTGCTCATCCCAAAATGTTCTCCATATTTAAGAGTCTCTTCTGTTTTGTCCCCCTCCCTGTTTTTATATTATTTTTGTTTCCCTTCCCTCATGTTTATCTGTTTTGTCTCTCAAAGTCCTCATACAAGTGAAGTCATAAGATTTTTGTCTTTCTCTGAATAATTTCACTTAGCATAATACCCTCCAATTCCATCCACGTAGTTGCAAATGGCAAGATTTCATTCTTTTTGATTCCCAAGTAATACTCCATTGTGTGTGTATGTATATATATATATATATATATATATATATATATATATATATACCACTTCTTCTTTATCCATTCATCCATCGATGGACGTTTGGGCTCTTTCCATACTTTGGCTATTTTTGATAGTGCTGATATAAACAATGGGGTGCACGTGTCTCTTCGAAACAGCACACCTGTATCCTGTGGATAAATGCCTAGTACTGCAATTACTGGGTCGTAGGGTAGTTCTATTTTTAGTTTTTTGAGGAACCTCCATACTGTTTTCCAGAGCTGGCTGCACCAGCAGTGCAAAAGAGACCTTCTTTCTCTGCATCCTCGCCAACATCTGTTGTTGCCTGAGTCGTTAATGTTAGCCATTCTGACAGGTGTAAGGTGGTATCTCATTGTGGTTTTGATTTGTATTTCCCTGATGATGGGTGATGCTGAGCATTTTTTCATGTGTCGGTTGGCCATCTGGATGTCTTCTTTGGAGAAGTGTCTATTCATGTCTTTTGCCCATTTCTTCACTGGATTATTTGTTTTTTGGGTGTTGAGTTTGATAAGTGCTTTATAGATTTTGGATACTAACCCTTTATCTGATATGTTGCTTGCAAATATCTTCTCTCATTCTGTCAGTTTTCTTTTAGTTTTGCTGATTGTTTCCTTCGCTGTGCAGAAGGTTTTTATTTTGATGAGGCCCCAGTAGTTCATTTTTGCTTTTGTTTCCCTTGCCTCCGGAGACGTGTTGAGTAAGAAGTTGCTGTGGCCAAGGTCAAAGAGGGTTTTGCCTGCTTTCTCCTCAAGGATTTTGATGGCTTCCTGTCTTAGGTTTAGGTCTTTCATCCATTTTGAGTTTATTTTTGTGTCTGGTGTAAGAAAGTGGTCCGGGTTCATTCTTCTGCATGTCTCTGTCCAGTTTTCCCAGCACCACTTGCTGAAGAGACTGTCTTTATTCCATTGGATATTCTTTCCTGCTTCGTCAAAGATGAGTTGGCCATACGTTTGTGGGTCCATTTCTGGGTTCTCTATTCTGTTCCATTGATTTGAGTGTCTGTTCTTGTGCCAGTACCATACCATCTTGATGATGACAGCTTTGTAGTATATCTTGAAGTCTGGGATTGTGATGCCTCCTGCTTCGGTTTTATTTTTCAAGATCACCTTGGCTAATCGGGGTCTTTTCTGGTTCCACACAAATTTTAGGATTATATGTTCTAGCTCTGTGAAGAATACTGGTGTTACTTTGATAGGGATTGCATCGAATATGTAGATTACTTTGAGTAGTATCGACATTTTAACAATATTTGTTGTTCCTATCCAGGAGCATGGAATCTTTTTCCATTTTTTTTTTTTTTTTTTTTGCGTCTTCTTCAATTTCGTTCATAACCTTTCTATAGTTGTCAGTGTATAGATTTTTCACCTCTTTGGTTAGATTCATTCCTAGGTATTTTATGGTTATTGGTGCAATTGTAAATGGGATCGATTCCTTGATTTCTCTTTCTGTTGCTTCATTGTTGGTGTATGAGAACGTAACTGATTTCTGGGCATTGATTTTATATCCTGCGACTTTGCTGAATTCATGAATCACTTCTAGCAGTTTTTTGGTGGACGTTTAGGGTTTTCCATATAGAGTATCATGTCATCTGCGAAGAGTGAAAGTTTGACCTCCTCCTGGCTGATTTGGGTGCCTTTTATTTCTTTGTGTTGTCTGATTGCAGAGGCTAAGGCTTCCAATACTATGTTCAATAACAGTGGTGACAGTGGACATCCCTGTCTTGTTCCTGACCTTAGGGGGAAAGCTCTCAGTTTCTCCCCATTGAGCATGATACTAGCGTTGGGTCGTTCATATATGGCTTGTATGATCTCGAGGTATGCGCCTTCTATCCCTACTTTCTTGAGGGCTTTTATCAAGAAAGCATGCTGTATTTTGTCTAATGCTTTCTCTGCATCTATTGAGAGGATCATCGAGTTCTTGTTCTTTCTTTTATTGATGTGATGAATCACGTTAATTGTTTTGTGGATATTGAACCAGCCCTGCATCCCAGGTATAAATCCCACTTGGTCGTGGTGAATAATCTTTTTAATGTATTGTTGGATCCGGTTGGCTAATATCTTGTTGAGGCTTTTTGCATCCGTGTTCATCAGGGAAATTGGTCTATAGTTCTCCTTTTCAGTGGGGTCTCTGTCTAGTTTTGGAATCAAGGTAATGCTGACTTCATAGAAAGAGTTTGGAAGTGTTCCTTCCATTTCTATTCTTTGGAACAGTTTCAAGAGAATAGGTGTTAACTCTTCCTTAAATGTTTGGTAGAATTCCCCTGGAAAGCCATCTGGCCCTGGACTCTTGTTTTTTGGCAGAGTTTTGATTACTAATTTGATTTCCTTACTGGTTATGGGTCTGTTCAAGTTTTCTATTTCTTCCTGTTTCACTTTTGGTAGTGTATATGTTTCTAGGAATTTGTCCATTTCTTCCAGATTACCCATTTTATTGGTGTATAATTGCTCAAAATATTCTCTTATTATTGTTTTTATTTCTGTTATGTTCGTTGTGATCTCTCCTCTTTCATTCTTGATTTTATTCATTTGGGTCCTTTCCCTTTTCTTTTTGATCAAACTGGCTAGTGGTTTATCAATTTTGTTAATTCTTCAAAGAACCAGCTTCTGGTTTCATTGATCTGTTCTACTGTTTGTTTGTTTTTTGTTTTTTTGTTTTTTTGTTATTTGGGGTTTTTTTTTGTTTGTTTGTTTGTTTTTTTGGTTTCTATAGCATTAATTTCTGCTCTAATCTTTATTATTGCCTGTCTTCTGCTGGTTTTGGGTTTTATTTGTTGTTCTTTTTCCAGCTCCTTAAGGTGTAAGGTTAGGTTGTGTATCTGAGATCTTTCTTCCTTCTTTAGGAAGGCCTGGATTGTTATATACTTTCCTTTTATGACCACCTTTGCTGCATCCCAGAGGTTTTGGGTTGTGGTGTTATCACTTTCATTGGCTTCCATATACTTTTTAATTTCCTCTTTAACTTCTTGGTTAGCCCACTCATGCTTTAATAGGATGTTCTTCAGTCTCCAAGTATCTTTTACCTTTCCAAATTTTTTCTTGTGGTTGATTTCGAGTTTCCTAGCGTTGTGGTCTGAAAATATGCACGGTATGATCTCGATCTTTTTGTACTTACTGAGGGCTGGTTTGTGTCCCAGTATACAGTCCATTCTGGAGGACGTTCCACGTGAACTGGAGAAGAATGTATATTCTGCTGCTTTAGGATGAAATGTTCTGAATATATCTGTTAAGTCCATCTGGTCCAGTGTGTCATTCAAATCCATTGTTTCCTTGTTGATTTTTTGATTAGATGATCTGTCCATTGCTGTGATTGGGGTGTTGAAGTCCCCTACTATTATGGTATTACTATCCATGAGTTTCTTTATGTTTGTGATTAACTGATTTATATATTTGGGTGCCACCACATTTGGCACATAAATGTGTACAATTGTTAGGTCTTCTTGGTGGATAGACGCCTTCATTATGATATCATGCCCTTCTGCATCTCTTGATACAGTCTTTATTTTAAAGTCCAGATTGTCTGATATAAGTATGGCTACTCCGGCTTTCTTTTGTTGACCATTAGCACGATAGATGGTTCTTCATCCCCTTATTTTCAATCTGAAAGTGTCTTTAGGTCTAAAGTGGGTCTCTTGTAAACAGCATCTAGATGGATCTTGTTTTCTTACCCATTCTGTTACCCTATGTCTTTTGATTGGAGCATTGAGTCCATTGAGGTTTAGAGTGAGTACTGAAAGATATGAATTCGCTGCCATTATGATGCTTGTAGAGTTGGAGTTTCTGGTGGTGTTCTCTGGTCCTTTCTAATCTTTGTTGCTTTTGGTCTTTATTTATTTATATACATATATTTTCATCTTTTCTCCCCTCAGAGAGTCCCCCTTAAAATTTCTTGCAGGGCTGGTTTAGTGGTCACAAACTCCTTTAATCTTTGTTTGTCTGGGAAACTTTTTATCTCTCCTTCTATTTTGAATGACAACCTTGCCGGATAAAGAATTCTTGGCTGCATATTTTTCTGATTCAGCACACTGAATATATCCTGCCACTCCTTTCTGGCCTGCCAGCTATCTGTGGATAGGTCTGTTGCAAACCTGATCTGTCTTCCCTTGTAGGTTAAGGACTTTTTTTTTTCCTTGCTGCTTTTCCTAATTCTTTCCTTGCCTGAGTATTTTGTGAATTTGACTATGATATGCCTTGTTGACAGTCGGTTTTTGTTGAATCTAGTGGGAGTCCTCTGTACTTCCTGGATTTTGATGTCTGTGTCTTTCCCCAGGTTAGGAAAAGTTCCTACTATGATTTGCTCACATAACCCTTCTACCCCTTTTTCTGTCTCTTCGTTTTCTGGGACCACTATGATTCTAATGTTGATCCTGTTTTCATGAGTCACTGATTTCTCTAATTTTTAAATCATGCTCTTTTGCCTCAGTCTCCCTCTTTTTTTCTGTGTCATTATTCTCTATAAGTTTGTCCTCTATATCGCTGATTCTCTGTTCTGCCTCGTCCATCCTTCCTGCGGCTGCATCCATCTTGATTGCAGCTCAGTTATAGCATTTTTAATTTTATTCTGGATATTTTTTACTTCTTTTGTCTCTGCAGAAAGGGATTCTAATCTATTTTCAACTCCAACTAGTATTCTTATTATTGTGATTCTAAATTCTGGTTCAGACATCTTGCTTGTATCTGTGTTGGTTAAATCCCTGGCTGTCGTTTTTTCGTGCTCTTTTTGGGGGGATGAATTCCTTCTATTTGTCCTTTTGAAGGGAGAAAATGAATTAATGAGATAGAAAAATTGAAATTAAAAAATTAAAATTAAAAAAATATTAAAATTAAAAATTAAACACACACACACACACATCGAATAGATGATGCTAGATCCTATGTGTGTTTTGTTCTGGGTGTTGAAAGTGGTTTGACAGATTAGAGAAACAAAAGTGGGGGGGGAGAAAAAAGAAAAGGAAATCGTTTGAGAATTTGAAAAAATGAATACACTGAAGTAGACTAAAATGAGATGATGGGGGTAAAATAGAATTTGAAAAAATATACACAAAATAAAGAATATAGTAGAAAAAATTAAAGAAAAATATTTTTAATAAAAATTAAAAATAAATATGATTTTTTCCTTTTCTGTATTCAAGAAAAAAGGAAAATAAATGAAAAAGAGAAAAAAGATTTTAAAAAAGGAACAAAAGGAAATCATGTGAAAATTAAAAAAATGAATACACTGTAGTAGACTAAAATAAAATGATGGAAGTAAAATAGAATTTGAAAAAATTTACATAAAAGCAAAAAAGATAGTAAAACTGTTGAATAAAAATATTTTAATAGAAATTGAAAGTAAAAATGAAGTTTTTCTCTTTCTGCATTCAAGAAAAAGAAAAGAAATGAAAAAGAGAAAAGAGAAAAAGAAAGAAAAAAAGGAAAGTGTTTGAAAATTTGAAAAGGTAAATACACTGCAGTAGACTAAAATAAAATGATGGAAGTAAAATAGAGTTTGAAAAAATTTACACAAAAGTAACAAATATAGTAATAAAAATTAAAGAAAATATTTTTAATAAAAAGTGAAAATAAAAATGAATTTTTTATTTATTCAAGAAAAAGAAGTGTAAAAGAGAAAAAGAAAAAAAAGAAAGAAAATTGAGTAGATGAACCTACTAACAGATTGAAGTAGCACTGAAATTACTTCGTTTTCCCCTAGAAGTCAGTCTATGTAGCGCTTTATAGTCCATAAACTAAGCTGGCGGTGAGACTTGTATTCTTAAAGAGTGAAGTTGGGCGGGGCTCAGTGTAACAACTCCACCTTCCACTAGATGGCGCTGCTAGCCTACTGGGGTGGATTGCTGCAGGGCTCGTTGGTGCGCATGCACATGTGCAGTAGCAGTGGAAATGGCGCCAACCAGCCACCCGGTCTGTTCTCCCGGATCAGCAACTGCGCACCGGTCCTCCGTCTTCAGTCTCGTCCACTCCCCGCTCTTCCACTCTCCATGACCAGGCCCCAGGCAGTACCTCTCTCCCAAGTGTTGTCTCAGATGTGGATATTTTCCCCGGCCCCTTACTTCCGAAGGACCGTGGCTTTGACCCGCTCCACCTCTCTGCGGGAGGGTCTCACTGAGCAATGGCCGAATGAGCAATGGACGAATGTCGGCTGCACCCAGGAATGCTTGCTGGACTCTGATGCTGCCGGTGCCTCGAGACTGCAGCCAGGTGCCAGCCTGCCCCAGGAAAATTCGCGAGACAGTGTAGCAGCAGCGTTTCAGGGATTATGGAAAATCACAACATACATCTGGCACCAGGCTTCACCCTTGTTCCAGTACCAGCAAATGTGGCCGTTTTCTAGGGTCTGCTGGGACCAGGTGGCTTCAACAGTCTCTACCAAATGTCCTTCCAGCAGTGGAACCGCTTTTCCCCCGTGTGGCCCAAGAACCTCCTGGACCCTACTCTGTTCCTGGGGATTCGCCCTTCCCACCAGAGCACTGCCAGGTATGGAGCTGCGGAGTTGCAGCCTTTGCACTCCCCTTGTTTACAGTCTTAATGGAATTTAAACCCGCTCCTTTCTCCTTTCTCCTTTCTCCCTTCTCCCTTTTTAGTTTGGTCCCTGCGGCTGTTTCCAATTTTCCACTTGCCCTCCAGCTGCTTTGGGGGAGGGGTGCTTTTCCCCTATTCTCCCCCCCTCCCCAGTCTCCATCCTCTCTCTCTGCCAACAAATGTGGTTCCCTACCTCTTGTGGCTTCTCCCTCCCCATATTCACCTCTCTGCGCCGCATACCTGCTGAATTCTGTGGTTCAGGTTGTGCAGATTGTTGTGTTAATCCTCCAATCACTTTTCTAGGTGTGTTGGATGGTTTAGTGTTGGTCTGGCTGTATTTCATGGACACGAGACACACAAAAAACTTCCATGCTGTTCCGCCATCTTGGCTCCTCCATTTAATTTTATTTAAAAAAATTTTTTTAAATGTAATTTGTTTATTTATTTATTTTGAGAGAAAGAGAAAGAGCACGAGCAGGGGAGGGACACAGAGAGGGATACACAGAATCTGAAACAGGCTCCAGACTCTGAGCTGTCAGCACAGAGCCGGATGTAGGACTCAAACTCATGAATCAAAAGATCATGACCTGAGCTGCAGTTGGACACTCAGTCGACTGAGCCACTCAGGCACCCCATGTCTTAATTTTATTTTTGAGAGAGATACAGAAGGACAGACAGAGCGTGATTGGGGGAGGGGCAGAGAGAGAGGGAGACAGAATCTGAAGCAGGCTCCAGGCTCTGAACTGTCATGACAGAGCCTGACATGGAGCTTGAACCCATGAACTGCGAGATCATGACCTGAGCCGAAGTCAGTAGCTTAACCAATTGAGCCACCCAGGTTCCCCTAGCTAACGGTTTTTGAAAGTTTGATTGTGAATGTCTTAAAACAGGACTTGCACACTTCTCCCAATTTCTTATACTCAGCCTAATTCACACATTGATATTACCAGCCTAGTCCTGTATGTAAACAATAGAGCATTGTTTGTGGAGCCAGATAGAAGTGGATTTGAATCTCTTGTCTGTTTCTTACCAGCTGTGTACTCTCAGGTGAGTTATACATCCTTTTAGAGCTAGTTTTCTCATCTTTCAAAGGGGTACCAAGACATACCTAGCAGGTTGTGATGGAGACCAAAAGAAAATGTGCTCAGTATAGTATCTGCAACCAGATGCTCAGTAGTTGGTGGTTCTACCCCCCTCATACAGGCTCCTTGGTTCTCGAGTTATATTCTCAAATTAGCCAGGGTTTGGGGTTTCTCATCTGGACACTTTATAACCCGGTTCTGAACCCTTTTCTTCCTCCTTTTGGATGAAGCAATTAAGGACTCAGGGGATAGCCTGCAGCCAGGAACCTAAGTCAACTAAATCCAATAAATGACTTCTTCTATTATGTAGAAATCATGGGTGCTCGTAGGTACTAATTGGCTGTCTTCTCTACTTTCCTTTACAGCATTTAAGTAGTTCCTTAACACAATTTTATTTTGGAGCTTCCTAATTATATTACTCCAGGCACCTATTGTCAATGAGCTTGCCAGTGGGAAAAAAATGGAGAGTTATTTATGCATTCTTATATTCCACAAGCACTTATGGGGTAACTCTGATGATCTCAGCACAGTAGAGCATGCCAAAGTACAAGGTGCAGTCTCTGCCCTTGAGGAACCTAAGGACTCACTGGTGAGGAATGACAAATACGTGGCAAATTATTACATCAAAACTATAGAAATCAGGTGACAGGTACCTAAGGGGAATGATGTTGGGGGTGGTAGGGGGGAGAGCTCAATAATAGCAATATATCTGTGGTTACATTTTAACTATTTTTATATATAAAGAAATAAAGCGGGGGTTCCTGCATGGCTCAGTCAGTTAAGCATCTAACTTCAGCTCAGGTCATGATCTCACAGTTCATGAGTTCAAGCCCTGCGTCCGGCTCCAGCTCAGAGCCTGGAGCCTGCTTCAGATTCTATATCTCCCTCTCTCTCTGGCCCTCCCCTGCACCCTGCACTCACTTTCTCTCTCCCTCTCTCTCTCTCTCTCTCTCTCTCTCTCAAAAATAAATAAACATTAAAAAAATTTTTTAAAGAGATAAAGCAGATAGAAGGTGTGCCCTGGACCAGGGAAATAGCTATTGGCAACGGAACTGAGTCAGTGAGGAGCCTGACCCAGTTAGAATGAAAGCCACATGCAGATGATGGTTTCATTTCCATAGGCATCATCACACTCTAAATGATGGCTATAATGCCCCCAAATGTTTTTCCTGCCCCTGGTCCTTCTTCCAATTGGGGAAATCTATCATACTCTAGTCTGACAAAATATCCTAAGTACCGTGTGAAAAAAAAATCACTCTCCCACTCAAAAACTTTCAATGGCTCTCTACTGCCCACCAAATCCTACGGCTGCTCACTGGATCCAACACCCCTCCCAGTCTCCATATCCTTGTAGAACAGACAGAGTCTCAAGGGTTGGACCAAAACACAGTTGGATAAAGGAAGGTAGCAAACTGAGTTTGAATCCTAGTTCAGTTGTTGGCTAGCTATTGTAGACCCCTAAAGAACAGAATTAAGTTTTCTTGTGCCTCAAATTCATACTTTATAGGGTTGTTGAAGAGATTACATATTTAAATACAATTAAAAGGCTTAGAATACTGCTGACACATAGTAAATACTCAGTGACTATTGTCTATTAGTAGTGCAATGAAAGTGTTGATTAATGAAGCAAGTGAACCTGGAGAGGGGTCTCTACTCCCAACCCTAACAGGCTAGCTGATGGCCCAATGAAGACATGGAAGTTATACTTACCTGTGGATAGTATAAAGTGAAGAGGGATAATAAATATTTTGGGTGATGGACTCATATCCCAAAATTATGCTAACAAGCAACTGAGATAGACAGATATAACAAGGTATATGGAAAAGATAGAAACTCAGCCCAGTTTTTGATGTGCTGGTAAACCAGCTCTGTGGAAGAAAAAAAAATGGCCTGGTTTGTAGCTTTTGCTGATTTCTATGGTATGGATATTTCTACCACAGCCAATGTCAAGGTACTGATGTGGTGTCACTGTACTCAGAATTGGGAAGAGATACTCACACTGGCTCTCATGACCAGTATGAGCTGGTTCCAACACACCACTGAAAACAAAAATTTCTAAACCAGAGTTAAAAAAAAAAAAAAAAAACAGTTTAAGAAGAGATGTGGCATAGTTCCTTACCCTAAAGCATTTCCACTGAGACTGAATTCAATGTGTGAGAGAAGCAGGGCAGTGAAAAATGCCTTAAGAGCTTGGGCTCTATAGTGAAAGAGCCATGGATTCGAATCCCACCTTTCCTGCTTGTTAGTTGCATGATCCTTGACAAGTCACTAAACCTCTTTAATTCTAGTTTCCTCATCTATGAAACGGTGATAATGATGATAGCTACATGAGAAATGTCATGTTAAGAAAGAGCTTAGTGGGGTGCCTGGGTGGCTCAGTTGGTTAAGCATCGGACTTCGGCTCAGGTCATGATCTCACAGTTCGTGAGTTTGAGCCCTGCGTCGGGCTCTGTGCCCACTGCTCAGAGCCTGGAGCCTGCTTCGGATTCTGTGTCTCCTTCTCTCTCTGCCCCTCCCCCACTCGTGCTCTGTCTCTCTCTCTCTCTCTCTCTCTCTCTCAAAAATAAACGTTAAAAAAGGTTTTTTTTAATCAAAAAAAAAAAAAAAGAAAGAGGTTAGCAATAGGATAAGGTCAAGCAATCAAAAGAGGGAAATGGGTAAAATATGCGTATAAATGAACTTTATCTGTATATCAAATCATTCAATATTTATTGATTTAAAATAGCAGCCTTCCACTTGCTCACAGTTGGCAATCCAGGCTGGGTTCAGAGGGAAAGCTCTCTTCACTGAGGGGTTAGCTGGGCTCACTTGTGTTTGCAGTCAGCTGATGATCCTTGGCCTCACTCATGTTTGGCACTTGGCAAGACTAATGAAGGTTCCTGGGCTACAAGTCTGTCATCATCTGGCCAGCTAGTCTGGGCTCCTCCACATGGTAGTAGTTGCAGAGTTCCCAAGAGCACCGAGAAAAATCAAGCACTACTCTTGGGTCTTTCCAAGACTCACATTTTCTCATGTCATTGGCCAAAGCAAGTCACATGTCTCAGCCCCAAGTCAGTATGATGGGAACTCCTCACGGCTCTGCACTCAGAGAGGGAAGTTATTATGGTTACTTTTTAAAGTAAGAAAAGGCAATTGATAAAAGAGAAAATCTGAAAGGCAAATAAATGCATGAGTTGGCCAACCTCACTAGTAACGAGAAAAATGCAAATTAAAATGAGATATCATTTTATATTTATCAAGTTGATAATTTTAAAAAGTCTGATAAAACTAAGGGATGACATGAAAATCTAGAAATGAGAAACTCCATACATAGCTGCTGGGGAGCGGACATATTATGACACTCTGAGAAGACAGTAATTAGAACGCATAGATTTGGTTTCTATGAATCAATATTGAAGACCCAATACTGAGTTATAGAATCATTAGACAATAAGATTTGATACATTATAGATGGACACTTTATTTTGATAGATGTATGCATATATAATAAAACATAAAACATGGATGGGAAAGATACACACCAATTTCAGAATAATATTTATCTCTTGGGATAAAGAGATGATGAACAAAGAATGAAAAATAAAGGAGGCTTTGAATTTATTTGTACATTTTATTTCTCAAAAAAACTGAAGTAACTGACAAAATAGATACTTGTTATCTTCAAGGAATAGGTCCACAGGCATTTGTTTGAAATACTCAAAATACTGTATCTTTGAAATATTCCATAATTAAAGCAACATTTAAAGAAAGAGTATCTGACAATTCCTTTAAACTAAGGAGAAAAGCTTGGGGAACAAGAGGACTAAGTTATATAAGTGATTAATTTTTTTTTTTTAATTTCTTAATGTTTATTTATTTTGAGAGAGAGAGGGGGAGAGAACAAGAATCCCAAGCATGCTTCGTGCTGTCAGCTCAGAGCCCAACATGGGTTCATGGCTCAATCCCATGAACCATGAGATCATGACCTGAGCTGAAGTCAAAAGTCAGACGCTTAACCAACTGAGCCACCCAAGCGTCCCTAAGTTATACAACCTCTTAATTTAACTGCCAAAAAAAAATGTAATTTTTGTAGGGAGGGGCAACCAAATGTGGGGTGACTGGATCAGGTAGAGGCCCGTGGCACATGCACTGGAAGACTTCATCTGAGGCAAAACAAAGGAGATAGAAGTTTATTGGATACATGGCAAGGAAGCAGCAGGCAGGACAGCAAAGGAGAGACTATCTGCCACAAGGCATTGGTGGGGAGCTGTAGTTAAGGGGGAAGGTGAGGAGGTATGGGAACATGTGGAATTTTCCTTTTTTGGTACGTGTGTCTGGGTATAACCCATTGGCCAGCTAGGGCAGGCATATGGATATTTTGAGGTGGGTCACCCTACTGGTGACCTTTTTGCATTCAGCCTGTTGTGGGGGGATAGGGGGTCACTGTGGGCCCTTCTACCTTAGCTTTCCATTGTTCAAGTTGATTGCCTAAAAGCAGCCTCTCCAATTTTAGGTCACATTCATGGAAGTATAGAACGCAGAAAGAACAGTCTACAATCCTGCTGTACTCTGTAGTGGTCAGACTATGCCAGAGCATACTTTGAAAAGGGCACACACTAATGTGAGTGTGACCATTTTTTCAGTCAGCCACACCCTTGGAGCATCTACCTGGCTGTCACTACCAGTTATGGAAGACCCCACAGAGGACAGAAAACCTGAGGCTCTATTCTCAGACCTTAGCTTCTACCCCAGTCAATGCATACAGCAACCTTAAGAGCACATAGGGTATCGGGGGTGGGGAGTAGGAGCCCAGAGAGTTGACTGCATGGTGGTTGATGAAAAACCATGCCCAAACCAAGATGTGTGCAGAATGCTGACAAGGCTGCCATCCACCTCTCTCTCCCACACTGGCTCTGTATCTATAGGAAAACCTGAAGTTTTAAAGGGAACAGCTCTGGGTACCTTCCTGCGCAGACACACCCAGCATAGACAAGGACAAACCAGCCTGTGTGCCCAGAGGCCTCACCAGAGCTTTCACCAAAGCCCAACATTAGCATACCCAAGAGACCTTTACCCCTAAGTGCAACAGAGGATGAGAGCCCTTTGCTCCATCCATTAGCTCCTCAGAAGCTTTACCCCTTCAAGGCTCAGCTGCAAAAAGAGTTATTTTTGCTGTACTGTCTTTTTATTTCTTTTCAATCTCTTCTTTCCTATTCTGTAATTATTGCCAAGAAATGTTCGCAGAAAACATGCTAGATTTCTGACAGTCTGTCATGTGGGAGAGAGATGAGCTCTTCCTGTGGGCTGCCCAGAGATTGCAGTCTGACTGGGGAAGGTGCAGGGAGAGGGGTTTGTGGCCACTGTAAAGGAGAGGTCTATGCCTGCTGGATCCAGAGCAGTGGCTGGCTGCCTCCCATGAGGTTCACCCAGAGACTACACAAGAACATAGAAAAGGAAATCGTTGGCCTTACAAATTCTATAAAATGTCTTCGTTTTTTATGATCCCAGAATAATCATTGCAGATCATTAAAAAATTATAGAAATGTTTAAGAAGACATTGTAGCCCTATAATCTCGTCTTTTAAAGAAAATCACTAACACTTTGATATGAATCATTTCAATTTTTTTGATGGATATAAAAACTTAGACATGAAAAGGGAAGAGTGCTATATGTAGATTGAATCACAATTTACCTCCCCTCTTTGGGTTATATCTTGGAAGACTTTCCCATGCGTGGATGTGCAAGACTGGCTCATTCCCTTTATGGGTTACATTATCCCTGCCTTCACAAATACCCATTGAATGCAAACACCCACTTAAGGTCAGGCACTGCTCTAGGCTCTATGAACACAACAGTACACAAAACAAAGGTTTTGCCCCTCATGAGACTTTATGTTCTAGTAGAGAAAAAAAAAAACATACACAAGCAAACAAATAACATATAAAATATCCAAAAGACACATGCCATGAGGAAAACAGTGCAGGTTAAGGCAACATTGTACAGCAAAGGGCACTGCCGGTTTAGATTGCGTGGTGTGTAAGACTTTTCTGAGGGGCTCTGCGTCAGTTATCTATAGCTGTGTAATATGTTCTTCTAAAACTTCATGGCTTAAGCAGCAATATTTATTAACCCACAGTTTCTATAGGACAGGTGTCCCGAAGCAGCTTAGCTGCTCTGAGTCTCTCACAGGCTGACGTAATGGTGTCAGCCAGATCTTTAGTCACCTGAAGACTCAAACAGGGAAGGATCTGCTTCCAAACTCACATGGTTGTTGGCAAGAATTAGTGTCCAACAGGCTGTTCTCTGAGGGCCTCAGTTCCTCACTGGCTGTTTGGGAACTTTCTCCGAGTTCCTTGTCACATGGGTGTCTCCATAGGGTGGCTCACAACATGGCAGCTGGCTTCATCACCGTGAGCAAGAGAGAAGAGCCAGAGAGGGAGAGACGGAGTCAGCAAGATGGAAATCACAGTATGTTATAATCGATCTCAGAAGTGACATCCCTCCTTTTTTGTTATGTTCTATTCCTTAGTAGCAAGTTACCAGGTCGAGGGCACACGCCAAGGGAAGGGATCATAGAGGGTGCAAATACCAGAAGGAGGGACCACTGGAGCCATATTGAAAGGTGCCTACTGTGGGGTGATATTTCGACAGAGGCACAAATGAAGTGAGGGAGTGAGTCTGGTAAATATCTAGGGAAAGAACCTTCCAAGAAGAACAAGAGCAAAAGCAAAGTGCATGAGGGTGGAACAGCCTTGGTCTGAAGGAGGAGCAGTGAGGAGCCCTCTGTGGCTGGAGCAGCACAGCGAGAGTGGTGGTAAGTGAGGTTGAAGAGGGAAGCAGAGACGAGATCATGGTGGCCTTTGCAAGCCATGGGAAGGACTTGGGTTTTATTTCTGAGTGATAAGCAATAGTTTCCCTAGTTTGCATAATTTATTTACCTAACTCTTCACTGACGAAGATCAATTATAATTTTCTGTTTCTAAAAATGCCACACCCTTATGTGCATGTGTACACACATTTATGCTGATATTTATATAGGATATATACTCATAGGTACGTAAGTATGTACATATCTTAAGGGGATTTTTCTGGATCATAAGGTATATGCATTTTTAAATGTAGTTACACACATATAGCCAACCTGTGCTTGAAAAGGCTTTTCCCATTGTCTCTCCCATCAGTATTGTACAAAAAGGAGAACTCTGGCTAACACTAAGTAGTGTTAAGCTTTTGAATCTTTGTTAATCTAATGTGGAAAATGTGGCATTTCATTGTGACTTGCCTTTGCCTTTCCTCTCTAAAGAAGAACAGTTTTGCATCTATGAGGAGGATGAGTCTTTTTGCATCCTTCTGTTCTTCCTCTGCAGGACCTGTTGAGGTCTAAGGGACCCCTTCTCTGGCTGGCTCTGGTGGAAGCTGGCCCTGTGGCCCCAGGAGCTATCCAGCTATCCAGCACTGTTTACCTTTTCCCCCTGGGGTCCCAGGACCCACTCTGGCCTCCCAATTGCCAAGCCATTGCTAACTGCTTTTGTCTGGACTCTTCCACCTGCATGTCCTCAGTGCCCAACATCCAGCCTCCTCCACCACCCTCTCCACCAGAGCTTTGAGGTGCTCAAAGCCCCACCCCCACAGGGCACCAGGGGGGAGTAATGGTGAGGAAAGTATACACTAGACTGTGATCCAGCTCCAGCTCCTATAACTCATTGACCTTGGGCCAAGTGCCCAAACGACACATGCCTCCATTTCTTTCCCTAAACTGAAGTCAGAAATAATAGTTGCCTCTCCAGTAGGCTGGTATGAGGATAAAATAGATGGTTCAGGAAAGAAACTAATTATAGTTACCAGGCACTTAGTAGGTGGGCAATAAACATGAACTGTTACCATCATCCCATGCTGCCATGCTGGCCTCAGAGTTCCTGCAAGGCAGCAACGATATCTTATTTATTTTTCTATTCCCAGAAGCACCTCATACAGTGGCTTGCACCATATAGCATTTGATAATTATTTGTACAATTGTTTGTGTATGTGTCAAATAAGGAATTCACACCTGAATGAATGAATTGAATGTGTAGTCTTAATATGAAGGGACTTAAGTACCAACTGCTATCTTGTGTACAATTGGGAATCCTTGAAGGATTTCTTGAAGATTAAATACCATAAAGCAATGTTTTAAGAAGGAATTTAAGGAATAAGTAAATTTGCAAATAAGATTTTTTTTTAAACCTGCAGATTTCTCCAATCCCTACAAAGGCAAGAGGCCAATACACATTTGGAAGCAGGCTTTCAGCTGTCTGCTCTTCAGATCACTCATGCTTAGGCTCAGCGGCTCCCCAACTCTTGTAGGTCACCTTGACCCCCCAGTCAGCCATTACTGGGCAGAGCCCCCTCTAGAAATTAACACACAAATGCACTCACTTTTTTTTTTCTTTTTTGCCTCTGGCACTGTCTTCAGCATGTACAGTGTTTTAAAACAGAGGCAGACAACCATAGCCCGCAGGCCACATCCAACTTGTAGATATGTTTTGCTCCACAAATATAGTATTTTCTAAAAGTTGAATTAAAACTTAAGAAGCTTAATTTAAACAAAAATACGTATGTCTGGCTTCCCTTGCAAAATCTGAGGTCTGGCCCCCCGGGGCCAGCACTCCCATGTAGCAATGTCTGTCTGGAATCACATGCAGCAGCCCCCTTAGGATGGGCATGTGTCTGATTTCCAGATCCCCACAGTCCCCACCTGCTTGTCTCATTGTTTATGTTGACTGGATGCTGAGCCACATGAACTTTCAACCCTTGTGTCAAAACCATCATCCCAAGTGGACGTTTGCCTTGCCCTTCACTAATGAGTATTTCAGCCCCAAACAACCCCTCAAAAGCACAGAGCAACAGTTCCTTAATCCCCGATATGGTTTTTGAGAAAGAGACTCTTATACTTAAATACATCTGGGCATTGTCTACAGTTCTAACCTCTGGATATTGAGTACTTGTTTGATCATCACTATTTACAAGAAGCACCTCCATAAACATCCTATGGAAGACATTTTGGGGAACACAGCCTGGGAAGGTTCAGAGAACTTCCAAACCTAGAGAAAACCCTGCATTCACAGAAGGAATCTCTTCAGAATTGGAGCAGCATTGTCCACTTCCAGCCCCTGCCCAGAGAGAAGATATGTGGCTGAAACAAGTCAGTCATCTACTGGATAGGTCAACAGCAGGTGGAGCTGGGAAAGAGGAGGACCCCAGTCTCAGGACCTGCAGTCTGGATCCTGGAAACAGACTCGGAGATGAAGATATGTGTGCAAGAGGTTTTTCAGGATGTGCACTAGGTAACAGAGAGGCCTCAGATAATCCTGCGGTGGGGGCGGTTGGGACCTGCAGGCTCCTTCAGAGTTGTCCTCCATATTGAGGCAAGGAGGCTAGGCCTTTCATACTTTCTGTATCAACTGGTCATGGAAGAAGAGAGAATAAGTGTGAGGGGGCAGCTCTCTCCAGCCGAAGCCAATTCCCAGAGAGGGATGTAGCTGTGAGCCGTCAGCAGCCCACACTCCTGTGAGGCAGTTCTGAAAGGGGGATCTGACTGGAACTCATAGACCCTCCGCACCTACCTTTCTCTTGAGGGTTAAATAGCACCACCTTCTTCCCCACCAGTGGTAGCAGTGACTACCACATGAAAATCAGAGGGTAGGACTTGGCAGCACGACTTTTACCTCTTGCTTCCAACTTTCAGTACTGGTAAAGGGGGTGATCTTTCTGAAGCACAGTTCTGTTTATATTTACTACAGTACTCAAAAGTCCTCAGTGGCTCCCCATTTCCTTTTGATTGAAGTTCAGAATCTTTAGCCTAGAATTCCAGGCCCTCCACCAACTGTCCTGGGCTTCCTTTCCAGTTTGTCTCCCATTATTCTCCTGCAAAGCCCTGTGCAGTCTCCACAGTTCACTTCCTTTATGTCTTTCCTCTTAGTGATCCCCTTTGCCTGGAAAAACCTTATCTCCTATGTCCGTATATCTAAATCTTATTTAACTTTTTTGGTTCAGTTCAAATGCTTCCCCAGTTCCTTCTAACTTGAAGCAATCTCTGTCTGATCTTGTAGTAACATTTTTATCATAAATTATATACAATTTACCTCACATACTAAGCCATAAACTCCTTGAGGGCAAGATTTTGATCCCAGTCAGTGCCTTGTGCATAGTAAATACTTACTGAGTGTTGGATAGATGGATGGGTAGATGGATGGACGGACGGATGGATGGACACACAGATGCATGGGTGAACAGGAGTGTAGATGGGAGAATGACAGGCACTGGAGAGATGTCTTGCTGTTGAGGTAATGCTGAGTCTTGTCTTTACTTTCTTCCTGGGCTCTGTGCATCCAATTTAGTTCATAGACAAGAGGAAGACTAGTCCAAAAAGAATTGAAGATGTATTTTCTGTATCAAAATATGAAAATTACCTACTGAGTACTGAAGGCATTGAGGAATCACCGATTCCTCCTTTTAAACTTATTACCACATCTGGCCATAAGAAGGGAATACAGGTTTCCCATGCTATCCTAAAGTAGAGCATAGGGCATTCCTATGAAACCTTTTATAAGTCAAAATGGTGTACATACAGTGAAGAAGTAATTACCACTAATTCATATAAGAAAATTGTTGAGCTTTTCCAGACCAAAAAATAACCTCTCTTAGGTTTTCCTGATACTTTAGGACACATCCTGCTAACGGATGCACAAAATAAATCCAAATACAGCACAGACGCTCACAGACACAATTCAAAGCCACGGCAGCTTGATGCCGAGATGCTGAGTGTAGTTCCCCAGGAAAGAGATTGGCGGGGCTGCTCTCACCGCTGGGGTGCATGCTGCCTCTATAATGGCTGGCTGCAAAACAAATGTCGAAGGCTATTTTCACCTCTCGCCTTTTTTCATAAAAGTGAAAATCTTCATCAGATTTCTTTCAGTTAGTGAAAACAGGTGCTTACGTACTTTTGTAAAAGTGAAGCGGCATATCTCAGACATTTGAAAAATGACGGATACCTGTAGCAAATAAATCCCATGTGAGTGTACCACAAAACAGCCCCCTGGCCGGCTGTTACACTTAAGGTAGTACCACTCAGAATATTTCTTGAACCTCGGATAGTTGTTAACAAAACAATATGCCGATCAGTTCCAAAAAGAATAAATCAGAGGCAATCAGTTTTGGCAGCTGCTCAGCTTATGAAAGGTGACGCCCAATTAGAGAATCTGATCCACCCCAAACAATGTGTGCTTCCAACATCCCACAGGATTTACAGCCGCAGTCATGGGTCTGACGGCCGTGGATCCTGCTTAGAGACACAAACTCCTCCAGAAGCCATAATAATAACCTCTTACTCTTGTGCGATGCCGCCTTTCATCTGGGTGCTGACAATGACTCAGTCAGATAGAGATGGAAAGCATTCCCATCCCCCTTTGAAGCCCGGACAAGAGAGCCTCAGAGAGGAAGGACTATCCTGGCATAACATGGTGATAAAGCTAGTGTGTAGCAACAGGGCCACAAGGAAGACCTAGCCTTTGACTCTTTCACAGCAGCAACCCCCTTGCTAGTGTGTGACCTCCTCACCCATACCTTTGCCTCTGGGTCTGTGAAGGGAAATTATCAAATACATAGCCAATTTAACAACGACTTACGCATGCATGTCACATCATAGCCATTGTTTAGAATTTTAGCACAGTGTCAGCCAGGGAATTATTCTTTTTATTTAATGGTCATTTATTTATTTTGAAAGAGAGAGAGAGAGAGAGAGGCAGAGAGACAATCTCAAGCAGGCTCTGCACTGTCAGCACAGAACCCAACGCAGGGCTCGATCTCTTGAACTGTGCGATCATGACCTGAGCTGAAATCAAGAGTGATGCTTAACCGACAGAGCCACCCAGGTGCCCTGGCCAGGGAATTATTCTTAATGCCTAATTGAAATTATTTCTGTGAAGTTTCACCTTAGTCTCCTTTGTTGCATTTTCATCTCTTTAATATCCTTCGAAAGGAGGGCAAGTCCCGATTTTCAGAGGAGTAAGACTGTCCCTATCAAGCCCTTGGGCACATTGTGTAATAGCAGGAATGTGAACTCCTAGATGGGGAACCTGTTCACCCCTGGGACAGCTTAGACTCCCAAGGAACAAGGCACAAGAGACAGGCTTGTCGGTGGGACGACCACAAGAAAGCTCAAAGGGATGCAGTAGATACAGTGCCTATCGATTTTAACAATGTCTTTGATGGAGTTTCCTATAATATCGTCGTGAACAAATTACAGAGATATGGACCTCATGATAATACCATTCAGTGGATTTATAACTGGTTGAATAAATTCAGAGATGATGATTAATGTGTGATGTGATCCTACAGTACACCCTGAATGATAAAATGAAGAATTTTGACCTCTGTCTTCTTATCCAGTCCAAAACTTTTATCAACTATTATTAAATGTTTGTCCCCTAGAGCCTGTCTGTCCCACCTACCCGGGTTAAGGCTTAGAGGAGAAGCTGAGGAGGGGAGCCGCAGTCAAAAGCTGTCTGCATAGATGGATATATCAGTTCAGACCTGAAGAGACAATATTTCAGTGGATACTTTTAAAACCTTGGGGTTTTATTCAAAGACCCAAGTGCACAAGTAGAGGATGAGGAGGCATACCTTGGAACAACTCATAAGAACAAGGCCTCGGGACTGGGTTTCCGTGAAGGTTCAGGTTCATGCAGTGGTGCGAGGGCTCTTGCCAAGGAAGCTGCTGGGAACATAGAGTGCAGTGTTTCAGTGGGAACCGGCTTCCATGTGCTTCTCCCAGTGGTCCTGAGATCTGTGCTTACGAGGGTCACTGAAAAGGGCCACATGCGGATGAACAGGGGAAAGATGCTAGACAAGATGTTAATTAAATCCCAAATGAAAGGGGTTGGACCTGTTTAGCCTGATGATCTTTGTCTTTAAATATCTGAAAGACTCTCACTTGGAAGAATATTCTTATTGTGCATACCCTGGAGGCAGCACTGGGGCTGGTGGATAAAAACTAAAAGGACGCAGATTTTGGTTCAATTTTAGGAGGAGGACCCTAAGAATTGCAATTTTCCAGATAAGGCTACATACATGTCAGGAAGCAGCACAGAACCAAGTATGAGGCAGGCTCACAATCAAGAGAGGCTGTGATGTGGGTGGGCTTGCAGGACATGAGTGCTCTGGGCTGACCCAACAGAACACAGGCAGTGACCCTGGGGGTGGGCCATCAGCATGGGCGCAGTAGTGCTGGCCAGCTTTCTCTGGCACCAAAGGCTCTTTACGGTTGGTGCACCCTTCCTTGCACCTTCCACCCCTGACTGGAGCCCTAGCACCGTTAATAAATCCTTCAAGCCAGGCGTGAAGGTTCAGGATGAGTGGTTTCAGTATCTCCAGTTTTTCTCAGAGGTCTTCTTCATCCTCCTGTTCCTCTTCCCCCCCACCCCCTCCTTTTTCTCCTTTTCCTTCTTGTGTCCCTATTGGGCTTTTTTTTTTTACCATTTTTTTTCTTAACCAAACTTTTCAGCATCTCTCTGGGCCTCACCAGTCCCTAGCCAGCCCTGCAGTTTCCATTCAGCTGTGAGGCTCCCCACTGAGCACAGTACTCTACAGGTGGCTAGAAAATTAGGGATGCTAATGACAGTGGGATGGGTGACCAAGAATGCTCATCCAATCTCCTCCCTGAGATATCTCTGAACAAGAGTCTCCTTTGTAAAGATTTATCAGAGAGGGGCCACTAAGGGAACCAGATGGCATCTGAGAGGGGAGGGGATAGGCTGAATCCCCACTCTGTGAATGTCATTGTCTTAGGGTTTTTGAAACACATTTTCACATGGGATCCTCACACAATACTCCCTGGGGTAGGTCAATTCACCCCTTGCAAATGGAAGGAAACTGAGGCTCCCAGGGTTAAGTAACCGGCTCAAGGTGTCATGACTGGCAAGTTGCAGAATCGGGATTTAAATTCAGGTCTGCACAACTACAGCCCGTTCTGTCCTGGCTACAGTTTTCTGATTTGAGAAGTTGGAATCCAGCAGGCTTCATCCTACACCCATTTTCAAATCAGTTGTAGAATTTCATTCTTCCAAGAAGTTCACTCTGCAGCAATACTCAAGGGAAAAAAATGTCACTCCACAGGGCATCGATTAGCAGTATTAAAATGCCTTTAGAAGAGACAGAATGGAGCAATGCAGGGTGCAGGCCCTGAAATTAAATTCAGGGTGCTAAGGCTATAATTCCAGACCCAGGGCTGGAAGAGGATGGCTGGTACAGGTTCCTACAGAACCATCCCCCCTCCCCGAGTTCCAGTGCATCTGAGCAGCTCCCTCCTGACTAAGGCACTTCTCTGCAGTGATACACCCACGAATCATTTTCTTCACTTTTGCCCCAGATCTGACATTTATAAAAGAGTCCTACTACAATACAGGCTTCCATTTGGTATTATCGATTTTCCCTAAAGAAATGCTGCATTAAATTATAATAGCAAGCACACCAGCATAATGTTGACTGAGAGTATGGGCTCTGGAGGCCTGGCTACTCTACCACCCACTGACCCAGGCTCCATCCCTAACCGTGAATCTCCCTGGGCCTCAGCTTCCTTCTTTGGATTATCTTGAGAATGTGATTAGTTAATTACATGTAATACAGAGTAAGTGAAATAATGTGGTTTTGTTTTTTTTAACGTTTATTTTATTTTATTTTATTTTATTTTTAATGTGTACTTATTATTTTGAGAGAGAGATAGAGCATGAGCAGGGGAGGGGCAGAGAGAGAGGGAGACACAGATTCCACAGCAGGCTCCAGGCTCTGAGCTGTCAGCACAGAGCCTGACACAGGGCTCAAACCCACATTATGACCTGAGCCAAAATCAAGAGTCGGCTGGTTAACCAACTGAGCCACCCAGGGACCCCAAAATGTTTATTTTATTTTTGAGAGAGAGAGACTACAAGTGGGGAGGGGGCAGAGAGAGAGGGGGAAAGAGTATCCAAAGTGGGCTTTGCAATGACAGCACTCCCAATGCAGGGCTTGAACTGGAAAACCATGACATCATGACCTGAGCCAAAGTCAGATGCTTAACAGACTGAGACACCCAGGCACCCCTGGTTTGGTCTTTCAAAGAGAAGGGAGATCACGGTCATTGTGCAGCATGCTCCCAACCCAAATGTTGGGAAAGACAGCCAACACTGGCAAAGAATGGCTCTGAGCTTAGACTCTACGTCCCCTCCATTATTCAGAATATCTCCACAACCTGCCACACCTGACTCACCCACAACTCTTGAAATTTTCAACCAATGAGAGCTGAGTGCTGGTGATAAAGTGTGAGAATAAGAGCCCAACAATTCATTTTCTGCACATTCTGTCATTTCTTAATTTGACAAAGTCACTATCAACACTAACTGACTGTGTTCACTTCTATTTAGCAATTCCGTTTAGGGGCACCCCTGGATCAGGGTAGCCTGAGAAAGCAACAGAGAACTTTTCCAACAAACTGGAAGTATCCTATATGCATTCATGCACTGATTGACTCATTTCATTTGATGAATAATTTCCTGAGAAACACTTTATGCCCAGTGCTCAACTGGGTTGTACAGATTCAGTGGCAAAACAAGAAGACATGCTCCCTGCCCTTATGGTACCTCTAACGAGATACATGACAAACAAGTAAACAAAGAATTAAACAATTACATCATTAAAGAGTGTCATGAGGGAAACAGGGAGGGCTTATGACTGAGAATAATAGGCGAAGTGGTGATACTTAGACAAGGTGTTCTGAGTAGAAGATGAGTAAGGTTAAGACCTAAAAAAATCAGAAGCCAGATGTGACAGGCACCACTAGTTCCCTACTTAATATTTTCCCTCTTTTTCTTTATTCTGTTTAGGGCCATGATGTACCCAGCTGAAAATACCCAACCACGATTTCGTCTGGGTTCGCAGCACAGTGTACCTAGCTAAAACACATTATTCCAGGCTTCTTTGTAGCAAGATGTAGCTAATGTAACAGTGCTCTGGCCAATGAGCTATAAGCTGAGGTTTTTCTCCTAATGGTGCTACCTTTTCTTGCTTCCCTTTAACTCCTTTTTCTTGCCTGAAATATGGATAGGATGCCTGGTGCTGTGGCAGCCATCTTGCAACCATGAGGAAAAAGCCATGACAAAATCTCAGAGACCTTGCCTATGAGGTTTTGAGCAAATGACCAATGCTACCTTTTCCAGACTTCTAACTGAATGACCAAACAAACAAAAACCCCTGTATGTACTGAAGTCCTATTGTCAGAATTTCAGAGTCAAATGAAATCTCTCACTGATATACCAGCCAAGCAAAGCACAGAAGGAAGGGCACTTTAGGCAGAAGAAATGACATGTCTGAAGACCTTAAGGCAGGAATGAGCTTGGCAGGTTTAGGAAGAGAGAAGACTGGTGTAGCTGGACTATAGCAGACCTGGAGGGAAATGAGGGCAGCTAAGGTTGGAGACATGAGCAAGGGAAAGGCCAACTGAAGCCTTATAGGCCCAGGTAAGGAATTTGAATTTTATTTTAGGGTGAATGGAAACCGTTTGATAGCTAATGTATATTCTGTAGATCGTCTGCCTGCCGTGTGAGGAAGGGCTAGAACAGGGCAGGAGTAGAAGAGTCAGGGAGACCAGTCAGGGCCATTGCAGTTGTCTTGGGAGTCAAGTTGGTGGCTCAGACTAGGGCAAGGGCACTGGTGTGGAGGAAATTACATTGAAACAGCAACGTAGCAGTCAGTGTGAGAATAATTGGGGGAATAAAAGTCAATACAATATGTGAAGAATTTAACATTTCTTTTGTTCATCAAGACAATTAAACTGTTTATTGCCACAGACCAGGTCAGTGAAATAATATTGAATATACCAGCTAACATCTGTGTGTTACATGCTTTACAGATATTGTCTCATTAATCCTTATAATGGCCCTATAAGGTAGACATTATTATTATCCTCATATTATAAATGAGCAAAATGAGTCATAATCAGATTAAGCAACTTGCTCAAGGATAATATTGTTAGTAAGTTAGTGGAGCTGGATTTCAAACCCAAATCTGTCTATTCTGTGACTCAAGCCATAAGGCACTGATAGACTATTCTGGGGTGATTTTCTATGCTATATGTTTGGCACCCCACATAAAATGTCTCCACACTCCCCATGCATGGTCTAGCTCCTTATCCTCTGGGTAGTAACACCTGGACACATTTATTGAGCCTTAATTATATGCCAAACTTTTACATTTATTGTGCCCACTTTGCAGATTGGGAAACTAAAGCTCAAGGAGGTTATGTGATTTACCCAAAGTCACAAACCTAGTGAACTTTAAACCCAGGCTGCCTGACACATTTGACCACTGCCTCCTCCACATGAGTTTGTTCCTGGAGAAAAGATCTGAACCCACACAGAGGGTCACCTGAACGTTGTGAGGGTCCCAGGGCTGCTGCTTCACCAAGCCAGAACAGTGCCCACCATGATGCCAGTCTGTATATGGCCTCCTAAGCCAGTCCCGACTTTGGGATCAAGTGATAGCAAACACACTGAGAATGAGAATGGCAGTTATTTCAGCCATGGGTAACATCCTTAGGCCACAAGCCCATCTAGGACCAAGCCAAGCACAGAGATGGCCCTAAGACCTTGAATATATCCTGCCTCCCTCTAGTTCTCCATTGCCACCCCTTTGGAGTAGTTGTCTCTGATGACCCTGGCTAAAGCAGGACCCCCTCCCTCATGCCACTTGCTACCCCATCATCCTTGGCATTTACAACTCTTAGTATCATTTATCGTTTATATGTTTGCCTGACTGCCCACTAGAATGTACTAAATGTTATATCCCCCTTGCTTAGAATATCTGGCACATAGTAGGCATTCAATAAATATTTGATGAATGAATGATTAAATAAATTAGTTAATCAATTTTTAATTTGCATTTGCACCTGGGGAAAAGGATAAGCTTTCAGCAAATACACAGGTTTCTCTTGAGCTTAAGCCCCTGGAACAATAGAAAGACGGGCTAAGAGACAAACTGATAAGATGGCATGGGAAAACAACAATAGGATTAATGCAAGGGGGCCAGACCCCGCCACCTTTTCAAAGCCCCTGTGTAGGCATTCTAGTCCCACGGGAGGTGCCATGACCCACTACAGAGCAATTAACTAAGCAACCAGAGGCTTGAGCTAGAGGTTCCCACTTAGGCAGAAGCCACAAGGGAAAGGGGCAGTGGTGGGGGGACTCCCTGAGAGAGGGTGGTAGGGAGGAGGTGCAGTCCAGGAGGCACCGAGGAGGGGGGCCTATGGCCCTCACCTCCTGAGTTGTTATTCCCATCAGCAGTAACGGAGGCTCCCAAAGAGCCATGCCCTCCTCCGCTTTCCACTGTGGGCAGCAGTAGGAGGAATATCACGTGAGCCTAGTTCCTTTTGGAAATCTGTGCCCCACTGGGAATCAGTTCCATTTTGATTTGAAATTCAAAAAAATAATAATAAAAATTAAACAAAACAGAGGTTCTCTGATGCAGATGAGAGTCATCCATTGCTCATTTTTGTCTTCCTAAAAAGAACAGAAACCAAACATGCTCTTTCCCTGTTTTGGGGAACATTTTTGCAGACTGGCTTTTCATGCTCTCTTTTGAATACCTCGAGCAGAACACCCCTCGTGTTGTTAATGACTTCAAAGATACCGGGTCCACTGTGCAGCAAGTGATAAAAATGTACACAGCATGTGTTGGATAAATTAATAAACTCTCCAGAGCCTCCGAGTCCTCGGGCCCAGCAGCACCGTAATGAAATGTTATTCTGAAGTGGAGGAGGTGGGAAGGAGAAAAAGGGGAGCAGTATTTAATATATGCAAATTAACTAGTATGCAAATTGCCACTAAGTTAAAAATAACGGACTGCAAAAGGAGCCCATTTTTTAAGCAGCTTGTTTATTCATTAGCCTAATTCCCATTATCAATCCTTCTGTTTTCTTCTTTATTAAGTACTCGCATTTGGGGAAGTTTGCTTCCTACAAATTGTTTTGCTCCAAAACCTGTAACACTGGTTAGAACAATCACCATACATTAGCTTTTTTCCCTCTCGTTCTTGATTTTGCCCCTAGCCTGCATTCTCTTTCTCTCTTCCTGTCGCTTTCCTTTTGCCTTTCCTCCTGTCATCCTCACTTGTTTCTCTGACACCTTTTGTTTCTCCGATGCATATGGCTCCCTGGGAGGTATGTGGGGCCAGGGCAAAGGAAGCCTCCTGTCTCTGAAAGGTCTTACTCCAGGGACCTCTTCTCCCAACCACTGGCCCCATGGGCTGGACTCAGATACAAAAGGCACCAGAAGCTGGCTCCCCATTACCTTGGGGCGTGGACAACCATCAGCCCCCAGTCAGTAACATCAGAACAGCCAAACCAATGCACACCCCGATTCGGGTCTGTATATGGCCTCCTCTGCCTCAAGACAGATCTCACACAATGTTAAGACAAATTGGCAGCCAAAATCCTCCTCTTTTGTCTCAAGAAACAGCCACCTGGCTATGCGCAAGCTCTGGTGCCCCCTTGAGGTTGAGAATGGTATAGAGCGCTGGGATGGTCTCGAGGAAGGCAGGGCTGGAGGAAGGAGCAGGGACGGTTCTCCCACACAAAGCCCCTGGCTGCAGTGTGCCTAGAGGACATATCCAGAAAGTGTGGGCACCCATGAGAAGTTGGGGAAGGGGCTGGAGGTAAAGGCGTTGCTGATGCTGCACATGAGCTTGCAAAGCTGTGTTTTGTGTTAACTGTTGTCATTTTTCATGGGATTTTTAATCACATAGTTATTACAAAGCGTCACAATCCTTTTTTTTACCAAGGCTTCTCTGTACAGGGTGCTTGGCTGTGGCTGTGCAGAGCTGTTTGTGCCAACCTGCCCTGTGGAATGTGCAGCCTTAGACACACAAGTGCATACCCCCTGAGGCTCAGAGCCTCTCCGAGGGAAGCTGTGGTTGAGGCCCACGGTGCAGAATCTCAAGGCTGGCCCTGCCAGGAGCCTTTACTCCACAGCAGGCTGTGCTGCAAATCAGATGCAAGTGATTCAAAGTGAACACATATTCCCAGAGCAAATAACTCTAATTCCCACTCCTTCCTGAGCTCCCAGTTGCTACTGCTTATAATTCTCCTGGGAAACATGCTATGTCAAAGCAGGAACCACATTTTTCAGGTCTCAGCTCAGGGCCAGAGCTTTGTCATCCCCCTGCTGAAGCACCTATTACTCTGTGGCAATGATGTCAAAGGTCACACTCAGGTGGCTGCTTGGCATTTTCCATAAACAGCAGACAGCTGGGGAATGAATTTGCATCAGCTCCTAAACCTCCAGCCTGCACTGCAATCTTCCATTGCTCTTAAGGGCCAAAAATGGTGTCAAAAGGCTAAAGACCTCAAAGAGGCAGGCAACATCAGTCTAAGCTTGAGATGGAGCCAGAAAAATAAATCATTATCATTTAAGCCCTGCACGTTTTTATACATACTGTCTTTGCAATATTTCCATAGAATGAGCAAATAAATCACCCTGCTCTTGACGTTTTTAATAACTTTAAGAATGTGGTTAGGGTAATACTTAACTTTATTGACATATTGTATGGTTCATCCATCTCATCAAACCTCAATGAAACTTCAATGAATATTAACCGAGGACCCATAATGTACTAGGCACTGCCTGGAGAATCCCCTGAGAAGTCCCTGTCACCCTCCAGGAGCTCAAACTCATCGGCTTGACTCCTGTCTGTGGGAATCAATAGCCCACAGGGCCAGACTAGATGGAGTTGGGTACAGAGACTGTTCAGATTCTAGCTGGATGATCTGGCTCCCTGGGTTTGGGAAAAACCTCTTCTTGGACTCCGGCTGCTTGAGAGTATTCTCAGGGTCAGAATTAGACGCTTGCGCGTTAGACACAGACAGACCTGATGCATGGAAAGAAGAGAGGACAGAAATGCCACTTGGTAGCCAAACCTCAAAGACAGTGGATGCAGCTGCAGTGTATCATTCTGGGACATGATCCTGCCTGAGCCCTGATTTCATGGAACAGGAGACAGAGGTGCAGGGTAGGACCTTATACTTTCCAAAGTCACATAGCTCTTCCATAGTAGAGCTAGAAGTAAAAACCAAGTGTCTTGATTTTTAAGCCAACCCCCTTTAAATGGTAACGGTGACATATCTTACAAAGGGGTAGGGGAGTTTAAAAAAGGAGGTCAAATAATTCGAGGAATCATGATGACAATTTTGACTCATTTCTTAAATACTACTTCTAGGAGGCACTCTTCAGCACCTTGGATTCTTAGAGGCACTGGTTTTCTCTCTCACCTCAGGATTTTTTGAGCTGTTGCCTTCACAAAAATGCTGTCACTTCCAACTCACTTCTCTTAGCCATTCTTACTCATTCCCCAGATCTCAATTTGGACATCACAGCCTTCAAGAAGGCTTTTCACATCCTTAAAATCTGGCCCAGGTGCCCAGATGTTTGCAAGGCCCCCAACCCCCATCCCGTATTCTCCATCATAGCCCCTGCCCCAGCTCATTGTAACTGTCTTTTACTTGAATGCTTTCTCCAATCTTATATGAACCTCTGGAGGGCAGGGACTATATCTGTCTTGCTCCCTCAAAGTTGTCTCCACAGACCCTAAAGTTAATAACTCTATGAATGTGATTAAGGTATTACTCAACTTTATTGATATAGTGTATGGCTCATACATCTTATCAAAACTCAATTAAATCTCAGTGACCGTTAAACTAAGACCCAGAATGTCTCAGGCAGTGTGCCTGGCATAGAGTAGATGCTCAATAAATATTTTAGAATGCATAAATGAGGAGTGGACCACAGAGCCTCATCAGGGAAAAAATGTCATTAGCCATTCCTGTCACAGAGGGATCCAATTTCTCCCTCCTCCTGAATGCATCCTTGGCTGCTAATCTGAGCATTCCAGAGTGAGACTTAAACTGCCTGAGAAAACATATTATAGGCTATGTAAAGATAAGAGAAAGGTACACACATTTAAATATGGCCCTTCTTATTTATGGGTGCAAACTTTACACTCGGAAGACATATCTTCTTTATAGCAAAAGCCAAGGAAACAAATATTGGACAGAGAAAGAATTTTGCAGCAAACATTGCAGAAATGCTTTAATATCTCTGCTACATACAGAATTCATATAAATTGATTTTTTAAAATTCAAGACCTCAATAGATAAGTAGACAAAGAACATGAACAGAAAATGCATGTAAGGGGAGGCCTAACTAGTAAATAAAAATATAGAAAAATATCCAATCTTACCAATTAAGACAGTTAGGAGGGATAGGACCCGAGAAAAGGACCAGAGAGGAGAAATGGTCAGTTGCCCTCATGGCCCAGCCTCCCTCCCCCACAGCAGGACTTACTTGCTGTTGCTGCTGTGTTTCAATGTGCCAGGTGAGGTGAGTTTGAGTAAGAGCCCTCGGGTCTCTACAACAGGAGGAGAGATGCAGGGAGCAGCACAGTGACCAAGGCCAGGATGTGAATTCTGCGCTGGCAGCCAATGGAGTGGACAGAGGCTATCCAACAGCAAGAAGAGGGGTAGAAAGGCTTACAGGCAGCTTTGCTTATTATAGGATGCAGTGCCAAAGGTGGCTAGCACAGTGCTTAACATGTGGCAAACACTAGAAAACTGTGAAACTGGAAACACAGGATTGCAAACGGAGGGGAAAGAATCAAAAGGAAAACAAATAAATGTTTGGAAACAATGTGATCTATTTAGATAGGACACAATCCCAGGGGCTTTATGATTTGCTGTCAGCTTCTGTTTTTGGCTTCTTCTACAACCAGCTGCCATGCAGGGTTCCCTCAGGTGCACCCACCAGAAGGGAAATGAGACCCATTAATGCTTCATGCCAGCATGGCTCACAGGTGCCTGGGAAGTTCAGAAATGTTTCTGAAAAACAAAACAATAACAAAAATATGATTTGGCCTATTAAGCTTTCAGAAGCTAAAAATAAAAATACATTATGTGGTACACCTTAAACTTTTACAGTGATGTATGTCAATTATATCTCAATAAAACAGGAAAAAATAATAAAATAAAAATAATATTCAGTTTGACAAGCTTGGTACAGTATAAATAGAAGTACAACATTTTTGGAAAGCAGTCCAGCAATATTTATCAAGCACCATGTATCAATTAGTCATTGTGGCAATAACGCTGTGTAACAAATGACCTCAAAAATCTCAGAAATGAAGGTCCCCAGGGGTCCAAGGTGGAAAGTGTATTATAGCCTAAGGCATCCCATGAATGTCAAGGGGGAGCACTGAGACCCCAAAACGATTCCTCATCTTGTTGATTGCTGAACTCTGCCTGCTTACAGAAATCACCCAGGACCCAAGGTCCAATAATTCATTTTGTGGGGACTCACATATGGGTCTGTCTATCTGGGCAAAGGAGATAACACAGTGGGGCGGGATCTAGAGTAAGCAAGAAGGGGAAGCAATCTGGTTGATGGGCTCCTTTCCCTAGCTCAAAAATCAATGCATAGAATTCAACTGACTTCTCATAATTGCACATTAAAATCTTGCTGAAAGGAGCTTTGTGGGGTGATAGAAATATTCTGTATCTTAAAGAGGGTCAAAAAGCTTTGTACAGTTTTCACATCTGTCAAAACTCATTAAAATGATTACTTAAAATGTGTGCCTTTCATAGTGTGTGACTTATTCCTTTATAGTATGTGATTTAGAAATAAAACCTGTTGAGAATCATCTTACTATACTATTTACATTTGTATTTTAGAAAACTGATTTTTATCTGGCAACAGAATGGCAAAATTAAGCTGAATAAAAAACTACTTATAGTTCTTTCACTTCTGGATGAGATGGAATAACAAGGGCTGGATTTAACCTCATGTCTGAAATAAACAATTTTTTTAAGACAAAAAAAATGTGAGACATTGGATGTCAGACAGTGATGCCTGAGAAATGGGAAACAAATGAGGTGAGTATTACAATTGCCCAGATTATTGCCTGGAGAATGTTTCCAGACCACAGACCAAGAAGGGGGAAACCAGGCAGGGCCCCATGAACTTCCTGAGTTTGGGGAGCAGAACTGAGAGCCTGGGGACCTCATGGCATCTTTGGAATTCTCTCCATTCAACAGCAACAGAACACACATTCTTTTCAAGTGTACATGAAACATATACATAAAATAAGTCTCAAATTATGTATGGGACATAAAATAAGTCTCAAGTTTAAACTAATTGAATTCACACAATGTATATTTTCTGGCCAAAATGGAATTAAATTATAAATCAATAGCAGAGCTCCAAAAATTTACCAAATATTTGGGAAAAAAAAAAAAGAAAAAACATGCTTCCAAAGAACCTGTGGGTCAAAGAAGAAATCAAAAGTGTGATTAGAAAGTATTTGGAACTGGAAGTATGTGAAAACACAGCATATCAAAATTTGCAGGATGCTGCTAAAGTTGTAGTTAGGGGGAAATGTATAGTACCAAATGCCCATATTAGAAAAAAAGAAATACCTCAACTCAGTAACCTCAGCCTCCACCCTAAGAAGCTACCAAAATATAAATACATAAAACTCAGTGTAAGTAGAAGAATGGAAATAATAACAATCAGAGTAAATATCAATGGAAAAAGAAGTGGAACATAACAGAAAAAACATCAGTGAAACTGAAAGCTGGTTTTTTGAGAAGACCTATAAACCTCTATCCGGACTAACCAATAAAGAGAGAGAGAGGAGATACAAATTAGCAATAACAGGAATAAGAGAGGTAAAGTCATTATATATTCTACAGACATTAAAAATATCATAGTGAATACTATGAACACCTTTATAACAATAAATTTGACAACTTAAAGTGGATAAATTCCTTGCATGACAAAAATTGCCAAAATTTATTCAGGAAGAAATAACCTGAATAGTCCCATATGTTATTAGAGAATTTATAGTTAAAACTTCTCCCCTGCCCCCCCTAAAAAAAATCCAGATGTCTTCACTGATGAATTCTACAAAATATTTGAGGAAGAAATAGTATCAATTCTACACATAACCTTGAAAAAACTGAAAAGGGACAAAAATTTCCCAACTCATTCCAGGAGGCCAGCACTACCCTGATACCTAAATGCAAACAAATACTTACAAGAAAACTCCAGACTAAAAGACCTCATGAATATAGATGCAAGCAAAATTTTAGCAAATCAAATCCAGTAATACACAAAAGAATAATACGTCATTACTAGGAAGAGTCTATCCGGGGAGGACAAGGCTAGTTTAACCTTAAAAAAAAAAAAAAAAAAATCAATGTAGTGATGCCTTGGTGGCTCAGTCCATGCTGGGCATGAAACCTACTTAAAAAACTAAAATAAGTAAAAAATAAATAAATAAATGTAATTCACCATATTAACCAAAAAGAAAAACTGTATGGTCAATTTCAATTGATGCAGAGAAAGCATATGACAAAAATCAACACAACCATTCCTGATAAAACTTCCAGCAAACTGGGAATAGAAAAGAACCTCTTCAATGTGATTAAGGAAAGATCTGGAAAATCTACAGCTAAAATCATACTTAATTAAGAAAGACTGAGTATTTTTTGTTTAATATTGAGAAGAAGACAAAGATATCCAATCTCACCATTTCCATTTAATATTTTGCTATAGGTTCTAGCCAGTTCAATAAGGCAAAAAGAAATAAGTCATGTAGATGGGAAAAGAAAAACTAAGAGTGTATTTATTCATAGATAACATGATCATCTATGTAGAAAACTCAATGAAGTCTACAAAAATGCTATTAGAACTAATGAGTGAGTTTAGAAAGATTTCAGGATATAATATCAATGTACAAAAATCAATTGTGTTTCTATAAACCAGCAAAAAACAATTGGAAGTTGAAATTAAAAAATCAATGCCATTTAGAATAGCATAAAAAATTAACTACTTATGGATAAATCTCATGAAAGATGTAAAAGACCTATACAATTAAAGCTAAAAAACATTGCTGATAGAAGTTAAAGATGACCTAAAGAGAGTGATTATATGTTCATAAATCATAAGATTAAGATGTTAAATACTGTTAAGATGTTAAACTCCCAAAATAACCCATAGATTCAATGTAATCCCAATCAAATTGCAGCAGGCTCTTTTATAAAAATTGATGAACTGATTATAAAAATTCAAATGGATATTAATCCCTTATCAGATATATGGTTTGAAAATATATTCTCCCATTCCACAGACTGATTTTTCACTTTGTTGATTTTTTCCTTTGATCTATGGAAGCTTTTTAGTTTGATGTAGTCCCACTTGTTTATTTATGCTTTTGTGGCCTGTGCTTTTGGTGTTCTATCCAAAAAATCATTGCTAAGACCAATGCTAAGGAGTTTTTCCCTAAGTTTTTTTCTAGAGGTTTAATTGTTTCAGGTCTTACATTTAAGACTTTAATCCATCTCAAGTCAATTTTTGTGTATGGTGTAAGATCAGGGTTCAATTTTATTCTTTTGCACATGGATATCCAGTTTTCCCAGCACCAGTTATTGAAGAGATTATTCTTTCCCCTATTGTGTGTTCTTGGTGTTCTTGTCAAAGGCTAGTTGACTATATATGAATAGATTTATTTCTGAGCTCCTGATTCTGTTCTATTAGTCTGTGTCTGTTTTTATGCCAGTACTATACTGTTTTGATTATGATATCTTTGTAACATAGTTTAACATCAGAAAGTAGTATAATGTCTCCAGCTTTGTTCTTCTTTCTCAAGATTGCTTTAGTTATTTGGAGTTTTTGTGGTTCCACATGAATCTTAGGACTGTTTTTTTCTATTTCTATGAAAGATAGCAAAAAATAAAAACGATTAAAAAATGGGCAAAGGATCTGAATAGACATTTTTCTAAAGAAGATATACAAATAGCCAACAGGTGTATGAAAAGATGCTCAACATCACCTATCACAGGGAAGTTCAAATCAAAACCACAATGAGGTATCACTTCACACCTGTTAGGATGGCTATCATCAAAAAGACAAGTGATAATAAGTGTTGGTGAGGGTGTGGAGAAAAGGTAGCCCTTGTACATTGTTGGTGGGAATGTAATTGATATATCCATCACAGAAAACAGTATGGTGGTTCCTCAAAAAACTAAAAATAGAACTACTATATGATACAGCAATTCCACTTCTGGATATATATATCCAAAGGAAATTAAATCAATATTTAAAAGACATATGTGCACACCTATGTTCCTTGCAGCATTATTCACTATAGCCAAGATATGGAAACAACCTAGGTATCTGTCAAAAAATGAATGAATAAGGAAAATTTAAAAATAAAATATATTGTTACATATATGGAATATCATTCAGCTATTAAAAAGAAGGAAATCCTGCCATTTGCAATGATATGGATGAGCCTGGTGGACATTAGACTATGTGAAATAAGCCTGACACAGAAAGACAAATACTATGTGATCTCACATATATGAGACCTTAGTTTCCACTAAAAGTCAAGAGTGGAAAGTGGGTGATGGGCATTGAGGAGGGCACTTGTTGGGATGAGCACTAGGTGTTGTATGTAAGCCAATATGACAATAAATTATATCATAAAAATAAATAAACATTAAAAATTAAAATAAATAAAAAAATAAAAGTCAAATTCCTAGAACCAGAGAGTAGAACTGTGGTTGCCAGGGAAGAGAGGGTTGAGGGGGCTGCGGGTAAAGGAGGCATGGAGAGATGTCAAAGGATACAAACTCTCACTTATAATATTAATAAGTTCTGGGGATCTGATGTAGAGCATGGTAACTATAGTTAACAATACTGTATGGTATACTTGGATTTTGTTAACAGAAAAGATCTTAAATGTTCTTACCATAAAAAGGTAATTAAACAGTGATGGATGCATTAATTAATTTGATTGTGGTAATAATTTCATAGGTATATGTACATTAAATCATCACGGTGTATACCCTAAATATATATAATTTTTAGTTGTCAATTATACTTCAGTAAAGCTGGGGAAAAATCATGTGGAAATGCACAGGACTAATAATAGCCAAAACAACTTTGAAAAAGAATAATGCCGGGAACTAAAACTATCTCATTTTATTATAAAGCTACAGTAATCAGAACAGTGTTGTATTGGCCTCAAGATAGGCCTCAAGATATCAATGGAACACAATAAAGAATACAAAAACAGACCACACATATGTGGACAACTGATTTTCAACAAAGGTGCAAGAGCAATTCAGTGAGCAATTCAGAGAGAATATGCAAAAATGAACTCAAAATAGATCATGGACCTAAATTTAAAACCTGAAACTATAAAATTGTTAGAATAAAATATAGGGGAATATCTTCATGACTCTGGGTTAATCAATGATTTCTTAAATATGATATCAAAGGCCTAACGTGAAAGAAAAACATAATAAGTTTCATTTCATCAAAATTAATACTTTTATTCTTCAAATATTGTGAAGAGACTCAAAAGACAAGGTAAAGACTGGTAGAAGATCTTTGCAAAGCATATATCTGATAAAGAACTTGTCCTGCTTGAGGGCATAAAGAGCCCTCAAAAGTCAATAATAAGGAACCAACCCAAATTTTTTCATGGGCAAAAGGTTTGAAAAGACACTTCAACAAAGAAGATATACAGATGACAAGTAAGAACCTGAAAAGATGCTCACCATCACTTGTCATTAGAGAAACGTATATCTACACTACAGTGTAGCCTAGTAGGCTGAAATTAGAAACACTGACCATACCCATGCAAGGATCTGGAGTAAATGGAACTCTCACACACTGTAGGTGAGAATATAATAAGGCGTAACCACTTTGGAAAACAATTTAGGATTTCAAAATTTAAACATATACCAGCTATATGATCCATCCATTCTCCTAGATATTCACCCAAAAGCAATTTAAAAATATGCCCATACGAAGACTTGAAAACAAATGGTTATAGCAATTTTATTTGTAAAACCCAGTTATCAGAAACAACTCAAATGTTCATCTCTACCAACAGGTAAATGGATAAACAAATTCTAGTACATCTATAAAATACTACTCAACAATGACAAGGAATGAACTATTGATACAACATTGATGAAATTAAAAATAATAATTCTGAGTTAAAAAAGAATGTCAACAAAGAATAATACTGTATAGTTCTATGTACATAAATTTTAGAAAATGAAAATTAATTTATAATGACATAAAGCACATTGGTGGTTGCCTGGAGACAACAGGAGTAGGTGAGGGTGGATAGAGGAATAAGTTACAACCCATTGGGGGAAACTTTTTGGTGTGATGGATATGTTCATTATTTTTATTGTAGTGATGGTTTCACAGGAGCATGCATATATCAAAACTTATCAAATTGTATGTGTTAAAAGTGTAAAATTTATGGTGCAACAATTATACCTCAACAAAGCTGTTAAAAAAAAAAAAGTTATAAAAGTGCAAGGGACCAGTAACAGTTTAAAGAAATGGTGTACTTTTGCTTTAATTGTTTTGTTTTGTTACTTTGGGGGAGTGCTTTTTTAAAAGGTACTATTTAAAAGAGTCTTTAAAATCATGAAAGAATTTTCAAAGAGTGGTTAAAAAACCAAGAAAGTACTTCAAAACTAGGTAGAAGAAAAGCAGGGACTGGAGGAAATAGGGATAGGTGAGCTTCAGGCAATGACACCTAACTTCTTCAAGTTCATCAGGAGGCAAGAGATGGCACAGGAAGTCAGAAAGAATGGGTGCTAACTGATAGGTGTGCAGGGAAAAGGAAGAAGATCTGCCAAGGAAGCCCTGCCTTTGGTTCCCACAACTAAAGGAGACCCAATGGTTGACATTGACAGAGAAAAGCTACTAAGAGCATATTAGATTCTGGAGGCCTTTGTAATCCAGCTTGCCCTAAAACCCCAGAGCTTCAGGAAAACTCCAAGAGAAAGAAGGCTTTACAAATTTTCTGGATGATTTATGTCTCCAAATGATTTGGATTGCAGTCCCCTCTGGGGGATCTGAGATGGGCTTTCTGAATATGGCCACTTACTCCACTTACTATTAGATAATATGCGTATACTCCTATACTGGCTACTATATTGATTTTAAAATAGGCATTAAGCAGAGAAATTATAAATGTGTTAAATAAAACAAAAAACAGATTTATAATATTTTCTTTCCACATTCCTGATCACCTCGCATACTGGATAATGACACCTCACTTTGGAGACCGCTGAGTTAAATAAAGCACTCTAGGGGCTCCTGGGTGGCTCAGTCGGTTAAGTGGCTGACTTTGGCTCAGGTCATGATCTTGCGGTCTGTGAGTTCAAGCCCCACGTCGGGCTCTGTGCTGATAGCTCAGAACCTGGAGTCTGCTTCTGTTTCTGTGTCTCCCTCTCTCTCTGCGCCTCCCCCATTCGTGCTCTGTCTCTCTCTCTGACTTTCAAAAATGAATAAATGTTACACAAAAAAAAAATTAAAAAAAATAAAGCACTCTAGTTATGTCTAGTGGATAGGGAACAATCAGACCCAGTAGATTTTGACAATATTAAGAAAAATAGAAATAGCTGTGATAACAAAACATTGGAAACAACTGACCTATCCAAAAAAGTGGTCAAATTTATATCCACTTGACAAACTATTAAACAATCATTTAAAATGATATCTTCATTTTAAAGATATCATCTTTAAAATGGAGGTTCCCCAAAAAGTTAAAAATAGAAAGATCATACTATCTGGTACTTCTGCAACTGGGCATTTGCCCAAAGAAAATGAAAACACTAATTTGAATAGATACATGCACCCCTATGTTTGTTGCACCATTATGTACAATAGCCAAAATATGGAAGAAACCCAAGTGTTCACTGATTCTTGAACAGATAAAGAAAATGTGATATATATATATACATACGTATATATGTATGAAGTTGTTCACTGATACTTGAACGGATAAAGAGGATGTGATATAGATAGATAGATAGATAGATAGATGATAGAGCTGAAATAGATATATATATATATATATAGATATGAAATAGAATCTTGGTCAGTCATGAAAAAGAATGAGAACTTGACATTTGTGACAACATAGATGGACCTAGAGGGTATTATGCTAAGTGAAATAAGTCAGACAGAGAAAGAGAAATACTGTATGATTTCATTTACCTGTGGAATCTAAAAAACCAACCAAATAAACAAATGAAAAACAGAAACAGACCCATAAATACAGAGAACAAGCTGATGGTTGCCAGAGGGGAGGTGGGGGGAGGGGAATGGACAAAATGGGTGAAGGGGAGTGGGAGATACAGGCTTCCAGTTATGGAATGAATATGTCATGGGGATGAAAGGTACAGCATAGGGAATATAGTCAGTGATATTATAATGGCATTGTATGGTGACAGATGGTAGCTACGCTTGTGAACATAGCATAAGGTATATACAGTTGTTAAATCACCATGTTGGACACCTAAAACTAACGTACATTTGTATGTCAACTATACTTCAATTAAAAAAAAAAGCAAGAACAAAAATAAATAAAAAGAATAAGGTGTGTTTTCAAAGAATATTCTCTGACATCCAAAAGCGTTCATGATGTGGTATTAATGAGAAAAACCAATGCACAGTACTCACAAGATTCCAATTTTGTAAAGGGAAAAATTACATATGTATCATGGAAAAGACCGAGAAGAAATGCGTTGAGGTGTAGTTAAATTGTGGATGATGTTACATTCCTGCTATATTCCTTCACACTATTCCAAAATCAACATTTTCTACTTTAGAATCATAAAAACACCATAATTTTGTAAAGAAAGCATTATAAATAGATAACCCCACCAGGCAGTAAGAAGTGGTGACATTGAGGAAGCACTTATAATTCTAGTGAGAAGTTAGGAAGGTTAGAAAGAAATTTCAAAATCAGAACTCTGAGTGTAACGTATAGGCCTCTGGGTTCTCAGTAATGATGGAAGACAGGGATCCAGCAGCACTCAGGATATTCGTTCACTTGGTTACTCTACAGCCTTCCATCCTGCGAGTGCTGATCATGTCACAGACTGTGGGTGAGGCCATGGCAGTATAAAGACGCTTCAGAAGCAGGGGGCCATGCCCCGGAGTTCTTCTCAGTCAATTGTCCTGTGTTTCCATGCTGTGCTACGAAAGCAAAAACTCTTCCTTTATACAAAGCAGCTTTTGTGTTTTCTTGTGAAACAAGATGGTCGAGGATGTGCTGGCCACCACAATCTAAAAAGATATGACAACTAGAGATTCAGAGAAGGACAAATAAAATGGGAATATCAGACAGGGTGAAAGGTTAGGGTCTTCAGTCTGAAGGCCAGAAGGGAAAGGGATTGGGATTCACACAACCAAGAATCTTGAGGATACATGGGGCATAGACTGACTCACCAAATTCCAAAACTCTGTGACTAGGAGATATCCTGTGAAATGTGACCCGGGTTTAGTTCCACACATAAAAGGAAGCAATTTTTCTCACAGTGAGTAATAAACGGATTGGAACTTATTGGAATTCATCACCCCCAAGAGGTGGTGCTGGCAGGAAATATAAATGCCTTCCAAAAAGCTTCGGACAAATTTATGAATGGCAGAATTGTAAATGACCTCTTTTGCTCACTTCCTTTTGCTCTTTCTCTCTCAAGCAGACACTGTCTGTAGAGACTGATCCAGTGGTTGCCCCAAGAGATGCTGCCCCAGATTTTCTCTAATGGCCAGGCAAGGTCAGGGCCCCCCCCCCAACTCTGTGTTCCCATAGCACCCTGTGTTCAACTGGTCACAGCCAGTTGCAATATAATTCTTTGTCAAGGGTCTGTAGCCCTGCTAGGTTGTAATGTCACATCAACAAGGGCAGTACTGAGTAGGTGCTCAATAAGTGTGGGTTGAAACAATGTGTGGACTGTACCTGTCTTTGTTAGAGGAAACAACCTGGAAGTTACATCAGGTGCCACATTTGTTTGGGGCCAAATCGTGAGATCTTTTACACTGGCAGGCATGTAAAAGGACTCTCTGCTCCTTGTTCTCCACGACCCCCATCCCCACCCCCATGTATTCCAGAGCAGAAAATCTGGTGCAAGGGCAGGAAGTGTGGGAAGTTTAAGGTATACTCTTGGAGGAACACCACCAAGTGAAGTTGTACAAGAACATCTCATCCGAGAAGCAGTTTTTGGAAGCTCCTGGGAGACTAACGTCTGGAGAGCTCTCTCACCCTCCCTCCTCTCATCTCCCCCCTCCCCCTCCCCCACCCCTTGCTCACCAGACAGCTCTATTGTCCATCCCTGTAGGCTTCTGAGCTCTGATTTGCAAGTCAATTCCCTGGGAACCTCACGTTAAAATACACTCAGCTCAGTTATGTCAAGGACACAGTCTCCTGCATCTCCTCTAAGCCTTGTTTAATAAAATGAGTCTTATCCATAAGTGTGCCAAGATTCTATAGGTTGAGAAGGGATTTTAATTTATTTTTCCATTAATGGTCAGGATCCATGCTAAACCTGTAAACACTGTTTCTGTAAATGCAGTGCAATACTAATTTTTAACGCAAATAAATAACTAGAGTGAGTGATTCAGAGACACAGTTTGTCCCAATGGGGCTTTTGCAAATCTCTTACATTTGGCTTTGGAGAAAAGAGAGGAGAATACTTTATATTCTGGTAAGTTGCAGTGGTCACCTAGGGTCCAGTTTCCTCATTCTTGGGATTTCTCAAGGATATATGGGAGAGAGGAAAGATAAATCAAAAGTAGAGATCATAACACCACACAGCTGTTAAAGTTAGAAAAAAATCTTAGAGATTTTCTACTAAAAGTCTTTTGTTTTATGGGTGAGAAATGTGGTCACAAAAGAATAAGGCCTGCCTAGGGATATGTGGCCCATGAATAACTGTGCAGAGTACAGAAATGGCAAGTTTGTGAGAGATGTAAAGGAGTGGCCATGTGGCAGAGCACCCCATTGGTGACTTTGTGATTATCATTCAGTTCCCAGTAACCCACCAGAATGGTCACATGGCACAGATTCTCCTGGTCAGCACTCATTGGACACATTCTATTTTATAGATCCCATAAATCTACTTAAACATGTCATATATTTCTTCTGATTTGTGTTTCCAAATATAGTCACTAGAATTGCACAAAACCTGTAGAGGTAAAATAATAGGTCTTGCCAGGAATCCCAGGAACCCAGAATCCAGACTCCTATCTGGATTCAGATATCCAGACCATGGTGCGCCATGGGATGGGATGTTTCTGGGTGGCCCTGGGTCAGCTGGGAGAAGAAACAAGGATCACAATCATGCTCAGAGCACAGTTAACAAAATAACAGTATTTCTCAACAGTTTTTAAGACAGTAAGTTTTGAAGGCTGAGATTGGGAAAAGAATTATGAACAGCAGGTGTGGAATACCATCACTAGCCAGACTGTGAGGTAGCTAAAGATGATGGACTGCAGGTACATGGCTTCTCCATGTACTGACACTCCTACCACCTAACAGGGCTGCCAATGCCCTCTCAAAACCGGCTTCTCCTTCTGGAACTGGAAGTGTTAAAGAGAACATGCTATCATGATGGGGATCTGGATCTCAAAAGATCTCTGTTAAGTGGGAAGACAAAAAGTAAAGCACACAAAAGTACTCCCCCTGCAGTCAGGCAATGATTCCATCAAGGAAGAATCAAATGGCTCACTGGGCAGGAAGTAAGCAGGCCAGAGACCATCCATTTCCCTGACCAGAAGAGGCTTTGCTCCATAGCATTTACCCACGTGGTACTTAAGAAGCTATGGGCATTTCATAGGGGAGAACAAATATGAATTTTTAAATTTCCTATTTAAAGTACAGCTTATCCACACTATAATTACACGTTTTCATTGTATTTAATTTGGGGCTGTTTTTATTGGTGGTGGAGGTGTCCTTCTAATTATAAACTGAAAGAAAAACCACCTATTTGTTCTTGCTGGTTTACAGGAAGCAGCAAGAACTTGAGAGCAGGAGAAAATACCAGAGCAGGACTGAGGCAACTATTATATGATCTACTGTTTCAGGAAGACACAGAAAGCTCATCTTAGAAAAGAAACTGAGAGGAAATGAGAGAAAAAAATTATTGAGTCCAACTTCTGTCATATGGGGTATAGTCATACTTCCTGGGCTACACATCAGTTTCTACTTCTTCTAATACATCTACAACTTAAAGAAAAGAGAAGGAAAAAAACCCACAAGCACTGCGGTCTGGCTCTGAAAGGAGGGACAGGGAGAGACAGTCTAGACTGTAATCAGGTAACCAAGAAATATGTGATCTCTAAGCTCCTGTCAGTGTTTTCAACTGTGAAAGTATGGAGACTCTGAGTAGATGGCCCTGTGCCTATAGGACACTACAATGGGTGTTAGGATATAGGAAGCTGAGTCAAGAGCTTGGTTTGGGTTGGAGATGGAAGCTGAACTGCTCTGTTTAGGAAAATGACAGGAGAATAAGGATGGACTGAGTCCAGGCACAGACTTAGCAAGGAGGACTCAGGCACTGGAATCCAAGTGCAGGAGAGCTGGGGCCACACCCTTTAGGGGTCCTCCATATTTCACTAACCCTGCATCCACTGAAGGCCACAATCTTTTCAATCTTGTCTCTGTACCACACACATATTCCCCATGGCCCCCTTATGGAAACCCCATTTTCCTTCGAGTGTCCCCCTTGCTCTCTGTGGCTAGAGTATTCAGGCTGCTAATTTCCTCCCTGGACACCCACTACTCCCTATTCCCGTCCAGATCCACCAGCTGCCATGCCCAGCCTTGTGTGAATTCCTAGGTCCCTGGAATGCAGGACCAGGACTGGAAGAAAAGATGAAGAAGAAAATGGAGAAAGCTCATAGACCCCCAACATACCCAACTCAGCAAATATCCATCTTCTTTCTACACCAATTACAGGGCTGTGATTTCCTGCCCACAAGTGTCACCAGCCTGGATCCCCATCATGTTTCTAATGCTCTATTATGCTGTTGTGCTGGGAGAGATAACTCTATGCCCAAGCCTGACACTCCCTATTCCCTGGTCCTAAGTAATGAGGAAAAACAAAGAAAGTCCACTAGGCCAGTAAGATGACCCTTTTGTTTCTCGGTTCACCTTGTAGCTGCCATGTTCAGAAGAGCAGCAACTTTTCAAAGTGGTGGACCTTGGAGGTACATGTAGAAGATAAATTTAAAATTAATAAAATGTGATATTTCCTTTTATTTATAATGCTGGGGGTTGATGTGACAAAAGCACATTAAGAACATGGGTCCATTTTTTAAAATGGTGGCTTAGTAGAGTGTTTTAGGGGTGGAGAAGCTATTTTCCCAGCAGGCTTGTATTGCCTGTACTTACTACAGGGTCTGCTAACAATGTTATATCTGCCTTATCTGCATTCCTCAACCTGTTATGATATATGAAGTACTACTACTTTCTTTCTCTATGTGCTAATCCCAAAAAGCTATTTCTGCTGGAGGGAAACATAAATAACTGTAAGTTTGTGGTTTGAGCCAGAAAATAAAAGAGAGGACTCAGAAGGATAAAAGATTGGCAGCAGGACAGGGCCTATGGAGGATTGTGACTAATATAAGAGTATGATGCGTACACTCAACTTTAGATGATTGCCTATAAGCCCTACCCATTACCCACAAATAATCCTGAATTAAAAGTCTCCTGTGCACATAAAGTGTGTTAGTGATCATTTGGGGTGAATTTAAGGAACTGGGAAGTTCTTAATATTAAGGGAAAGATGTACAGAAAATTAATGGTGGTCAAAAGAAGCAAGACACAGAGAACAATTCCATAATTCAGGAAAGCAAAATATTAAATCAAAGTTTAAGTAGGAGAAACACCAGCTTCCCGATAAACATTAACAGAAAGAGGAGGTACTGGTATAAATCAAAATTAAATTTTAGAAAGAGAATTCCCTGAAATTCTAAAGCAAAATGAAGCAAATGAACCTAAGTTGTTGGCATAATCACCACACCAAAAATTTCCAAGATATTTTAAAACACATCAGTTGATTTAACATCCTAATTAGGATAAACCCCAAAACAAAATAATTGCAAAAATATTATAAGTTGTGTGTATCCAGTTATCCTATTATTATTTGCATTGTTTATTATTCTTAGATTGTTTTATGTGTATTATGGGATACAATTAATGAATTCTTATGTTGACATTTTTGAGTACTGGGATTTTCAATATAGGAGAAAGGGTTAAAGGTGTAAGAACAATGAGGCTAAATAAAAACTCCATAATCCTGAATTTGAATTAGAAGTACCATAATAATGCCATGATGAATTTTATCTTTTGAAAATGTATTTCCCAGTTTTATCTGCTGAAATGTCTAGAAACCCAACAGCAGTGAGCACTCCTAGTATCCAGACTATGGTTTCTAAATATTTCCCACAAAAGGTCTCTCCTTAGAGAAATGGCTGGTTCTGGTTAAGAAATGGACAAGGTGAGCCTGAAATATCTTATTATACTAAAAAGCAAGGAGGTAAGTAAGGGAGACTAGGGTTTTGTCAAAAGGACTCAAGATCCAAATTGAAAAGCTTCCCACTCTCTAAAATTGGGATGACTTGGCCATTAATAAGAATAAATTTCAATGTTTTAACATAATATCAAATACTTTGAGTCCATCAGCCCAAATGTTCTAAAAGATACAACAGCAAAAAGAAAACTCAATAGTAACTGAGGGAAAATTAGGAAACCATTATTCTGAAAACTGATACAAGTTAAGTATCAATCAATTATCTTTCCTTTCCTATAAAGATCTGTACCTCAGAGTAACCTAACTGATGATGAGGGAAAGTTTTTCTTTTTAGGGGTGTTCCACATGCCAAGTGAAGAAGAAATGTTGGAATTAGGAAATAAATATTTGGTAACTACAAGGAATTGATAGACCTACATAATGATCATCATTGCTGCTCATGTCACAACAAGAGACCCCTGGACATCATGGATCCCCTGATGAAAGTACAGAACTCCACTAAGTGGTCTTGCGAAAAAAAAATAAGTAAAATAAAACTTAAGTCTAATCAATCGCCTAGATCTAACTAGCAATTTAGACGAACAGACAAACTCATTACATGACACCATGGGATCCAATTAGTAAAATCCAGACAGTGGAAAACCCTTTAAGACAGACGATTCAGTTTCTTCAATAACTAAATTACAAAGAAAAAGAGAAAATGAGATGAAAGGGGAACATTTAGGTTAAAAGAGACTTGAAATAGGTATCAACAATTGCAATGTGTGTACCTTATTTGAATCTGGATTAAACCAAACTATAAAAAATAAAAATAATGAGACAATCAAGGAAATGTGAACACTGAATATTCATGATGTTAAGGTATTTTTTCAGTAATAATGAATGGTATTGTGGTTATGGTTAGGGATTCTAAAAAGGAATAAGTTTCAGAGATACACTGAAATATTTTTATATAAATTGACACGATGGTTGGAATTTGCTTCAAAAATGGGGAAGGGAGGTTGGAGAGGACAAGGTCAGTAAGTGGGAATACAGAGGAAACAAAATTAGCTGTGAGCTTACAATTGTTAAAGCTGGGTGATGGATACCTAGGGGTTCATTAAACTATCTTCTCTCTTTTTGTATTTTTGAAATTTTCCCCTAATAAAAATTTTTAAGAAAATAAAGAAAGAGGAAAGAAAAGAGGATGCTTGTTCCTTTGGACATAAGAGAAATACTTGAGTCATTAAAAAGTCATCAGTGGGGTTTCCCCAAAAAGCTATAGGACTTGAGAGTTCTAGAAACCTCATTTTTGCCATCTTCCCCAATGTGTTGTATTGTGACCAGATCTCTTCTGCTTTCCTAACTTCATTTATTCCCTCCTGAAGTGTGTTTCCATGCACAGGGCAGTCCTCTCGGCCCTCCAGAAATGACCAAAGAATCTGAAACCAGTACCAACAACAGGAGTTGAATTGTGTACCATGTTAAGAGTAAGCCACTAAGTAGCAAAAAGAGTGGGTCATTAATGGCCAAGGGGTCATTAATTAGAACCCCAGGAGCCAAATCTGGCCTGGAGCCTTGTTTGTCTGGCCAGTGTAGTGTTTAATTTTTTTTCAATGCCTTTGGTCAAAGTGTGCACCATGAGCCTCTATAAACCTATATGCTGGCATTTCATGCCTGGCCCTGGCAGCCTGGCAACCCATGATCCATACCCTCAGTACTAAGAGAATTCTGGCTCAAAGATTTAGAGATTTTCCTTATTCTGTAGCATTTGAAAATATCATCCCACCACAAAGCCTTTGGATGCTACTCATTTGCAGTTTGATCAAATTCAGTACCACCCTTTCACCCATCCTCTCTCTACCTTTAAAATCTTAAATCCAAAAGATTTGCAGTAATATGAAGTGACTGACGAAAATTTCTTTCTGTAATTCAATAAAGCCTTTGCTTTACCTTTTCTTGTTTCCTAAGCAAAAATACATTTGGGTTCCTAAAATCATTGATTTGATTTGATCTGGTAAGAAAAGTTGAGTCAAAGTAGCTTCTCTCATTTTGATAAAATGATTGCAGTAGGATGAGTAACTTAGTGTTTGTCCTATTTGATTAAGATGAATCTAGAATTAGTTCACTGATATCAAAATAGGATCATTCTTTGGGGAAATCCTGTCTTTGAGGAGAAAATGATTGACATGCTTCCAAATTGCCTGGGAGGACTACAATTCAGAACAGTAAGGCAATCTGGGGGTAGCAGATGAGCTAGCCCTAGAATGAACTTACAAGAGTTTGAAGACTTACTGCCAGTTCCTTGCCTTGGTCAAGTCATTTCACCTTGCTGAGCTTTGGCTTCTCAGCTTTCTCTAGGAAGTGGTATTCTGTTATAGCAGCCCAAGTAGACTAAGACAGAGACTTAACACATTTCTTAGAAGTTTTAGGGCTTCTTTATTGTTCTTGCTCCTAAATAGGATAATTTATTTTATTTTATTTTTTTAATTTACATCCAAATGAGTTAGCATATAGTGCAACAATGATTTCAGGAGTAGATTCCTTAATACCCCTTACCCATTTAGCCAATCCTCCCTCCCACAACCCCTCCAGTAACCACCTGTTTGTTCTCCATATTTAAGAGTCTCTTATGTTTTGTCGTCCTCCCTGTTTTTATATTATTTTTGTTTCCCTTCCCTTATGTGTATCTGTTCTGTGTCTTAAAGTCCTCATATGAGTGAAGTCACGTGATATTGGTCTTTCTCTGACTGACTAATTTCGCTTAGCATAATACCTTCTAGTTCCACCCAGTTGTTGCAAACAGCAAGATTTCATTCTTTTTGATTGCCAAGTAATACTCCATTGTATATACATAACACATCTTCTTTATCCATTCATGCATCGATGGACATTTGGGGTCTTTCCATACTTTATTGTCGATAGTGCTGCTATAAACAAGGGGGTGCATGTGCCCCTTCAAAACAGCATACCCGTAGCTCTTGGATAGATGCTTAGTAGTGCAATTGCTGGGTCATAAGGTAGTTCTATTTTTAGTTTTTGCAGGAACCTCCATACTGTTTTCCAGAGTGGCTGCACCAGCTTGCATTACCACCAGCAATGCGAAAGAGATCCTTTCTCCACATCCTCGCCAACATCTGTTGTTGTCTGAGTTGTTAATGTTAGCCATTCTGACAGGTGTAAGGTGGTATCTCATTGTGGTTTCGATTTGTAATTCCCTAATGATGAGTGACGTTGAGCATTTTTCATGTGTCAGTTGGCCATCTGGATGTCTTCTTTGGAGAAGTGTCTATTCATGTCTTTTGCCCATTTCTTCACTGGATTATTTGTTTTTTGGGTGTTGAGTTTAAGTTCTTTATAGATTTTGGATACTAACCCTTTATATGATATGTTGCTTGCAAATATCTTCTCTCATTCTGTCGGTTGCCTTTTAGTTTTGCTGATTGTTTCTTTCACTGTGCAGAAGCTTTTTATTCTGATAGTTCATTTTTGCTTTTGTTTCCCTTGCCTCGGGAGACGTGTTGAGTAAGAAGTTGCTGTGGCCAAGGTCAAAGAGGTTTTTGCCTGCTTTCTCCTCAAGGATTTTGATGGCTTCCTGTCTTACGTTTAGGTCTTTCATCCATTTTGAGTTTATTTTTGTGTCTGGTGTAAGAAAGTGGTCCAGGTTCATTCTTCTGCATGTTGCTGTCCAGTTTTCCCAGCACCACTTGCTGAAGAGACTGTCTTTATTCCATTGGATATTCTTTCCTGCTTTGTTGAAGATGAGTTGGCCATACGTTTGTGGGTCCAGAACCAGATTCTCTATTCTGTTCCATTGATCTGAGTGTCTGTTTTTGTGCCAGTACCATACTGTCTTGATCATTACAGCTTTGTAATACAGCTTGAAGTCTGGGATTGTGATGCCTCCAGCTTTGGGTTTTTTTTTCAAGATTGGTTTGACTATTCAGGGTCTTTTCTGGTTCCATACAAATTTTAGGATTCTTTGTTCTAGCTCTGTGAAGAATGCTGGTGTTATTTTGATAGGGATTGCATTGAATATGTAGAATGCTTTGGGTAGTATTGACATTTTAACAATATTTGTTGTTCCTATCCAGAAGCATGGAATCTTTTTCCATTTTTGTGTGTGTCTTCTTCAATTTCATTCATAAGCTTTCCATAGTTTTTAGTGTATGGATTTTTTTACCTCTTTGGTTAGATTTATTCAAAGGCATTTTATGGTTTTTGGTGCAATTGTAAATGGGATCGACTCCTTGATTTCTCTTTCTGTTCATTGTTGGTGTATAGGAATGCAAATGATTTCTGTGCATTGATTTTATATCCTGCAACTTTGCTGAATTCATGAATCACTTCTAGCAGTTTTTTGGTGGACGCTTTAGGGTTTTCCATATAGAGTATCATGTCATCTGCGAAGAGTGAAAGTTTGACCTCCTCCTGGCTGATTTGGATGCCTTTTATTTCTTTGTGTTGTCTGATTGCAGAGGCTAAGGCTTCCAATACTATGTTCAATAACAGTGGTGACAGTGGACATCCCTGTCTTGTTCCTGACCTTAGGGGGAAAGCTCTCAGTTTCTCCCCATTGAGCATGATACTAGCGTTGGGTCGTTCATATATGGCTTGTATGATCTCGAGGTATGCTCCTTCTATCCCTACTTTCTTGAGGGCTTTTATCAAGAAAGAATGCTGTATTTTGTCAAATGCTTTCTCTGCATCTATTGAGAGGATCATCGAGTTCTTGTTCTTTCTTTTATTGATGTGATGAATCGCGTTAATTGTTTTGTGGATATTGAACCAGCCCTGCATCCCAGGTATAAATCCCACTTGGTCGTGGTGAATAATTTTTTTAATGTATTGTTGGATCCAGTTGGCTAATATCGTGTTGAGGATTTTTGCATCCATGTTCATCAGGGAAATTGGTCTATAGTTCTCCTTTTCAGTGGGGTCTCTGTCTGGTTTTGGAATCAAGGTAATTCTGGATTCATAAAAAGAGTTTGGGAGTTTTCCTTCCATTTCCATTTTTTTGGAACAGCTTCAAGAGAATAGGTGTTAACTCTTCCTTAAGTGTTTGGTAGAATTCCCCTGGAAAGCCATCTGGCCCTGGACTCTTGTTTTGGGGAGATTTTTGATTACTAATTCAGTTTCTTTTCTGGTTATGGGTCTGTTCAAATTTTCTATTTCTTCCTGTTTCAGTTTTGGTAGTGTATATGTTTCTAGGAATTTTTCCATTTCTTCCAGATGCCCATTTTATTGGCATATAATTGCTCATAATATTCTCTTATTATTGTTTGTATTTCTGCTGTGTTGGTTGTGATCTCTCCTCTTTCATTCTTGATTTTATTTATTTGGGTCCTTTCCTTTTTCTTTTTGATCAAACTGGCTAGCGGTTTATCAATTTTGTTAATTCTTTCAAAGAACCAGCTTCTGGTCATTGATCTGTTATAATGTTTTTTTATTTCAACAGCATTAATTTCTTCTCTAATCTTTATTATTTCCTTTCTTCTGCTGGTTTGGGGTTTTATTTGCTGTTCTTTTTCCAGCTTTTTAAGGTGTAAGGTTAGATTGTGTATCTGAGATCTTTCTTCCTTCTTTAGAAAGGCCTGGATTGCTATATACCTTCCCCTTATTACTGCCTTTGCTGCCTCCCAGAGATTTTGGGTTGTGGTGTTATCATTTTAATTGGCTTTCACATACTTTTTAATTTCCTCTTTAACTTCTTGGTTAGCCTATTCATGCTCAAGTAGGATGTTCTTCAGTCTCCAAGTATTTGTTACCTTTCCAAATTTTTTTCTTGTGGTTGATTTTGAGTTTCATAGCGTTGTGGTCTGAAAATATGCATGGTATGATCTTGATCTTTTTGTACTTGTTGAGGGCTTATTTGTGTCCCAGTATGTGGTCTATTCTGGAGAATGTTCCATGTGCACTGGAGAAAAATGTATATTCTGCTGCATTAGGATGAAATGTTCTGAATATATCTGTTAAGTCCATCTGGTCCAGTGTGTCATACAAAGCCTTGTTTCCTTGTTGATTTTTTGATTAGATGATCTGTCCATTGCTGTGAGTGGGGTGTTGAAGTCCCCTACTATTATGGTATTACTATCCATGAGCTTCTTTATGTTTGTGATTAATTTATTTATATATATGGGCGCCACCACATTTGGCACATAAATGTGTACAATTGTTAGGTCTTCTTGGTGGATAGACCCCTTAATTATGATATAATTCCCTTTTTCATCTGTTGTTACAGTCTTTATTTTAAAGTCCAGATTGTCTGATATAAGTATGGCTACTCTGACTTTCTTTTGTTGACCATTAGCATGATAGATGGTTCTCCATCCTCTTACTTTCAATCTGAAAGTGTCTTTAGGTCTAAAGTGGGTCTCTTGTAAACAGCATCTAGATGGATCTTGTTTTCTTATTCATTCTGTTACCCTGTGTCTTTTGATTGTAGCATTTAGTTCATTGACATTTAGAGTAAGTACTGAAAGATATGAATTTATTGCCATTATGTTGCTTGTAGAGTTGGAGTTTCTGGTGGTGTTTTCTGATCCTTTCTAATCTTTGTTGCTTTTGGTCTTTATTTATTTGTTTCTTTTTTTTTTTTTTTTCATCTTTTCTCCCCTCAGAGAGGGGAGAAAGTTTCTTGCAGGGCTGGTTTAGTGGTCACAAACTCCTTTAATTTTTTTTGTCTGGGAAATTTTTTATCTCTCCTTCTACTTTGAATGACAGCCTTGCTGGATAAAGAATTCTTGGCTGCATATTTTTCTGATTCAGCACACTGAATATATCCTGCTACTCCTTTCTGGCCTGCCAGGTATCTGTGGATAGGTCTGTTGCAAACCTGATCTCTCTTCCCTTGTAGGTTAAGGACTTATTTTCCCTTGCTGCTTTCCTTGCCTGAGTATTTTGTGAATTTGACTATGATATGCCTTGTTGATGGTCAGTTTTTGTTGAATCTAATGGGAATCCTCTGTACCTCTTGGATTTTGATGTCTGTGTCTTTCCCCAGGTTAAGAAAGTTTTCCACTATGATTTGCTCACATAACCCTTCTACCCCTTTTTCTCTGTCTCTTCCTCTTCTGGGACCCCTATGATTCTGATGTTGATCCTTTTTTAATGAGTCACTGATTTCTCTAATTCTTAAATCATGCTCTTTTGCCTTAGTCTTCCTCTTTTTTTCTGTTTCATTATTCTTTATAAGTTTGTCCTCTGTATTGCTGATTCTCTGTTCTGCCTCGTCCATCCTTCCTGCGGCTGCATCCATCTTGATTGCAGCTCAGTTATAGCATTTTTAATTTTATTCTGGATATTTTTTACTTCTTTTATCTCTGCAGAAAGGGATTCTAATCTATTTTCGACTCCAGCTAGTATTCTTATTATCGTGATTCTAAATTCTGGTTCAGACATCTTGCTTGTATCTGTGTTGGTTAAATCCCTGGCTGTCGTTTTTTTTGTGCTCTTTTTTGGGGGGTGAATTCCTTCCATTTGTTGTTTTGAAGGGAGAAAATGAATTAATGAGATAGAAAAATTGAAATAAAAAAATTAAAATTAGAAAAATATTAAAATTAAAAATTAAACACATACACACACACAAATCGAATAGATGATGCTAGATCCTAGGTGTGTTTTGTTCTGGGTGTTGAAAGTGGTTTGACAGATTAGAGAAAAAAAATGGGGGGGGGGGGAAGAAAAGGAAATCGTTTGAGAATTTGGAAAAAAATGAATACACTGAAGTAGACTAAAATGAACTGATAGAAGTAAAATAGAATTTCAAAAAATTTACACAAAAGTAAAAAATATAATAGAAACAAAATTAAAGAAAAATATATTTAATCAAAATTGAAAATAAAAATGAGGGGCGCCTGGGTGGCTCAGTCGGTTAAGCGTCCGACTTCGGCTCAGGTCATGATCTCGCAGTCCATGAGTTCGAACCCTGCATCGGGCTCTGTGCTGACAGCTCAGAGCCTGCAGCCTGTTTCAGATTCTGTGTCTCCCTCTCTCTGACCCTCCCCTGTTCATGCTCTGTCTCTCCCTGTCTCAAAAATAAAACGTTAAAAGAAAATTAAAAAAAAAAAGAAAAATGAATTTTTCCTCTTTCTGTACTCAAGAAAAAGAAAAGGAATGAAAAAGAGTAAAGAGAAAAAAGAAAAGAAAGAAAACTGAATAGATGGACCAGCAAACAGACTGAAATACGAGTGAAATTACATTGTTTTCCCTTAGAAGTCAAACTATGAAACACTTTATAGTCCATTTACAAAGCAGGCAGAGAGACTTGTGTTCCTGAAGAGTGAGGTTGGGCCAGTTGGGTGGGGCTTAGTGTAATGGCTCTGTCTCCACTAGATGGCCCTACTAGCCTACTGGGGTAGATTGTCGTGGAGCTTGTAGGTACGTATGCGTATGTGCGGGAGTGGTACAAATGTTGTCACCCAGCTTCCCAGTCTATAGTATCAGAACTCTGTTCTCCCTGATCAGCAATCGCACACCTGTCCTTCATCTTTGGCTTCTGTTCACTCCCCACTTTTACAGTCCATTGCCAAGCCCCAGGCAGCACCTCCCTTCTGGGTTTTGTCTTAGATGTGGCTCTTTTTCCCCAACCCCTTACTTCTGAAGGACTGCGGCTTTGACCCATTCTGCCCCTCTGTGGAAGGGTCTCACCGAGAAATGGCCAGGTGCTGGCCTCACCTAGGAACGTTTGCGGGACCATGCTGTTGCTGATGCCCAGAGACTGTGGCCAGGTGCCAGGCTGCTCCAGAAAAGTTCGCGAGATAGTGTAGCAGCAGCATTTCAGGGATTATGGAAAATCACAACACACATCTGGCACCGGCTTCATCCTTAACGACCTTGTTCTAGCACCAGTGAATGTGGTTGTTCTCCTGGGTCCACTGGGGCCTTGACTTTGGGGGACCAACACAGCCTCTACCAGGTGTTCTCCCAGCAGGAGAACTGCCTCTCCCCATGTGGCCTGAAGAACCCTGGACTCCACTCTGCTCCTGGGGATTTGCCCTTCCCACCAGAGCACCAGCAGGTATCGAGCTGAGGAATTTCAGATTCTGCACTCCCTCTGCTTATAGTCTTAATGGAGTTTAAATCCTCTCCTTTCTCCTTTCTCCCTTTTTAGTTCAGTCCCTGTGGCTGTTTCCACTTTTCCACTTTCTCTCCAGCTGCTTTTGGGGAGGGGAGTGCTTTTTCTGTATTCCCCCCTCCATCTCCATCCTCTCCCCACATGCAAAAGTGGCTCCCTGCCCTCCGTGGTTTCTCCCTCCTCCAGTTCACCTCTCTGTGCTGAGGACCCTGTGAATTCTGTGGTTCAGGTTGTGCAGATTGTTGTGTTAATCCTCAGATCAGTTTTCTAGGTGTGCAGGATGGTTTAGTGTTGGTCTGGCTGTATTTCATGGATGCAAGACACACAAAAACTTCCATACTGTTCTGCCATCTTGGCTCCTCCCTAAACTGGATGATTTATAGAAAACTATAGGCTGTGTCCAAAATGTATATACTATACCTAGAATGTTTGCCCTAACCAGTATATTGGAACTGATAATTATGTCTCATCTATAGATTTATATGAAGGTCTTTGGTGAATAGCCATGGAAGAGGTATCTAGGTGGCAACATTTATAACATCAATTGAGATGTTGGATTTAATGAGTTCAGTTTGGACCAAGAACTATGTTTATATCTTTATAGAAGTTGGTCAATGTAATATACAAAGGACTGACCATTTTCACTATGGCCTGTGTTCCTAAAATTGCCCTATTCATTGATAGTGTAAAGGTACCTGTGTCATCTCAAATTGTAACTCATAGCAGAGTCCAAGTTAATCTTGTGTGAAACTTAGTACCAGGCTGCTTCCTAGACCCAAAAATGGCAAAAGAATAAATGAAAAAGTCTCACCTTGCTATTTTCTGGCCAAACCACACCTAGAATATTGTGTCCAAATTTTATTTCCCACAATTACAAAGGGAATTTAACAAACAGTAGCATGTTCTAAGGAAAGCAAAATATCTGAAATCCATCATGGATGAGGTCCTCTTAGATGACTGAATGAAAAGCAAAGATTTAGAGACAAGCAAAGCCTGTCCTTAAATGTTCCTCAGGTTGGCAAAGTATTCAGACTATTTTGAGTGGTCCCAGATGAAACAGCTAGGATACTTGGGTAAAGGTAACACATGGAAAAACCTCAAATCACAATAGGAATTTTAAAATGTTTTCTAATGCTTAAATCTGACCCATATAGTATAGGCTATCTGGAGAGTTGGTAAGTTCACCAATACTTAAGGTGTGCAGGTAGCATCTAAACACCCATTTTCAGCAGTGCTATTGAAGGGATTTATGTATAGTCTGGAGAGTTGTTTGTATGACTGATAAGGTCACCCAGCTGTGACCTTCTGTGCTTCCCCAAAAATTGCAGCTCATGAGAGGCAGTGTGGCACAGTAATCAAGAGCATGGTTAGGGAGAGATGTACACCTGGGTCCCAATCCTAACTCTGCAAACTTGGCCAAGGTTTTTAACATCTCTAAGCCTCATTTTTCATTTATAGAATAAGGCTCATAATAGTACCTACATTCTACTGCTTTATAAAAATTCAGTTAACTATATTGAGCTCAGTATATTAATAACATCTCCAGAAAAGATAAAAACATGTCTTCCTCACCAGTCTGACAACTTTGGACCTTTTTTACTTGTATCCAAGGATGAGTTAGATGCTGTGTCTTATTGCATTTTGACTTTTTTTTTTTAATAAAAGCATGAGAACTTAAAGCAGGCTACAAACACATCCAGTAGAAAGTAATCTTCCAGGGGAAATACTGGCAATTGTTTGGGTGTCAGGAAAAAACCTGTCTGCCTATTTGGAGTCAAGAGCTTACTCTCTGTATAGATCATCAGCAGAATTCCCAACACCCTGCCACATGGGGTGTGGGGACATCAGACCTCACATTCGGTACTCAGACTGCTAGAGATGAAAACAGCTGGCAGAAGGGCTTTCTTGGCTACAGAAGGGAAACAAACTGACCGACCTATAGCAGTTCTCAGACGCAGCCAAGAGAATAGTGCACCCTGACCTTTTCATGAGATGACAGAAGAATTGTGTAGGAAGCATGTAGTGAGGGTTTGAGGGATTGTGAAGGGGATAAAAAGGAATTATTCCACAATTAAGTAAGGAGGGAAGGGAAGAGGTGAATTTCCAGCTACACTGCCACGCTGACCTCAGTCATATTGAGCCTCAGTTCTCTCCCTTGTCTAGGAATAGGAAACCTCCAGCTTATTCCTCGTATCAAATTCCTGCTGGAGAATAAAGCAAGCTCACAGCTCCTAATTGAGAGAAAGCAGCCTCACAAGGCATACCAATAAATGAATATGTACTCCAACATACTGATGCATCTCTGAACTTTGATTTCACTTCTCAGGAGCCAAATTTCATTATAACCATGTGCTCAATTCTGCAGAAATGCCATAGAGGGAAACAATGAAATTATACCCCCTTTGTTTGGATTTTGGTGGCATCACAAACCATAGAAACTTTCCATGATATAACCTCCCCTTAATGTGAATATTTACTGCCTGTGTCCCTTGAGTAATATCTTCTTTCTTTCACACTCTGTTCAATTTCAGTAATTTTATTGACATGACAACGTATACAAATGCTGCTGGAGTTAATCCAGCAATGCTCCATGTCGGGGCCCATTTTATGTCATCTCTGTCTTTCCTATTATTCTCCATTTCTCATTTGGTGATAGGCTGTCACAGAGTGGGGAGGTTATCTGGCTGTCCTTATTTTCCCTGAAAGTTATGGAGAATTTTTCCTTCCATCTTAGAAGGCAGTCTATTGCCCTTTCAGACAGTTTGATAAAAAGTGCACTATCTATTTTCCTGACACAGGAGGTTCCTCTTCCATCTCCCAAACTCCCCTGATTACAAAGTCTTATCTTGCCTAAGTTTCAAATTTTCTCTGGTTATTTGTGCTTTGTTGGTTTTGGCTGTTTCCTTGTTGCTTTTTTTTTTTTTAATTTTAATTTTCCATTTTGCATTGGATCTTACACTTGTTAAAGGTCTGGAGGGGCGCCTGGGTGGCTCAGTCGGTTGAGCAGCTGACTTCGGCTCAGGTCATGATCTTGCACTCCGTGAGTTCGAACCCCGCGTTGGGCTCTGTGCTGACAGCTCAGAGCCTGGAGCCTGTTTCGGATTCTGTGTCTCCCTCTCTCTCTGACCCTCCCCCGTTCACGCTCTGTCTCTCTCTGTCTCAAAAATAAACAAACGTTAAAAAAAAAATTTTTAAAAATAAAAATAAAAAATAAAGGTCTGGAGCATGGATTAGTTTCTTGAATTGCCATAATAAATTACCATAGGCTCAGATGGCTTAAAAGAACAGAAATTTATTGTCTCTAGTTCTGGAGTCCAGAAGCTGGAAATAAAGGTACTCTCTCTGAAGTCTCTAAGGTGGGGTTCCTTCCTTACCTTTTTCTAGCTCCCGGTGGTTGTAATCCTTGGTGTTGCTTGACTTATATAGATGCACCACTCCAACTTCTGCCTCCATAGTCACATGACATTCTGTCTGTGTTCAAATCTCCCTCCTGTTAAAGACAACAGTCATTGGATTAGGGCTGACACTATATTTAGTACAACCTCATTTTAACTTGATTACATCTGCAAAGACTCTGTTTCCAAGTAAGGTCACATTCACAGGTACTGGGGCGAGAACTTGAACATATCTTTTAGGGAGATACAATTCAACCCATGATAGGGCATTTGGTGGAAATAAAACAATCTGATAATGTGACTCTTGGGTGCCCTGTTCTGGGACAATAAAGCAGCACAATCACACTCTGTGGCTTACAGCCTGAATTTTAGAACATTCTTACAAGAGCTACTTAAGTCTGGAAGTGACACCCCTCCACCCCTCCAAAAAAAAAATCCTCAGACATTCCTATGTGAATTGTTTGCTGGAGTCCAAATGTACAGAAGCTGAGACAATATCAACATGGATGTAGTGAAGTGTTAATAGCTATGAAATTCACCTCTTACTGTCTTCTGCATACAAATACAGGCACCCAGGAGATACAAAATCACCAGAAGTTAAAAGAGAAATATTGCACCATAGAATTCCCTAAAATGTGTGGGGCGTGTGTGTGTGTGTGTGTGCACATTCTTTTTTCATTAGCAAGCCTGGTTTTTCTATATAGAATAATTTTTGTCTATATACAATAATTAGCTATCCTTGTGCCAATAGCTCTGATGGCTCAGAAAGAGTTCTTGATTCTTCCCCATGAAGGTCCAGAAAGAAGCATGAAGGTCCTAATAAGCATCTCTGTGGATGCTGGGGTGCACTGGAGAACATGTCCCCCTTGTTTAGCTGGCATGACAATCCTAGGCCATCCCCATCAACCTTAGTCACAGCAGCAGAAGTCCCCAGGTTCAGACACCTTCCTTCACCTCTCACATCCAGCTGGTCTCCAAGACCACCTTTTTCACCTCTCTCCTGGGTCCTCTTTTCTGCAGTTCCTCCATTTCTGTACCACTTAGGTCCTTGCTCTCACCCTCATTTCCCATCTGGATAGTTTGAATGGTCTCCCATCTGGTGACTGCCACGAGGTTCATCCTTTCCAAGACTCCTTCCACACTGCTGTAAGAGGGTCTTTTTAAAGTCCCAACTTTTCAATGCCAGAAACCCGCTTTGGCTCCTCAGCCCTGAAAGCAGAGATTCTAATTTCTGTGCACATCAGAATCAGAGCTTGTTAAAATTAAGGTTGCCAGCCATACACCCTGAGTTCCTCATTTGGGGGCCAGGGTGGGACTTGAGAATCTACATTTCTAGCCAGTTCTCAGGCGATGCAGATGTTGCTGGTCCAAGGAGCACACTTAGGCAAGCACTGGCCTCGGGAATCGAGTCTGTACTTCTAGGAATACAGGACAGTCTGCCCAGTCCTGCCCATTTCTCCATTTCAGATCCTTTCACTCCTTCCACTGATTGTTTAAACTCCAGCAGAAACATCTACTTGTTTTTTCCAGCAGACATAATGCTGTTTCCTGTGGCTGTCATATCCCATTCATCTCGCTAGCAATTTACTTTCCACTTTATCTGTCTTCAGAACTTTGCTTCAGCATCACCGCCTCAGTGAGGTCTTCAGTAAGGTCTTCATTTGTCTCCCATCAGGTGCCTTCTACAAAGTTCTATTGTTTTTCTATTTTTGTATATCCCTCAATCCTTCCGTAACTAGACTATGGGATACTTGAGGGCTAGATTCACACCCTTTGCCCTGCTGCCCACAATACCCAGGATATGTTCCGTCAACGCTTGTACTTCTGCACTCAACCAGGAAAACTGGTCAAAGAAGTCTGGCAGCCAGTTGTCTGGACTGTTCCTTTGTGTGGCTTGTGAACCCTCCATTTCATCTGCAAATAGGAGCTCTCTTAGCATTCTACTTGTGGTCATCCAAACTTGGAAGATGAAGAAATGTACAGCGGCGTCTGTCTGTGTCTAGTGCTTTTCCTTCATAATCCCTTTATCGAAGGAGAATAAAAGGAAATATAAAAGTATGTCTAAAAGAACTGTGGCTGTAAGCAGACATAAACGAAGAAACAGACTTCTGTCACAAAATTAAAAGTATAAAGATAGTGGAAAACAACTCAGGTTGGATTAACATCAACTGAATGAGAAAGGACTTTCTAATCACAGAAGCCCATCATGATCTGCGTACAACTCCAAGAAAGCCACCCCAGCTCATCACCACAAAAGGGATATACATGTCAGGAGGCTGAGGGAAGCAAGCACCCACCCCCAAGTGATGACAGAAAAGCTGAGCAGGGCCAGGAGGGAGACCCGAAAGGGAGGATTTTGGTTTTGTGTTGCACAGTTGGATACCACTGGGGTTTACCAGACCTGCCACTTCATCTGCTAATTCTGGTGAGCTCAGTGTAGATAGTAATCATGGGCATAACCATACCACCTTGGCTTTCTGCCAACCAGGCCTCATTGCTGCATGCAAGAAACCAGGGGCTGGCAAAAGTGAGAGTTCCCTCTCTTAATGCCCAGGACTGTGGGAATGGGACCAGACCACCCAGGCAGCCTGTTGCTTGGATAAGTCTCCTTGTCCTAATCTCTGCAACCTGCCCAGAAAGAAAGGAAAACAGAGAGCAGGCAGGTATGATTTCCTACATTTGGGAAAAAGAGAATCTGAGGTCACACTTAAGTTAAACACTGAGAGTAAGATAACTTTGTGCTGGTGGTCAGCCCAAACTTGTCAAAGGGAGACTTTGATTTGTAACATTACTGAATTCTGTCTCTCCAAGTAAGAGAAAGCAGGTTACTCAATTATCATTTTAGGCCCTCTTCTGACTAGGTAGAAGGAAGAAACAAGCCAATAGAAATCACACATTCCTTTTTTTGTAATGGTCTTGAGAATATGAGCCAGGAAATGGGGGAAGATCTAACTGTAAGGAAGTCAAAACTTATTAGAACAGGTGCTGGTGTGGCAAACATTTTCTAGGTTCAAAGACTATGATGGTGTATTGGTCTCATTACACCCCATTACTATAGGCCAGTGGTTCCCAAACTTTAGTGGACATCAGAATCACTGGGCAGACCTATTAAAACACAAATTGGGGCGCCTGGGTGGCTCAGTCGGTTAAGCGGCCGACTTCGGCTCAGGTCATGATCTTGTGGTCCGTGAATTCAAGCCCCACGTTGGGCTCTGTGCTGACAGCTCAGAGTCTGGAGCCTGTTTCAGATTCTGTGTCTCCCTCTCTCTGACCCTCCGCCATTCATGCTCTGTCTCTCTCTGTCTCAAAAATAAATAAACGTTAAAACATACTTAAACACACACACACACACACACACACACACAAATTACTGGAGTCTGCCCCAGAGTTCTGATTCAGTAGAGAATTTGCATTTCTCCATGTGATGCTAATTCTGTTATTCTGGGAAATCACCTTTGACAAACAATGAACTGTAATCCACTGTCATGCATAACCTTCGAATAGCCTTCCCAGAAAACCATTAGGAACAACGTCAAGCACAATATATATTTTTTAACGTTTATTTATTTATTTATTTATTTATTTATTTATTTATTTTGAGAGAGAGAGACAGAGCAGGGGAGGGAGGGGCAGAGAGAGACAGAGAGAGAGAGAGATAGAGAGAGAGAGAGAGAGAGAGAGAGAGAGAGAGAGAATGAGAATCCCAAGCAGGCTCCCCGCTGTCAGCACAGAGCCAAACTTGAGATCATGACCTGAGCCGAAACCAAGACTCAGTAGTTTAACCGACTGAGCCACCTTGGTGCCCCAAGCACACATATTTTTTAAGGCTTTAATGAAATTTTAAAAAGCCAGCCCTCTCTTACAATTCCTATAATTATTATTGTCCCTATACTATGCAATAGCCGTGATTACCACATAGTACAACACCTCACTTTCTACCTATGCTTTACCCCAAGTAAACCTAGGAGAAAACGTTCATCATTATAAAGCCGCTGTCTCCCCATGTTATTTCTATCCCACTTATTGCTGGCATAGAGGTTCTTATTCCCATCCAACTGGTGAACAGCATAGCTCCAAAATGCCAGTCAGGGGTCTGCTTTCTAGGACTACTGCTGGTACCAAATATTAAAGCAGAAAAGAGAGCCTGAGGCAAGGGGCTTTTGCATCTTACTTGATTAGGGAATTTGATCTGAGGAGGTGGGAGTGAGGGGCAAAGGAAATAAAACTGGGCAGGAGGAGGCACACATTTAGGAGTATCAGACTTGCCAGCACTAGTGAGTCTAGCTGCTTGTGATCCTGCACCCCCATCCCTGCAAAGCAGCACAAGAGCCACATACCAGGAAGCAAAAAGAGGCAGAATTGACCCACTGGATCCCACCTCCCATTAGAAAAGGTTCATCTCATAAGGAAAACCTGCACTTCCACTTAGCATATGCTGGTTGATGGGGATCTTGCAGCAGCACTAAAAGTAAAAACCCTAGGACATGAAGGACCAGATGCAGGCATGAGACAGGACACTGACAGGTTACTTCTCTGTAAAATCCAGTGGAGCCCATGCATGTTTAGTCACCAAAGTGACAACTAGCACAAGAGACAAAGAAGCCATGTAAGAAATGTTCAATACAAATAGTGTATAAAACAAAATGCCTGCTCTCAAGAGCTTACTTTATACTGGCAAGAAGGTGTGAAATTTCACAACTTAAGTAATATATTTATAATGTGTAAGATGGTGGTCAGTACTGTATATATTAGAGAGGGTCCATTAACAAATGCTCACTATTTACTATAGATATTTTTTAAAAATACAATCCCTTCAAAAAGCATGTTCAAGGAATATTAGCTTTGATGTTACCATCTGTTGCCACTAAAAGGCACAGACTCTTTTTGGGGTCAGTCTCTTATGAAATGCTCAGTCTTAGGCAAGTCACTTAACTTCCCTAGTTATCAGTTCTCTCAGCTTTAACATAGGTGTGGCAATACCCTCTAATTTTTTTGACAGCTTTATTGAGGTATAATTATCATACAACAGACTTCCAATATTTAAAGTATACAGTTTGATGGGTTTTGATGTGTGTATACCCATAAAGCTACCACCAAAATCAAGGTAATACACATACACCTCATTCCCAAAGGTTTATTCTTCCCCTCTTCCTCCTACCCTTTCCAGCCCTCCCCATCCCCAAGCAACTGGTGATCTGCTTTCCAAAGATTATTATGCATTTTCAGAATTTTATATAAATGGAGTCATACAGTATGTATTCGTGTTTGTGTATGATTTCTTTTGCTCGGTGTAATTATTTTGAGATTCATCATGTTGTAGTGTGTGTCAATAGTGCCTTGCTTCAGTAGTCTCTGTGTTTCATTTTAGATCATTTCTAGTGTTCACGTTCACTGATCTTTTCTTCTGCAATGTCCAATCTGTCTTTAATCCCATCAGTGAATTTTTCATCTCACACATTATAGTTTTTAGTTCAATTTCAATCTTTTTAATATTTTCTATGTCTCTACTACACTTTTTGTCCTTGTCAGTGTTAGTTCTGAATTGGTTTCAGTTGATAAATTTTTCTTCTCATTATGGTTCGTAGTTTCCAGCTTCTTTGTATGTCAGGCAATTTTTTTATTTGATGCTGGACATTGCAATTACCTTGCTGGGTACTGAATATTTTTGTATTCTTATAAATATTCTTGAGATTTGCCTTAGGATCAATTAAGTTGCTTAGAAATTGTTTGATCCCTTCACATCTTATTTTAAAGATTTGTTAAGTGGGACATAGGTATCTAGGACTCATTATTCTTACTACTGAGGAAAGATCCTTCTGAAATCTGTATCTAATACCCTGCACACCATGATATTTTCCATTCTGACCATTGGGAACAGGCATATTCCCCATTCTGTATGAGCACTGGGCACTGTTAATGCTAATCCTTTTGAGTGATTCTTTTCCTAGGCCTGGTTATTTTCCTTACATTCATGCACTGATCAGTAGTTGAGAGAGACTCTGCAGATCTTGAGACTTCTTTCCCTGTGCATGTCTCTCCTTGTTGGCACTATGTCCTATAAATTCTAGTTGTCTTGGTCTCTCCAGAATCTCAGTCTCCTTAACTTGGGGTGTCTGCTGGGCTCTGCCTGGGTACTGCTTCCCTATACCATGGTTGGTAAGCTGAGGCAATTATAGACTCACCTTGTTCACTTACCTTTCAGGGATCATTGCCCTCTGTTGCCTGATATCCGTATCTTAAAAACCATTCTTTTTTACATTTTGTCAATTTTTTGTTGTTGTTATTTCAGGCTACTGGGTAAATCGGGTCCCTTTTATTCCATCTTGGCCCAAAGTGAAAGTCCTTTGTAATCCTTCTAAAAACTAGTAGCAATATATTTGAGGTTCATAGCCCAGTTTCCGGCCTCTTGTAAGCATTCAGTAATGGCAGTAATGATGGTTGTGATGGTGGTGGTGGAGGATGGTATTATTGTTGATGTCCTCATTATGATTATTGTAATAAAGCTTCCCCAGAACTCAACAGCGTATAAGTATGTATGAGGTGATATTAGTAGCAAAAAACAGATTTCTGTCCCGCAAAACCTCTCCTGCAAAACCAGTATCTCTGGGTGGCTCCAGAGAAATTCAGGAATGTACTCACAAAGAAGCATTCTTCCATTAACACTGTTCTTCCTGACTATTCATCTTGGTTCTTCTCACTACCCCTCAGAGCATTGCAAACCCTGCATCTTCCCCATCACTGCTCTGCTGGGCCCATATTTTCATCTGCATCTCTGTTGAGCATCACGATCTCTGTCACCACCCCAACAGGCACTGTGGTCTCATTTCTGCTCTTCTGGGCCCAGAGATTTCTGCTTGGTTGGACATAACCTCCCCCTCATGCCCCCACCTGGAAAGTACCACCAATACCCCCCAAGCCCTCATGGTGCCAAAGTGCCATAGTAGTAAGGTCCAAATTATGGGGAGGCCATTCTCCATTTGACACCTGGTTATAAAGGGAACTGCGTATGCTCCAATGTCTGCCAGACAGTTTAGAGCACCAACTCCTTCAAAATTTACTCTCAGCTACCCTAATGTCCTTAGGATATGCACACTCATTGTCTCTGTACTGTTCACTGCTGCAATTCCACACATAACACAGTGACAAGTACATATTAATGCCTCAATAAAAGTGTTTTGGATGAATGTATGAGTCCAATGGTAACTGGGCTAGGAGAAAATATGAGTACTCTGCCAACAACTAAGGCTTTTGTTCTGGATACATGAACTATGCCTGGCTCCTTCTCCCATCAGGGTGAGTTCACACAGGAGGCTCATCAGTCTCCATTACACACAGCTATCTGGCAGGAAAACCCCTCCAATTTGCCAATCATGCCAAGGAACCTCAACTACATCATCAGGCAGTAGTCCAAGGAGTCACTGCTATCCTGTTTCCCATCTTAAATAATGTCCAGCCATGTCATCCAACCAAGCCTGCCAGACAGTGTTAAACAATATGCAGCAGATGATAACTACATAGTCCAAAGAACACAATGCTTGCAAAATAAAATGCCCCAAACTGGCCCATAAAATTTAACATTGTTTTCCTTCTCTTTTTTCCAAGTCCATCCCTTGTTGATGCAGAAAAATCCAAAATGTAAAGAAATCAATTTCCTATCCCCTGTTGCCATTGGTAAAATTTTTAAATATATGCAAAAACCTTTCTTTGACCACTTGCTTTCCTTCTGGCTCATCCAAGCCAGAGTGGTAACACTCAAGGCAGAGCTATCTCTGGGTTCTTTCTTCAGCAGCTGTGATCTGTTGCACCTTCCCCTGGGAATTAGGATACACTTCCTTCTCTACCTTCCCACTCAGTCTCCCATGTGTTCCATTTCCTCAAAAATCTAGGAGATTGATGTTGAACATCTTTTCATATGTCTGGTGGGGGGATAGGTTGAATAGGTGATGAGGATTAAGAAGGGCACTTGTTGTGATGAGCACCAGGTGTTGTATGTAAGTGTTGAATCACTAAAGTCTACACCTGAAATTAATATTGCACTCTGTTATCTAATTGGAATTTAAATAAAAACTTGAAAAAAATCTAGGAAATTACCAGGGATATATAAGAAAGAATACTACTTCACCAGTTCTGTCCCACAAAATGGTAAAAATATGAGCAAATATCCATATTAAATGTAGTTACTGCCACAGCTCATAATTTAATCCCCAAAACTCTTATGCAGTATTATTTCTCAAGGAAGAGCAATAATGTCTCCAGGGTATCTGCATCTGTTGAAACCTAAAATCACATCGTCATCACCACACTGCAGGGTCATGACACAGGATGACTCTTTGCTAATCACAATCCTGAAGGTAGCCTATTGACTCTTTGAATAAAGTCAGTGGAAAGCCTTCTGGCTGCCCATTGGCAGAGTTAACTGCTCCCTGATGCTCTAGCCACGTTGAAGATGATGGTGTTCCCAGAGACATCTTCCCTGGGCCCTCTATCTGGAGTGCAACTCCTACCTGTCTTCTGAAGCCTACTAATGTATGTGGACACAGAAGATCTTGGACATCATTCTCATGGGCCTTAAGTTTTGGCCTCTCTTGATATACCCCTTCTCTGTTAAACCTGCTCCCTCCATCCTGTATTGCCAAGCAATGCAAGCTGTGCTTTGGCCACTGGGAGCTCTTTTAGCCAGTTCCTGTGTCCTTGTGACATACTCCATTATTGTGTTTTTGAACACTTTCTTATTTTCTGGCACTACATGATGCTCCAGGCTCATCCTGTGTATTCCCTGCTCCAGCCTTATAATAAACTATTTCTCCAAAGCCTGGTTTCTTTTATCAGAGAATGGCATTAGAAAGCAAGATTAGACTCTGGGTACACTCATTGCTCCTTCAGTGTCCTTGTGTCTTAGCCCTCTTCACCTGACAGAACAAGAAAATATATGTGCATACATAACCCATTTACATATATGTATCTAAAAATATTTCTCTATATATTCATTTGTACCTATCTATGATAGATCATAGATCATAGATCAACGTCTCCTATTCTAACCTGGTACCACATGGGTCATTCTAGCCTCCCCTTGTCTATGACCTACCACTCCATCAGAGAGTGTATGGTGGTTTCAGAATTGCTAACCTATACTCACATGGGAAACACCTTCGCCAGCTACAGTACTGTGTGCATAGTTCCTTTTGTTTTTAGTCTTGAATCCTTTGACTTTAGTCTTAAACAGTGACTAAAGTCATTTCCAAAGTTACTGAGGTTAGCATCTTTTTCCCTACACCCTTCAGGGAAGCCTGGTAGCACTGCAAATCTATTTCCTTAATGCTCTGTCTTCCGTTGACTTTGTGGCTTTCTCTCCCTCAGGTAAGATGGGAAGGCTGGAGAGAAATTCCTTTCCCTCAGCTGGATAAGTTTCTAGTATTGTGCTCCGGCAAAGCCCTTTCTCATACAGAGTAGCTTTTGCTACAGGAAGGTTCTGGGCAGGTTTCACGATTGCTCCTTTCCCCTGCCAGAGCCATGAGAGATCTCTCTACCATCCTCACTGTGAAAATATGTTGGGATTACTGGTGTGAAAGTCTATAAAACTGTGGGGGATCACCTAAGACAGTGGCCCATAAGGGTCTGTCACTGTCACACTAGTAGACACTCAGCCTCCAGCAAATGACCAAAATTACCATTAAAATGTTCCTACAAGGGGCACCTGGGGTGGCTCAGTCGGTTGAACGTCTGACTTCAGCTCAGGTCATGATCTCACAGCTTGTGAGTTCAAGCCCCACATCGGGCTCTGTGCTGACAGCTCGGAGCCTGGAGCCTGCTTTGGACTCTCTCTCTCTCTCTCTCTCTCTCTCTCTCTCTCTCTCTCTCTCTGCCCCTCCCTGCTTGTGCTCCCTCTCTCTCTCTCTCTCTCTCTCTCTCTCAAAAATAAATAAACATTTAAGAAAAAAAAATGTTCCTACAAGTGTGTGGCTCTAGTGGCTTCTTCTCTGATGAGCATCTCTGGATGGTCCTGTCTCTCTAGATTTTAGGGTGCTGGTTTGCCTTGCAACCACAGACAGTTCTTAATGAGTCCAAGAAAAGTTGATTTTCAGTTTGTCTAGCTGTTTCTTGTTCCATGAGGATGGGACTGATGACTTTTGAGCGCTTTAAATGTGAGGACTGAAACTGGAAATTCTCTCTCTTGTCATCGAGAGATTGCCTTTCCTCGCCTGGTCACCTCACCCGTCTCCCAACCTGCAAGCCCTACTCCATCCTTCCTCTCTTTCAAACCTTATCAAGCCAGCCCACAGGACTTCTCCCTCCTCTCAACCCTTATTTTAAGATATATTCATTGGACGTTTACTCATGAGCTGACATAGACCTTTTTCCATGTCTTAAGCGATTAATTATTATTAAGCTAATATGATGATACTATTATTTTTCTCACATATAAGCTGAGTGTCCCCTGGGATGACCACTTATAGATCCTGGCCAAGGTAAGGTCACTTTAACACTGTGGCCCTGATCTGTCAAATCAATGGCCCCCACTCATCAAATGTTAGGTTTTCTCAGTCCTCCCTCTCTCCTATATCTCTGGGGAAGGCCCTGGTGGGTGGGGAAGGAGGGGTCACATGTATGGTTCAGGCTGCTGCCTCCTCCTCTGGGTCACCCTTTCTTAGCTTCCTGATGCTCTGGCCAAGTTCCCTGTCACATCCAGTTGAATACCCCTCCTTGATCTCTGAGGCATAAATAGTTCTACCTATTAAAGTCCATTACTGATCCCATGATTTACTGGCCTCACACTTTTCCACTAGAGAAAATCTGTATTGTTCTTGAATTCCAAGCACTACTTTTGAAGGCAGAGGGCACCATGGCAAGAGGGATACTTGCTCTGGGCCCCCAAGTTTGGTTTTATTTTATTTGTTTCCCTCTCAAAAGAGACTTTTCTTATTAATATGTTTGCACAATAGAGAACACAAAACCTACAAAGTATGCAGTCCATTTGCCCATTTTTAAATATACATGTGCCTTCAGTAGTTCCGTGGTGTCGGACAAATATTTCTTTTTCTCTCTCTCTTTTTCTCTCATGCTGAATAAAAGCTGACTGCAGTTCTCTGATGCCAATTTTTTTTTCTTATGAACCCAAGTTGGTCAACTGTAGTGCCGGATTTAGGAGGTACAAATATACATACCCCAGTTAAATGTCCATGCAAATCAAACTATTTCCTTTTTTGGTGGCCCTTTTTATATTAGCTTCACGTGCTAACTAAACATCCATAGGTGTCTTGGAAACAAGATATAGCTGACACTCACATTAGGCACTAGATCACCTTTATTTATGCTGATCTATTTCACCTCCCTTGCCTTCCTAAAATTACTAATCACCAAGCCCCTTATATATATTATGTATATGTCCAATTTTTAGTTTAATATTTAATTCTGTGATGCGAGCACAACACGATTTTCAGTTTTGATGCCCATTCCTCCCCTCCCACCCAGGAGGTAGATTGGAATGGGTTCAGATACAGCCTCACATATACCTAAACAGTTTGCCCCCTGCCATACTCAGTCTCTGCTGCCAGGCCCAACACCTGTGCTGGTCACTCCTTTACTCAGAGAGCTTGTTGTCCATACTTGGCATACACTGGGGCCCAAACAAACTTGTGTGCAGGTGTCTGAACCATAATGTGAACAATATTCAAGTTCTGTGCTTCTGGGTCACCTGTAAATCAGAAGAGATGGCTTGATTATAGAAGGTTCCCCTAACCCCATGGGCTGGCATACCTGAACCTCAGTACTGATCCTGCTGGGACTCCAATTCTTTTGTTTTGTTTTGTTTTCAGTAAACTCTGAGCTTCTTGACACAAGGACTGAATCTCTTTTCTCTCTAAATCCTCACTATCTGGCATAGGCCTGGCACCCACACAATATGTTATTTGAATTGATTTAATCATATTTATGCCAACTTCATTTTATTATGTGGCATGATAAAATAAAACTTTATTATTCACTCCCCACACCCCCATCCAAGAATTAGAGAGAAGCAACTTTGAACCCTAAGCTGTTTCTTGTCAAGTTAATGCAGAATTCTTTGTGATAATCCTTATAAGGAAGGGGTGGACATTATTAGCGTAAGAAGGCCACGGTATTAGTTGGCAAGAAGTAGAATCAAATTTGGGCTAATATGCAGAATATGAATTTCTTTTATAGACCCAAGAAGGTCAGGGAGAGGTTTCAGAAAGAAATGAATCCTCACACTGGAAGCATCCATTTTGTCTTAGTTACAGAAGCGGAAAGCACAAGAAGAGACTAGTTCCAGGCCCAAGTTCCATTCCTTACTCCCCCCCATGCTCCCTGTTTTCCCTATCAGAGAAACAGCCACACTAACACTGAGCCCACTCTACCCCCACTGCATCACCTCGTATGGGTGACTACAGAAAAGATTAGTTGCGTAGGGGCAGAAGGCAGTTGAGGAGTGTCATTGAACTTTGGGGCAAACAGGAAGGGAGTGAAAACCCAAATGGAGAAGAGTAAGTGAAAGAGAAGAAATCAAGGAAAAGAGGGGAAAAGGGTGAGGTCACAAAGGCTATCCACACACAGGACCCTGACCCCACCCCCACCTCCCCAGGAGGCCCAAGTGACCTCCTAGCCAGTCAAGATATCATAGGCACCTGGGCTGCCTAGGGTTTATCATTGTGAGTCTCCAGTGCTCACCCATAATGATATTAAAGATATATTTTTTGCTGAAAAAAGTGAATGCTATATTTCTGAGGCAAGTAGACTCAATAAGCCAAGAGTAAAGAAATATATGAGTTAGGGGTATAAATGTACACATCGAGTGACCTCAAATCAGAAACGAGATGGCTGGCTGAATCCTTCTGTCTAATTGAACAGGACCAAAAAAGCTTAGAAAAGACTTAGTAAAGCTGCCTTTGAAAAAAAGCATCAAACAACAACCAATCAAAGTTCTAGGAAGATTTTTTTTAAGGAGTTCATAGCAGAGATAAAAAGAATTTAAGGATGATCTTAAGCAAACATGAGCTATAATGAGGAACAGTCTAAGCCAGAAAATGAGGGAGGTGGGAGGCAGGCCAGCTGGGATGAGTGATTACAACTTACAGATGAGACCCAAAACAGTGGGATGGGGCATCTGAGGCTTCAGTCAGCTAAGGTGGAACAGGAAATTCAGGTCCAAACCAGACAAAATTAAAGGTCTGTCCATGTGTGAGATGTTCCCACATGCAAAGGGGTTGCACATGTTGAAGAATGACATAGATGAGGCCCTAAGATGCCTGTGTTAAAATGCAGATGGAATGGGGGCTTTGACAACCTATTGACTTGGAGAGGTCAGGAACAAGGAGCCTGGTTCTTGCTCTTGTTCTTCTGTGACCTTGGGAGGTCATGTGGCATAGAAGGCTGAGAGAAGTTTTGGAATCAGCAAGTCATGGGTTCAAATCCTGACTCCACTGCTTATTAGCACTATAACTTGAACACGGATCTCATTTTTCAGAGCACTGCTTTTCTCATTGGAAAATTCCCATAAGGTTCTGGCAAGACTACGTGAGAAATAGGCACATGGTCCCTAGCATAGGGATAAGAGGTAGTCAATAAACATGAACTCTTCCCATCTCTGGGGTCTGTTGCTTCATTAAAAAATGAGAGGAGACTAGAACATTTATAAGTTCCAGATATAAACCTCCTTGATTGCATAACAGAGGACTATGGGAAAGACTTGTGAAATGGGGACATAAGACCTACAGCAAGATGTTTAACCTCTGTGTGCCTATTTCCTTCTGTATACAAACAGAGAAATGATAACAATACCACCAATATCAACCTGGCAGGCTGTTGTGAGGACTCAATGGACTAATAATGAATATATGTTGGGTACACAGTAAGCCTCAACAAACATTACTAAAGATGGAAAGTAGAATGATGAAGCAAAAGCCAAAGAAACTTCTCTTGTGAAAGTCTATCCAGCTTGTCATATTGCCAGACCCCATGGACATTTGGAGTCCTCACCTTACTTGACTTTTCAGCAATATTTGATATTCTTGATGCTCCCTCCCTCTTGAAGCAGACTCTTCCCTCTAACTCCACAGCACCACACTTCTGGGTAACCTTCTACCTCTCTGGCTGCTGCTTCTTAATTTCCTCTGCCAACTCCTCCTCTTCTACCCAGAGCCTGGCTCTACTCCCTGCCTTCTCCTTGCCCTGCTCTCTTGTCTCTGAGAACCTTGTCCAGTCCCCTGACTTTCCACACCATCTGTAACCAATCCAGATCTCTCCTTAGAGGTCTAGGCTCATAAATTCAACTGCATGCTTGACTTCTATATTCAGAAATCTCTCAAGAATTTCAAAATCCCCATGCTCATCACTGCACTCTAAACTTCCATCCCCAAACACATTCCTCCCACAGCAGTCTCTAAGTTGTTGTTCAAGCTATAATCCTGTGTTCCTCCTTCACCATCAGCACCTTGCCCCACCAACTCATACACAAGTCCTGTGACTCTGATTCCAAAACATACCTCCATCCCACTCACTTATCTCCATCTCTACAGCCACCTCCTGCCTGTGGCCTGGACTACTGACCTACCTTCCAACAACATCATCCCTATCACAAACATTCCCCTCTGACCTCATCAGGCAATGGTACATACAGTTATATAAAACTTTTAAATGACTTCCTATTGTTATGAGAGCACATTTTTCTTCTTTTGTTAATAGGCCCATCGGTCTGCATTACCTACATCCATCTGCTTCTTCACATAACTCCCCCCCCCCCCACTCACTAGGCTTCAGTTCCTTGATATCAACAAAAGTCTTTCCCTTCTTAAAGCTTTTGCACATGCTCTCACTCACTCTTTTTGGAATATCCTTCCTCCACATCTTACCAAGAGCATCTTCCCATGCTTTCCTTTCTGCTCCAAGGCTCCAGTCTAAGTCAACCTTCCTCATTATCCCCTCTCACAGTTGCCTGTTCTTTCCCTTCTCAGCATTTATGACAATTCTTAATTATGCAAGTGACAATTGACTCTTCTGTATCCACACTGGACCAGGACTACTGCTGTGTTTACCATTGTATAATGGTAAATACGCATAGTATATTTTTCATAGTAAGTATATTATAGTAGGTGTTCAAATTGAATGAAAAAATCAATAAACAGTTGTTATACTGGTCGTTGAAGGTAAACACAGGATCTAGGGCTAAGGATGAATGGGGTAGCCCTCTGAACAAATGAGCTAGACAAGATAGCTACAGAGCAACGAGAGACAAGATTACTCAACAAGGAATTCCAAAATGATGGGAAGATGTGGGGCAGTCAGGAGCACAGCTTGGTTGTCAGCCAGAAAGTGGGTACATGAGAGGGCTAGAATGGTAGGAGAGACTCATTAGAAAGGCAAGAACCCAGGCCTCTCTCTGCAGGGATTGGGTGGTGTCTGGGTGGAGAACAATGGCAGAACAGTGAGACTACTGCCCTACACTGATGCCCAGCGTGATATCAAGCCTTGGGAGAGAAACTGGGTGGAGAGATTATGATAAAGGTCTTCCTTCCTGGGAGTGGGTCAAGTGATGGTACAGTGGAGATACAGTGGCCCAGATCCTGAACTCACCTTCTGGTACATTCTGCCAGGGATCTGGACAGCTCCCAGATGTTCTGTGCTTCTTTCTCTCTGGGAAGATGACCATGGAGATCCTAAGATCTGCCCCAGATTCCCTTACCATGAAAGGGGATGGGCATTCCAGGCCTTTACTACCCTTGCCTTTTTCATTCTCCTGCTTAAATGTATGTCCAGGGTCCTCACCAGGTTACACACCCATCCACCACAGCAGCCCACTTGCCATTTTTGGTATGTGCTCTGTTCCTTCCAGACTCCAGTCTTCGCACAAGCTATTCTACTTCCTAACATTATCCTTCTATCCTGATTTTCCTAATAAAGCCCATGTATCCTCAAAACCCAACTCAAATCCTCACTCCTCCCCACAACCTCCCCTCTTGGTCTATCTGTCCCTCTGTAACAATGTATGTTTATATCTTCCATGGATGAGTGTGAATTATGATCATCAGTCTCCCCCATGAAACTAGGAGTTGCTAAAAGGGCACTAGCCTTACCTGGTTCATCCCTGCACCCTCTCTGTGGCTAGTCTAATCCAGAGCCTTTCGCATAGAAGTCCTCTTTTGGATGTTTGTTAAAGGCGTGTGTATTTGTGTATCAGTGTCCTAGGGCTGCTGTAACAAAGTACCACAAACAGGTGGTCCAAAACAAAGAAAACTATCATCCCACAGTTCTGGAGGCTAGAAGTTGAAAGTCAAGGTGTCAGTGGAGCTGTGCTCCCTCTGTGGCCTTGGCCTTCTGGTGGTGGCCACCAGTGTCAGTGTTTCTTGGCTTGCTGCTTCAGCTGCAGCACCTCACTCTCTGCTTCTGTCATCACATGGCCTTTTCCTCTCACATGTTGGTGCCTGTCTCTGCTTATAACCATACGAGTCACCTAAATGGGGGATGATCTCTCCTTCACACTATATCTTCAATGAGTCTATTTCCCAAAAGGTCCCATTCAGAGGTACTAAAGGTTAGGACTTCAGCATACCTTTCCAGGGGACACAAGTCAACCTGCATGTGGGAAGGGCATTGTGTCCCTGAGGACTCAATGATACAGATGTCCCAATCCAGGAAACGTATAGCCCGGGAGAAGGGAGGGGTGGAATGAGGCAGAGTGCATTAGTGGGGACTGCAGAAAGAGAACCAATGAGGAAAGGAAGGGGGGGGGGGGCAGAAGTGAACAGGGTAGATGGGAACACCTACCTGGAAACACCTCTTCAGTTTCTGGCCAAGCACAGCACAGAAGTGACCGTGTTAGCAGAACACAAGAAAAGCACAAAGAGCCTCAGACTTCTGTGGCAAAGTGAAGGTGACCATGGGCCCCATCCCTGGCTTCCTTCCTCCACAGCTGCCTCCTTCCCTTCTTGTGCGGCTCTGGCTGCTGCAGCTTGACTCTCATAATGGGGAAGTTAATGAGACCTTCAGTAAATGGATCCCAGATTTTCTTTCCACCCCAAGTAATTATAAAGCTCAGCAATTTTTTTCCCCTAACTTGCTGCTGATTTTCTAATTACTCTTGCTCCAAATAGGACAGTTAGCATTAAAATGAAACCATGCTGAGGTTGTGGGTTCACTCACATCTGCTTGGCTTATTTCCTTAATTTGACAGCATGGCTTTATGGACAGAGAGCAGCAGGTGATCCCCACATTTTATAATGTGAGGCTTATGCCCCAAAAACACGGCAAACCCTCAACAGGCACCAAGGTAAAACTCTCCTGTAGGAAAAACTCATCAAGACATACCCACCAGATGGAGTTTAATGAGTCTTAGAATACAGCAGCCTCCTCTCTGGAAGGGTACCAGAGAGGGCGTTTTCCTTCACTTCTTCCCAGTGAAGGAAGTAGAATGGCCCCAGAAACTTGAAATAAATTTCTGAACATGAGGGAGCTTCCTTTCACATAAGAGCAGGCATACCATAAGAGGGGTGAAGGGACAGGGGGTCCTGGGATTGGGGAGAAGAAAAGAAGGTTCAGGTATAAGGAATAAGTAGGCTGGAGCACCTGGGTGACTCAGTCAATTATGCATGTGACTTCAGCTCAGGTTATGATCTTAGCGTTTGTGAGTTTGAGCCCCATGCTGGGCTCTGTGCTGACAGCTCAGAGCCTGGAGCCTACTTTGGATTCTCTCTCTCTGCCCTTCCATGTTCATGCTCTGTCTCTCTCTCAAAAAAATAAACATTCAAAAAAAAAAAAAAGAGTAAGTAGGCAGTAGCAAGTAGGCAGAAAAGGTTAGAAAATACTTGGGTCAATGCAAAAAAATGCTGGCAGGGGAACGTTTGGAGAAATCTTGCCAAGAAAGCCCCACCTTTAAGCCAAACTGCCCCAAAGTTAGACTGATTAATAGGCATTTTCCTGTTGCAAAATTCTACGACCTCATTTGGAGAAGCAAGAGAAACTTTCCAAGGAGATGTGATTAAAGGGACCAACGACATTTAATCAGGACATTTAATTGGGAAGGAACCCTCACTGTAAGTCTTCCGTCCACATATCTAATGTAAAAACACCCCATGGCAAGTCAATCTCGTCTCCTCTTGCCTTCATCTCAGCGGAAGCTGTGGAGGAGAGACTGTTCCCCTGGATTCTGAACCAGTGCTTGAAGATATCTTGTCCCTCTCTGTCTTCTCACCTTCTTGATTGTTCCCCACCAACACCTCAAAAGTCAGTTAGGAGACAGGAAGAAGAGAATCTTGGGATTCCTATAGCAAAGGGAGTGTGACTTCAGGTCCTTTTTCCCTACCCTGTAGTCATGGGTGCTTGATTCCTTTTCCCTCCATGTTCTGTCCACATTCTGCTCCTTGTTTGGAGGGAAAACGAGTATCTGGACTCAGGATTCTGTAAGTGAAGGGAAGTGTGGACTTGATTGTCTGATAGACCTGGGTTCAGATTGTGACAACACCATGGACAAGCACATGTCCTGGGTAAGGTTCATTTCTCTCAGCCTCCCCTTCCTGCCCTGCAAGCCAGAACCAGCAGCCTTCATCTTCAGGTTTACTGGGAGAATCCAACATGTAATTGGTCTCTGGTAAACATTAATTCAATAAGCTCTTCTTTAGAATCTCAGCCAGGAAAGGACACTGGATGATACTGTCACTGTCCCTACAATGCATGGGGTTCTTTGTGCAATGGCACCTTCACTGCTGCCCTGGAATCGTCAGTTTCTTTCTTCTCTACACCACTCTCAGTTCTCAAAGGAAGTGCAGGACCGAGCTGACATGGCTCGAGGGCCCAGTTCATCTTGCTTCCATACCATCTGGCCTATGACCCACCATTAGTCCTTTTATGCCTCCTGTCTAAAGAAATGTCTTGTATTTTGCCTACGGAAGATGGTTCCCTAATGAATGTCAAATAACAATAAAACTTAAGTGTTTTCATCAGACACTTGAGCAGGCATCTGTCCTCCCAGCAGTAAAATATGCTAGGATTCTGGAAACAGCTAAGAAATTTGAAACTGGGTTTCACCCACTTGGAGGAGAGGTACGATAATTTCAGCCACTGACTCAGAAGAAAAGTCTTCATGAGGCTACGACCAAGATGCAGTGGCTCTTGACATGAGTCTTACCCATGGAAGGAGAAAGAGGAGTGTGCCAGGGAGAAGGAAGTATGGGAACCCCCTGCAGCCCACTGCACTAGCCAGGTAGGGTAGGGCAGGGCAGGCTCCTGGGGGGGCCATAGCTCTCCTGCTGTCTCTGCTGCAGTCCTAGCCCCAGGCTCTGCAGACACTGGCCTCCTAGGCACCCCCACCCCCACCCCCCCAGAGCAGCATGCATTTGGCAGTCCTGGTCTTCCCTGAGCACCAGAACGTGTGCTTACTGGGCAACAGGGGCTTAAAATCACAGAGAGAAAAAGAACTTCTCAGGTAGCAGCCCACTCTATCATGTGAGTTCAGATAATCAGGAGCAGATGAACCACACCCAAAGGCCCTGAAAAAATGTGCAAACCAGTGATCATGAAGCTGTCCTCCAGTTTTCTATGGACTTGGAAAATGAAGGCAGTACGATTAGGTTTGGAACCTGATGGTTCTAGGTTTAGATCATGGTACAGCCACTGGTCAACTGTGTGGTTTGAGGAAAGTCATTTGAGCAATTTGAGTCTCATTTCCTAGAAATAAAGGTTAGAGGTAGGCGTGGAATAGGGGAAGAGAGGGACTTCGTATTTTTTCTCCGGAATTGATGAGGGGATTAGAGATAAAATAACGCAAATCGCCTAGAATGCACCTGGTGCTCAATAAACAACAGACAGAAAGCAATACTCAGAACCTATGGAAATGCCTGTGTCCCCTTCTCTAAGGACAAAGAAACGGAGTCTATTTATCCCTAGTGAGAATGATCAAGGCAGAGGTCACTAGTGGCTCACCAGGAACACCAAAATTGGGCAAAGTTCAACAATCAACATACTCAAGGTACATGGTTTCCTTCAAGAGCTCTGAAAAAGACTCTTGTAAATATGGAAAAATGAAGCTTGAACAATAGCAGCTGGGTGAAATCACCCCAAAGATCACCCCTTTTCACATGGAGGAAGGCCTCCACAGATGCCCCCATAAAGGTCTCCAGCGTGTTTGGTATGGTTATCAGATAACTCCAATGAAGCAAGAGTAGGCATAGTTATTACATTTGTGAATGACACAAAGCTAAGAGGGCTTTATGATAATTAGATTATAGAATTAAGATTCAAAAATATCTCAGTGGTCTTAAATTATGAACTCAAAGGAAGAAGTGGAAACATAATTGTCAAATTCTTCCTCTGGGTTTGCACCGGTAGCTGGGGGTGAGGCCTTCCCACTAAGTGCAGCATCATTCCTGGTTTAAGTTGGAGATAAAAGCAGGAAGTATGAAGGGAAGAGAGAGAAAACTATTCCAAATCCAAATAACCCACCCACCTGTAGAAGTCACATGCCACATACAGTGGCCAGCAGGGGTGGTTTGCAGGACTGACAGCTTCTGTTGCACAGGTAGCTCCCTTGCTTCCCTTTGGGATTTAAGTCTACTCAGACCTCTGTATTTTGCCTCCAGACCACATTCTGCTGTCTGTTCAGAAGCAGGCAACCACCTCAGCAAACTGGCTCTACTGAGCCAAAGACAAGGTCAGTTGAAGCCCATGCCTCCCATTAGAGCTGCCTTCTTTGTGGGAAGGGTTTTATATTTACTTTCTTACATGATCCATTTACTCCATTTCTGCTGGCAGGAGGAAATAAAAGCACACTTAGTGTGCCTCCAGCATAGGAATCCCCCATAGTGGTTTCTTCCCAGTCGGTGTATTTGTGCCCATCAGAGCCATTTCTCAGACTTAATCTTGTCCCTTTGGAAACCACATTGGCAAAATAGCTAAAGCGCATCAGTTCTATTTTGCTATGTTCTCTACTTTCTGTTACTTTATATACTAGGATTTATTAGTTGCAGCTAATTCCTAAACGGACTGGGCCTTTTTCTCTGCCAAACACTCGATGTGCAGTAAAATGGAACTGGACACATTTGAAGCTAACGGCTTCTCACTTCCTTCCTAACAATGTTGAGGCACCAGCAGCAGAGCGACCTCCCCATTCCCCTGATAACATCCCATTTGTGGGGAAGGTTCATGCTGCACAGCCGTCCCCCCCCCCCACCGCCCCGCACCCCCCACCCCCCCCACCCCCTGCAGGGCTGGCCCCATGTGAGAACAGAAAGAATTAGGGAACTCTGCAAGGCACTTTTATGACATCATGATGTAGGTTCCAGAGCAGGGATAGATTTAAAATGTTTCCCCCTTGTGGTTTTGACCCCAAACCAGAACAGCAAGGGTGATTTTTATAGGTTACCCGGGGAGTATTTGAGAATAATTTTATTTCTTTTCATAAAAATAAAATGATTTTCAAGAAACTCTACCAGTGTCTGAAAGTCATGCCCATGCTTACCTACAAAAATATTGCTCTAAACCCTGCCACATGAGTTTGCTTATCTGACTTGCATTTGCCTTCAGAGAATTTCAAGGAATAATAAATATTGGAATTTTACAAGTCAGAAATGAATGAGATGAGGCCCTAAGACAATGAGATAATTTCTTAACACCCAGACCCATGTTCTTTTCCCTCTTCTTTAGTAATTTATCTCAGACTATAAGAAATTCCCTGTGTATTATATCAGCATAAATTCATGAAGTTTGTTTTTAAAATAAAATTATATTTTCATACAGGATTCTGAGGGGCTTGGCATAGTATGGGCTTTTTGGATTGTATTTTAGACCCGAAAGTGTTAGAAAAACCATATTTTTCCATCTTTTGCCCACAATGGTAATGCATATTTAATTAGCATTCAAAGCTTGTCTATTTGCTTTTGTTACATTCCTAGGGTGTCTTAGGGGTCGCCAAAAGCAACTATTGACCCATAGCCCAGGCTTCCCTTCCCAGATCACACAGGCTATTTCCAAACTAGGCTTCCAGAACTATTGTCTGCCCAGAGAAGTCCGAGAAGGCCCAAAAGCAGGAGCTCAAGGCTACCTCAGGGGTCTGCTGTCATCTCCTTGGTCCCTGCTGTGCCCTATCACTTCCAGGTATACTGGCTGCCCAGCTCTGTCCACTCCCCTTAGACTGGGCCCAGCTCTGCCAGACTCACAGGCCTGCTGGCATTCAGGTCTGCTTGTCTGCCCAATTATGGTACTCGCTTCTCATATTGAAGCCATCCATCCCTGCCAGTCCCTGGGCCCTTAGCATCTGCTGGCCTTTTCCTAACCCTTGACCCCTTCCATCCACTGATACCAGGCACTGATACCAGACAGAGTGGCCAAGAAGCCCTGATTTATTCAGTGTGGTTTTGTCTCAATGCAGTAATATTTAGGAGCTTCATCAGGATGAGTATTGAGTTTCAGAGGGCAGTAGACAGAGCTTCTCTGGCGACTGCCCAAGTAAGCAAGAAACCCAGCAATGAGCCAAGCCTCGCTGGAAACATGAAGGCCAAACTCCAAATCTGAAGGAACAAAGGCCCTAGAAAATTGGGGCAGAGATCAGTCATGGAGCTCAAAGTTCACAACTGAGAAGAGATTTTACCTAAATTTAGGATGTATGGGGTCCCAGGGAGGAGGGTCTTGGGGGGTGAGAGGAGAGGGAAGGGGTGACTATAATACCAGAGTGAGTCCATAGGTTGTTTCCAGGCCTGCGTGAGAGTGAGGTGAGTGGGTCATGCTGTGCTCAGGGACAGAGAAGGCACATATTCACACCACACGCTGAACAATCTGATACACTAGAATCCATATTTAGCAATGCTTATTCCAGCAACACTCCAATAATTTTATTGGAGACTAAAACCTGTGATTTTAATTAGATTAATTTCTCTAGGTTTACTACATTTTTAATGTATTTTTATTATGCCTTGGGGTCATTTCCCTGAGCGGAACCATTCCAGTTTTATAATTAAAAAAGGAATCAACATTTTGAATTTAAAATACAGATTTTTCAGATTTCACTTTTCTGGATCAAAGTTATACCATAAAAATTTGACCACTCAGAGCCTTAGGTCTATAAATGTGTCACGTGGCAATTTTTTTCTTCTCACCTGGATGAAATATAACTAGCTTTTACTGACCAACACTGGGAAATGTCTTGGCCTGTGGATTCTTGGTAAAGATTCCAATGTCTCTTGTGGCGAAGGTAAGCAGGTTGCCTCAGATCCGGCTGCAGAGCACACGCAGGTGAAGTGGCTGCCTTTCCTGGCAGGCAGGAGGTGAAAGCTGTCGCTGGATTCTGCTACCTCGGCCCCATGCTGACAAACAACACACTAATAGGCAAGGAACTAGACAACTCTATCTAGGAACCCAGCATGGCTCTTGGCAAAATGGCAGGAAGGTTCTGGTTTCCAAATAACAAAGTTTTGTCAGAGCCAGAGGCCCAACATCCCCCTGCCTACATGGACTCTCATGGTCTCCCAGCTCCTCTCATCAAGTCGGCCTCTCCTTCACCAACAGTCTATGCGCCATGTGCTGAGCTGGATCCCACAGTCTGTGTTGTCCAGTCCTGCTGCCAAAGGTGGATCTTTCATTGAGTTTCCAGTAAGGGTCAGGTACTGTGTGAGGCATAGTGGGGAACATCGTGATTCTCATTTTAGAGTCCAGGAAACCGTGCTGGTACTCCAAAAGATGAAGTGATATGCCCCAAACCATATGGCTGGCGGAGCAGAATCTATTTTGAACTCAGGTCTGTCCAGCTCCAAATCCCACACATTTTCCACTCCACCAAGCATCATCCTTTCCAGAAGCTATAGGGTGTCTATGTGAGCAAACCCCACCATGCTGTCACCTCCCTGTGAAGAGCAGAGGTCTCCTGCAGATCCCTGCCATTCTAACTTGGTATCACACCTATAACATAAGGGCTAAGGCTTCTTACATCCAGCACAATGGGTCCAGAACAAATGCCTCCTCCCTCGAATTGGAATACTCCCAGTCCCTAGTCTCTGCACCCTGCCCACCACTCAGCCTTGTCATCCCTGCCCAGCCCTGACCTGGGGATCCAAAAGAACATCATCAAAACCAATAACCCTGCTACTTATACAAACTGTTTTTATGTGAACTCATGGTGATGCACTTTCCTCCCTCATCTTGAATGTGTCCAAAGAGCCACAAACATCTCAATGCTTATGAAAATGAAATTATCCAGATGTCTTTGCAGATGTTACAAATGGCCATCCAGTACAGTATAAATGCAAAGAACATCTCCTCTATCCCATGGGAGTGTTTGCAAATGAGACGAGGAAAAATGACCAAAAGCACACTAATTCCTGATGAAGGTGACTTTTCTCTATCCCTGTGGTTAGAACTTCTATTTCAAAAAATCTTAAAATTCAAAATTTGAAATGTTTTCAGTGGTGATCAAAGTTTACTATTTGGTGGTTATTACGCTGTTATTAATTGGGGGCAAAAACCAAGGAGGTGCATTGAGGTATGGAGGATGATTACATTCATGTCCCTTCAGGGTCAGGGAGGAGGAACCGCTTGTTCACTTATGTCTGGAGGTAGGGAAGGAGGGGGAGTGAGGAAGGATGGGAAGTTCAGCTGGAGGCATGGAGCTTCATGGTGGAGATAAAACCCTGGCTTATCACAACTTGTCTGGCCGAGATGGAGGAGGTCAAGGTTGAACACCTTGACCAAGAACAGGGGATTGGGAATGGGCCATACCTGTCTGAGGACTGACTCATAGATCATTTTGACAGGAATTGAACAGTAATGGTGGGGAAGGAGGCAGGGGCCAGACCCTGAGGGTCCTTGGGTGCCAGGCTGATGAAGCCTGGACTTATAACTTTGAAGTAAAAAGCAGCATTGGAATTGTTCAAACAGGGGTGTGACACAATGGAAGGAGAGATTTAGGGAAACTATCCACGAAATAACCAGAAGGATAAACTGAAAGGGAAACTGTTCATATATGCACCTGTAATATTTTTACCCCACCTCCTTCAACAGAGAAGTTGAGGACTCCAAAGCTGTTGTCATCCAGGGTTAGGAGAGGGACATCCCTTCTGTATCCAGATGTTTTCTGCCTACCATAGGACAACAGGAGCCTGGAGCTGGCCAGGGCTGTACATCCTTCTCATTGGTGGCCGGTGGGGCTGGTGTGGCCGTGGTCTAGCCAACAGACAAGACCTGCTGAAGCCGCTTCCCACCCAGCCCACATTCTGCCCTCCTATCTCTGTTCCTGGCCGCCTGCCGCTCCCTCTGATTCCTAAATTAAGTCAATTGCTCCAGGTCCTGCGGCTGCGTCCTTGAGCTTCCCACCAACCTGGGTTTTGGCTTGCCCGCTCACAATCTGCCACAGCATAAACCAGCCTCCAGGCAGCAGCCATTCCCACTGTGGGCCCCAAGGCTCAGCAGAGGGTAGGACCTCTCCAGGGCCAGCTAAGAGGTGGGTGGAGCCCCTTGGGAAGGACCGGTGAGGTGCCATGTGTCCTAAATGGGAAAGGGAGGGAAGAGGAGTGCCCTTGGTCTTGAAAATCCTCCTGGTTCTTCAGGTGCTGTCTTCTGTCCCTCGGATGATCTTATTTAGACTGAGAGCCTCAGGCCAAATGTTCAAGTGGGCAAGATATGAATGTAATCTCTTAATCTCCTTTATTTTTCTAAAACAGAATTTCATTACTATTTCAAGCTCCCAACTCCCTGGGGGATAGAAACCATCTTAGTTATAATGGGGCCCCTCCTGAGCAGGGTTGTGGGGTTTCCTTATGTAGTGCCGAGGAAATGGTGGAAGAAATCCTCCTGTCTCCTTGCTGGCACCTGCTAAGCTATCCTCATGCCATCTGGCCTTTGGTCATTTGTTCATGCAGGTTGCTTCAGGTCACCCCTCATTCCTGACCCTGAGGCCTTCTCAGATCCAGCTCTGTCTCCACTACTGCCATGCCTCTTCTATCCCAGACCACACAGGACTGAGAGAAGCTCCATGAAGCTGAGTCCCCGGGTGCCAGGCAATGTCAGGAAGCCATTTCTCCTCTGGGACCTGGAGGACTCAGGGGGGTTCTGACAAGGCATGGGGGACAAGTTCCCTCTGCTTTGGATTCCCCAAACTTCTCTGGGAGGTTATCATTCCTTCCTTGGGCCACACCTTTCTCAGGGGCTGTGTCAGTTGGTGCCCTGGAAGCAGACCCTGAGGTGAAGTTAGGAGTTTGAGAGGGTTGTTGCAGGTGGGGTATGAACACCTGTGAAAGATGAAGGGGGAGCAACCAGGATAGGACAGGAGAACTTCCACTGCCATGAAGATCTATAGTCCCCACCCACCCATGGGGCTCCAGAGCAAAGACTGCCCAGCAGAGGGATCTCACAATGGGCATGAAAGACCAGGCCCTGGTTCCCCAACTCAGTCATGATTTGCTAAAGCTGCCCAGGAGGAGTGTGGGCTCAGCACAAATGCCGTGGTGAATCCTGAAGGTGCTGCAGCTGGGCTCCCAGCTGACAATGCTCCTCCCAGCTGGAGGGCAGGCTCTTTGCAGAAGGGAAAGCCCAAAGGCACACCTCCATGGCTTCGTGCCTCCACAGGGGCGACCCCCACACTGGCACAGTCTCCCTCAGCTCCTACCTTGCCCAGGAGGGGGGATTTCTGTCTGCCCTGAGTCAGGCAGAAGCTTCCAGAACACCTCCAGCCTCCTAGAGTTCTTTCTGGGCGCCACTGAGGACTCACTTTTAAAACCTAAAAACCAGAAGTGGATCTTGTTTTCTCTTTTGACATTACGAAAGCTTTCTCCTTAGAAAATAAACCTGGCATAGCCTAGCTTGACTGGGAAGAGGCCATGGGGACAAGGGACACATGGGAAGGCCAAGGAACACCCCCGGTTAAGTTTTGAAATGTCATCCTGGCACATGTCTCCTCTTAATGCATCTCTGAACACCCACTACAGACATTTACTTATCACTTCCCTCCCCTCCAAGAAGGAAGGAACTCTCTCTCCATTTCGGCAACTGCCTCAGGCAAACCATGTCCCGCCTGTAGAGTAATATGGCTCCCAGGATCTCCCCAGATGATGAGGCAAACTGACATACAGACGAAGCTCTCTCCCACTCCATGTGGTGGTGTGGTGTTCTTCCAGGAGCTTCTATCCTCCCAGCACTGGCCCCATCTTCAGGTGATCAATAAAAGAGAAACAGCTAAGGATGATACAGGGCTTACCACAGGCACTGTTCTAAGCACTGTTATGACTCATTTAAGCCCCATAGCAAACCCATGAGGCAAATGCTACCATTATCCCCATTTTACAGATGCAGAGACTAAAGCACAGAGAGGTCAAGTAACTTGTCTGAGGTTATACAGCCTCAGGACCAAGATACAAATCCAGGTAGTTTGTCTGATCCCAGTGTCAGAATGCCAAATCTCTACAGTTAGTTAGCTGCCTCACTATCAAGAGCTAAACTTAAAAAGGGGACAATAACATGAGGTAAAAGGAACTGACCACACACACAGATACCAGCAAGCAGAATACAGGACCATGGAGTCATAGCTCTCAGAAAGTAGGAAAAGACAACTCCCTCAATTTATAGATGGAGACATGGGGGACTAGAGAGACTGAGCAATGCAGCTGGTGATACGTAAAGCCTGCATGCAAACCCAGTGTCCTCTGACCTTAATGCTACAACCCATCCTCATTACCAAGAAAAGAATTACCCAAGGTCCATGTCCTGGAGTGGACAGCCTGCCTCTTCCTTGGTAACACTTCCCATTTGTGACTCGGAATAGCACAGAGGCATTTAGTGGGTTAAAGAAAACAGTAAAGCAGCAGTGTCACATGAATGGGGCGGTCTTGTATCTTTCCAGGAGAAAGATGAGCCCCCACTCAGTATTTATGATGAGAAGTCATTTACTCAACCTATTTTATGTGCAGCACGTCCCACAGTCAAGGATGTTACCTTTCAAAGAAAGTAATTTATTACTTCAACAAATATTTATTGAGTATTTACTACGTGCAAGGTACTAGACAAACTTGCGGGGATGAAAAAGACAGGATGTCATTTGAGGGGCTTACGGTCTAATGCGGGGAACGTGGCATGTAGGCAAATCATCATGATAAAGTAGAAAGGGGTGGCATCCATGCTCTTACCTAATGATCACAGTACGGAATACTTGAGAGTTTACAGAGCATTTATGTGTAACGTACCTAGAATACCAGTCTATTCCTCCCCCTCCTTATCCAGCAGCAAACTCCTTTCCACACTGCAAAACCCCACTCTAATGTCAACTTCTTTGTCTACTTCATCCCCAGGCAGACTCCTTTTTTCCTTCCTTCCTCCTTTCCTCTCTTCTATTCCTTCCTCTCTCCATCTTTCTTCCCCCATTTTCATAAGAACAGAGAACACTTTTCAAGCAGTGCCTCTGCTAAGCAAGGTATAAGGGCACTCCACCATGCTATGACACATGGGTCCAAGAAACAGAACTGTATACAATATTCTCCAACTAGACAACACTATCACCAAGGCACTCTGAGCGTGGAGAACTGTGTTCTGGACTTGACAGGCCCTTGGGACTATGAGGGCCCAAAGGGCCACCCATGGTTTCACTCAGCCTGCCATGGACATAGCCCTAAACACCCCTTGGCAGGCTGTGGCCACTGTCCATTTGTTCCTCCCCACCTGTGTACTCACCCACTCCAGGGGGCCCCTCTGCCACCTGAACCACTCGGCAACCCTTCCTGGCATCTCGCTAACTGCCCAGATGGCCCAGATAGCTCTGAACAGAGATCCACCCGCTGTGCACCCTGCCCAATCCAAGCTGTCTGCAGCCTCGTTCAGTTACAGACTGAGACCCTGTTCTCCCCACCATCCTCCTTTGCTGCTCAGTGCAGCTGGGAAAAAGGATAGCCCAAGTAAGAAAGGTCCAGAGTGAGGGTGCACAGAGTCCTAGGGAGGTGCCCTGCCAAGCATACTTGGACTTGGAACCAGCTCCTTGAGCTCAAACCCCAGTTCCAACCCCTACTGGTGTGTATGCTCAGGATGAGTTACAGAACTCTCCAAGCCTGGGCCTCATCATCCAGAACACGGGGGCAGCAATAATAGCTCCCACTTCATAAAGTTGTTGAGGAAAACTGAGATACTTCCCACAAGGAAGAAGCACTTTGTAAACTAGAAAGAGCCATTGTGTATGCACTTGAGATATTCCACAGCTATTATTATTACCTGCAATATTATATATTGAGATGTTAGAGCTCAAAGGTTAAGACATGCATTCTAGAGCCTAGTGGGCCAGGGTTCAAATCCTAGCTTTGCCACTTTCTAGCTGTGCAACGTTGGCCAAATTAAAGAACTTTTCTGTGTCTTAGTTTCTTCACCCATAGTGTTTTGGGGAAAGTAAGTTAATCTACTTAAAACATTCAGTGCCAGGCACAGTCAGCATTCCATAAATTCCAGCTATGACTACTATGGGATTCAAAAGAGGAGTGTATCAGGGCATCTGGGTGGCTCAGTTGGTTAAGCCTCTGACTTCAGCTCAGGTCATGATCTCACAATCCACAGTCTGTGGGTTCAAGCCCCGGGTCAGACTGTGTGCTGACAGCTCAGAATCTGGAGCCTGCTTTGGATTCTGTGTCTCCCTCTCTCTCTGCCCCTCCCCCCCTTGCACTATCTCTCAAAATAACAAACAATTTTTTTTTTCTTGTAAAAAGGGGAGTGTATCATTGTCTTAGTTCGGGCTGCTATAACTGAGTTTCATAGATTATGTGGCTTATAAATAGAAAGTTCTCTCTCTCAGTTCTGGATGCTGGAAGTCTAAGGTCAGGGTGCCAGCATGGTTGGGTTATGGTGAGAGCTGTCTCACTCATGGCAGATAGCCATTTTCTCATTGTATCCTCACGTGGCAGAGAGCAGAGAGCTCTCTGGGGTCCCTTTTATAAGACTACTAGTCCCACTCATGCAGGCTCCACCCTCGTGACCTAATCACCTCCCAGTGGCCCCGTCTCCAAATACTATCATCTTGGGGGTTAGGATTTCAGCATACAAATTTGGAGGGAACACAAACAATCAGTCCATAATAATTACATTCTTCGTATTCCTTATATCATGCTACATATGATTATAGTAACTAATATTTGAGAGTTTACAGTGAGAGCATTTACATGCTTATTTTTGGAAAGTGCCAAGGGACCCCAAAGCAAGTGAACACTTCCCATCCAGGGAAGTTAATGGAGAAGGTGGCACTTACCCTGCCCCTTGAAGAAGGAGTAAGATTTTGACTGATGGGTGGAAGTCAGAGAGGGGTCCTGCCCACAGGGAGGACCTGCGGTGGGAGCCTCCCCCATCAGGCTGGGGCAGTAGAGTTTCTCCACCTCTGTTGTGTAACAGAATATCAAAATGCTGCTACCCAGGTCCTGCTTTGAGAGATTCTGAGAGTCTTTGAGAGTCTTGGGTGAAACCTGGGCATTAATAATAGTAACAGTTCCCAGGTGAAATTAATGTGAAGCTAGGTTTAACGACCCCCAGGCTACCACAGGGGGCCTCAAATTTAAATGCTTGAGAATCACCTGGAAAGCTTGTTAAACCACATATCACTGGGCCCCATCCCAGGGATTCCTGATTCAGTAGGTCTGAGTGGGGCCTAAGAATTTACATTTCCAACAAGTTCCCAGATGATGCTGATGCTGCTGGTTAGGGGCCACACTTGGAGACCTATAGGCAAGCGCATAGGATGCATGAAGACCGGCTTGAGACAAAGTCATTCAGTAGGTTCATGGGAATCTGCAAAGCCACTCCACAGAATTTTCAACCTTATTCTGTTGGGATTGGGATGTTGGGGTGAAAAATGGGCAAAGCTATGTATTAGTAAAATAAACCTGGTAGCAAGATGAAGGAGGGATTAGGAGGGAGGAAACTGAAGACCGAGAAACCAGTTTGAAGGTTTTAACAGCCGGTAGCCTCGATGGGGAAGTGCAGCCTGACTCAGGTCCAGCAGGTGACTGCTAGCAACATAGCTGACATCAACTTCAGAAGACATGAGCTGGGAAGGGAGGGACCAGAGACGAGCTGCCGTGACTCCCAGGTCTCAAGCCTGAGACATGAGCACTGGGAGTCAGGGGCAGGTCCAGGGTAAGAGGTGACAGTCTAACTTTGGACCTCTGCACCCGGGGACAGAGATGGTCCACGGGCTGTTGGTTTCAAGAGTTTAGTCTGAGAATTAAAGACACTTGCCTCAAGGAAAGGATCACAAAAGCAGTGGAGAATGCAGAGATTGAGTCCAAGGACAGATCCTGGGGTCACTCAGCCCAGACACCTAGGAGGAAGGGAGCAGAATAAAAGCCAAAGACCACAGGAAAAGAAGGTTAAGGGGAACAAGGTGGTCAACAGTGTAAAATGCTACAGGGTGTTGCAGTAAGAACTGAAAAAATATTCAAAACAAAACAAAAGCAACCTAGTGAAAGGACACTGTCAGGAAGAAAGAACCGGCTCCAGTGTCAGAGCCTGCTTGTCCTGACGGAGGGGACAGCACACAGCCCTGCAGAGAGTGATGGTGGGGCCCCTGACTTCCCAGTTAGCTTCCAAACAAACAGCAGGGCCAGCGGGGGCCTTGTTCTCACTCCCCAGCAGTCTGCCCTTCACCCACAAGGGACATCAAATGTGCTGAGAGCGAGACCCCTGGGCCTGGCATTAATGTTTCCTGTCATCACTAAGCTCAGACACTGGCATCTGCTCATCTCACCAAATGCCTGTGCCCTAAGGAGCACATTGTCTATAAAGGCCCAGCTAGGGGACAGAACAGTGGGAAGCAGATGGCATGTGGTGGGACACTTGCCTGTGATCACAGGTCTCCAGTGTGCCTCTGTGATTGGAGATAGATGAGGGCACATATCAAAAGAATGCTTGAGGGACCACATTCTCTCCCACATCCTCAGCTCACTCAGGCCCTTGAACTGGCTGGGGCAGGAGCTGCAGGCCAGCCAGCAGTGGTGGGCACGGTGGCATGGGAGGTAGGCTTTGATGAGGGCCAGCGCATTGCACAAATAACACCAGAGGCTTTCTGAACAACCACGGACCATCAAGATTAATTGAAACTGCAAGGACAGCTGAGAGAGAGCCGCAGAATTCTCCATCCCTTTAACCCTGAAACACAAGTGGAGACTTTGCCTGGATAATGTCAAGCCCTGCTTCCATTCAGTGGGTGAGATACTGCTCCATCAGAAGCTTTGTTCTCCTCAGGTTGGCCTCACAGTCCTCCATAATAACCCATATGTTCCAGTTTCGCTTATTAGGAAAGAAATAAAGATAAGATTTGCAGAAAGCAGAGACAATCATCTCCCCTTTGCAGAATTGGCCTGTGTTAAAGCTTTCAGATAACCACAGGCACAGACTAAACTTGACTAAGCTTCCCATGCAGGCTGCAGTTTCCATTTCCAAGCCTTTCAGCTTGCAATCCTGGGGGAAGTGCTGGGATTGACCCATCAGATAACATTACTTTGAATTGCTGAGCAAGTAGGGATCCCTGGCTCCTTCCCTGGGGCTGACACAGGGGTGGGTTCTAACAAGTGTTGCATTCAGATTCATTTGCTGGGCATTAAAAGCTCTGTAAATTGTCTCATTGGAGTTTCCCAACTGGATTCTTGATACTGGGGCACTGTGAATGAAGGCATAACTGGTTTTCATGCAAACTGGAGATTTCTGGAACATCTTATACATGGTGTCTGGACAGCAGATTCTTTACTAAAGAAATCACATTGTTGGGGCGACTGGGTGGCTCAGTTGGTTAAGCCTCCGACTTCGGCTCAGGTCATGATCTCATGGTTCCTGAGTTCGAGCCCCATGTTGGGCTCTGTGCTGACAGCTCAGAGCCTGCTTTGGATTCTGTCTCCCTCCCTAAGGCCCTCCCCCACTCATGCTCTGTCTGTCTTCTCTCTCTCTCTCTCTCTCTCTCTCTCTCTCTCTCTCAAAGACAAATACACATTAAAAAATATTTTTTAAAAAGAAATCATATTGAGACATAGAACATTCTTATGAAATGGTTCAGGAATGGTGGCAAGAGTCTTTAAGTACCAAGTCTTATGCTGGTAATGCAGCTACCTGGATCCTTTGGGGAAGAAGGATTCTGAGCTATTCCACCTGAGAAGGAGTATAGGAAAGAGTAGGCCAGAAGCTCTGTTTGCTACCCTGACTGCTTCATGTACGAATGAGGGAAGTGAGTCCAGAAAGGTAAGTGGCTAACCCAGCCTTAGTATTTCTATGGACACTCAGAAGTTTTATGCTGCACTGTGTGTCTTCTAAGATGTCATTGTGCAAATCCCTTCCCCAAGAGCCCCTGCAAGGTTGAGAAGGTAAAGCACTTCCATGAAAAGCTAAATGGCAGTCCCAGGAGCTGCTGTAGCTTCTGAAGTAGCAGGTGAACGTCTGTAGAGCCCACCAGCCTGCAGTGAATCCAAGGGAAGACTTCAAGCTGGCAGAGGGGAGGGGTGAGGAGGCCAGGCCAGAGAAGAGAGAGTCTGTCTTGTGTGCACTTGAGTGTCCTTCCCTCTCTCCTGTTCCAGCACTCTCTCACCTCTATCCTTGGGGTTTGGATGGTGCTGCCCTTCAGTGAGAAGCTGGCTCCTGACCCAAGACTAACCAGGTCAAGGGTTTCACACCCCTGGCTACAGTGACTGGCACAGAGATGAGCATATGGTCCATCCTAGACCAATGAGCATCAAAGCCTGACTTTGAGCATCGAAGGAGGAATTAAGGGGGAAGCTCTCTTTCTGCTGGCATTATGGGACAGGGTAAGAGCCTGGAGTGGCTGGTGGCTCATGCCTCCACATGCCAGGAACCCAACCAAGAGGAAAGCAGAGTGAAAAGAGTTAAAGATGCATATTTCTGATCTGGGGGAGAACTAGCATTGAACCATGCTTAGCACCAACTCTACCACTAACCTTTTAGTTACATGAGCCAGTAAATTTCCCCTTTGGTTAAGGCAAGTTGATAGCATTTCTGACACTTGCACAAAAAGCATTCTGGTCTATACACCAAGGAAGAGCACAGTCTTGGGCTTAAAGCTCAAGCATTTCTCAACTCAAACTAAGGCACTCTGCATCACTGTGAGAGTAGAATACAATGACCTATGTGTGTGCCCAGCACAGTCTCTGGTGACTGATAGGTGCTTGACGCTGTCCTGAGCCTGTGAGTGAGTAGAGCTAAAGAAGATACCACCCCTGCCCTGGGGCACATACCCACAGGGGGAGAGACAATCAGCTGCAAAGAAATGGGACATATGATAGGAGCACTAATAGAGATGTGATCAGGGTGCCAGGGGAGCAGGTAGGAGGGGAAGAGGCACCTCATGGCTCAGCGCAGAGCACACCTACTTGATTAAATTGAGTTGAATGTCACTGGTCTGTCTACACCTATGAAATCATGAAGTGTTAAAGCTCTCATCAATTGGCAAGGTAGGAGGAGATTGAGGGGAGACTATCAGTTATTGAGCATCCACTATGTACCATGTACTAGATTTATTTTCTCATTCAACCCTCTCAGTAACCTGATGAAGTGACTATTTGCCTTACTGGTTTACACACAAAGAAATCAGGGATCAGAAAGTTTCACATTCCCAAAACAGAAAAATCCAGATGAAGGTGTAACTTCAGGAATGGCTTGATCCCCGGAATCAACATCGTGAGGCCCTGGTTTCTTTCCATGACTCACTTCTTCCTTCCATTGTGGCTTCAGAACCTTCATCCTGGGGGTTCATGGAATTGCCCATAGGATACAGGCTCATGTTATCCTTTCTGCCTGGAGTAACTAGCAAGAAACATAACTGTACCCCAGCAGTCCCAATTATTGTACATTATTGGCTCTGATGGAATCACATGCTCATCCCTGAACCAATGAATATGATACTTTGAGTGCCCAAGATGAGTCAAAAGTTCACTCCTGGAACAGAGAGATGACTCACCTCCCCCTACTGCATATGGATGGACAGTGGAGTTGACAGTGGATCCTCAGGAGGAAGTCAGATACTAGGTGGTAAAAACAATAAGATCCAGGAGAAGAATCTTCCCCTGCTATCTTCTTCAACATGCTTGACTTTACGAACACAATTCATACAAACACGTGGCCGTGGCAATAGGTAGCAGGTCATGATTTACAGTAGTCAAGGAGCAAGTTACACTGGCTTTGGTTCTTCTATGGTCCCCCAAAAGAATAGAGATGTAGTGGCATATGAGACACAGACTATAACTATACCTACATTTATCTCCAGTCTCTAACATCCTGTTTAGCATCCCTGTCCCTCAGCTCTAAAATTGCACACAGGGTAGCAGTCCTCAAGCTGTCTGTGCATCAGAACCACTGGTGGGCTTATACACACAGAGGCAAAACTGATAGGAGCACAGGGCACAAATGTTATTTGCAAAGTTGGTAAATGACTCATTGGCTTCCATTTATTCTGGACAAAGGATGAGAGGCAAAGAAAAGTGATGAGAGTTTGATAGTTATGAATGAAGGCACAGCATTTGGTTGGAACAGTCATTCCCAGTTAGAGTTCGGGGCTACCTGTCTGAATCCTCACTTCCTCTTCCCCTTCTGGAATCCCCTCTGTTACATTCTTCCAGAAACATGTTTTTTGATCTTAAAATCTACACAAAAAGCTTCAGCTCCCCAGCAAAAAAACCTAGATTCCTGATGGAATTCAGAGGGTGGTATGGATATTCCAAGCATTCCTCACCCTGCCTCATTTACCTAGGGAAGCCAGTCTGAAATCAAATCGCTGTTCAAGGAACTACTACCAACAATAACAAGATCACCATACATGTAACCATTGTGCTTGCTATATTCTAGAAAATATTTTTACAAGAAATTTTATATATTTTGCAGCAACACCATGAGGTGGGGATAATAGGAAAATTATCCCCTCAATATGTCCTCTCAGAATTAAGGACTGGGAAATCATTTCTCTCTCCTCCTGATCTGATATGCATCCTTTATTAGACAGTGAAAATCAGATCTCCTAGGTATTTCCATTTATGCCTTAGCTTAGTTTCCAAACCTCCAGGACTAATTTAGCACTTAGTTTTTCATAGCCAAATTAGGTTAGGGTTTTGGCATGATTCTTTTTCCCCATCCTCAGTGCAGTGTCTGATCTATTGTTTCAGTAGTCTTATTTTAAATACACTCTTCGCTATAACCTATAAAAATCTTCTTTGGAAATAAATGATGTAAACATTATAAATGAATAGAGGTATGTGGTACTTTACTTTTCCTATATTCTCCGGCCAGAGAAGACCTCTGCTTTAACTTGTTTCCATACCCTTCCTACTGTCTCGGCTAATTTGTTCATAACAAGTGAGCTGTAAGCTCTGCACATAGCCTAGCAAAGTTGCTACTTCCCTTCTACCAGCTCCTTTCCCCTTCTTTCCCTGTCCAACTTGTGAGGTAAACTTTGCTTGAGGAAAACCCTGACCAAACACCTCGTTTCCCTCTGCATCCTAGAAGAGCCTCAGATCAAACAGAACAATTAACTCAGCAAACAATACCATTAGCAGAGCTCCCTCTGCACCCACAAGCCCTAAGCCGAACAAACACCTCTTGGAGCATATGGAGACAGGGAATTGCAGGCAGGGATTTTATGGGCCTCTCAGCAGGCCTACTCCAGCTCTTTGGGAACCCGACAATTTAGCATATGTCACTGTTCCCAGCCGCCTTGGGGCCTTGGCTGGGGACCACAGGCTTCTGTACTCAAGTGATAGCATGCAAAGTCAGGTGGGACTGGGGCTGCTTTCATGGCACTGCATACCCAGAAGCTACCATGGTAGGACCCAGGCTCCTTGGGGCCAACCACTGACAGAACCCTGGTGAAGAGCACACGGGAACATAATCACAAGGAAAAGCCTCCCCCAGTTATTCCAGAGCCTGGCACATCATTCACTTGCAGCTCAGCCTGGGAAACTTCTTGGGTACTTACACAGAAATTGAAATTCATCAAAAATCTCAATGTACCATAAGAACAGTAGTTTTTACAAAAATCAGAGACTAAAACGACCTATTAAGGTGTCTTGTCCACCCCCTATCAGCACAGGATTGGTCCCTGAAGAGTTTTGATGGTTCATTTTTAAATAACTCCAGCAATGAGCTTTCCATCACAGAACTCCCCGGGAGAAACCATCCTAATGGATCTCATTCTTTGGAAGTGTACCCAAGATCCATCCTAATTTCTCCATTTCATAAGCTGCTCCTTGTACCATCCAAAATGACTCCAATAGCTCTTGCTGTGTTCTCTCAGTGAGGCACTTGGCTGTAGCAGCCTTGTCTGCATGTAGTTGGTAATCCTTCCTTATTTTGGAGGGGCTAATTGATAGGTTTGAAATTTGCTAAGTGCTTGATTGAAATGAAATATAGACAGTCTCAGAAAGCTTTGCTTTGTGGTGAAAGCAATCAGCAATCAAAGAGTTAAAGCTGCAGCAGGCAGAAGGTAAACTGGAAATCTGAGAAACAGTATAAAGTAGGGGTGCAAAGTTCAGGCTTTAGAGTCTGACCAGCCGGTGTTCAAATCCTGACTCTGCCACTCACTGA